>NC_085845.1:52308023-52630523 GCF_035594765.1 Anolis carolinensis
AGCAAAAGCTTCCACTCTCTTTCATGAAGCTCTACTGGAGAAGAGAAAAGGGGTAAACTCTCTCTCCTTTCCAGAATATAATTACTATAACTTTCATGACCATTGTTTATTTTCTAACAAGTAGATAGTACTTTGTTATCTCATTTTAAAACCAATATAATTTGTAAAACATTTCATGTACAATGAGTTGTTCCTTCCCACCCCTACACACACACATACTTCCCAAAGAATGCAAGTTTACCTTTTGCATCCTAGCAACAAGTACAAAATATTTTGGTCTCTGAATGTCAAAAAGATTTATGTCTCAGCTTTCCTAAGCCAAATATATACAGCGAGTTTAAAACTGATAAGATGCCCTTTTCACTTCACACAGCAAGGTTAATTAGGAATACTTCCCTTAGTGTACCTTCTGTACAATAAGAAATTAAATATGAATGGAGCAGATTCTTTCAAGTTCATCTTAATGCAAAGAATATTTAGTTTATTCAGTAATGTTGAAACTTTATGCATGAATCTATATTTTAAAGAATTTAAAATGTGGTACCAAAATGTGTGCCACAAGAAACAGCAGAGGCCATGCTGAAGCATAACCATACTCTGGAAAACTGATTTAATACTATTCATCTCATGCTTCCCCTGCCCCATTGCTTAAATATTTTATCTGAAATATGCATTATTTTTTATTTCTTCCTTTTCATCAAGAAAAAAAACACCACTGTTTCCCCAAAATATATAATGGCAGTTATCATGGAACCTGGAGTCTATTCGCTAACCATTTAATATGGCTCCATGCTGACTCAAAACTGCAGTGGTGACAAAAAGCATGCTGCCAACATGCGCTTCAGCACAGAATAACGTGTATACAGCATATTAAATAAAGCCACAGGAAAGTCCAAATTAAGCCTTTGAATGCATTGCAGCAGATCCCAATATATCCCAGATTGCAGGGCAAAATCATCTCAGTGGCATACAGAGTGCATTGTTGAGATCTGTTCTTGCTGAATCACTTTATAGGATTCGGAATGAGGGAGTGAGAGGGGCCTGCCAGAATATGCCCCAAGGGCACAGCTAGCTAGCAGGGGGTTAACTTTCCATTTTTTACCACCTCCTATATCTCTGGAATACTGGTATGCATTTCTCCTAGAAATGGCAGGGGAAAACATAAAGCAGTTTGAGGCCAGGCTTTTGTGGTTAATGGTCTCAAACTGGTTTTAGACCTGTTGATCTGCACAGTTAAACTGATTTCTCCCAAACCAGTTCCAAGCTGCATTATAGAGTCAATATCACTCTATCTATAAGGAAATTATCAATGTAATCTAAGTGACAAGTAGAAATGACAACTCAGCACAATAGGGATTTGTGGTCAATAAAATATATATTAACCAGCACTTGACACTATCAACTTCAAATTATTATATGCTGAAGGAACTTTAAGGGTGATATCAAGCCTCTAACTAAGTCAGATAACCTCTTTTTGTTAGATATCATGAACTATGTATGTATCTAAGGGCACTTCCAGACAGGCCAAAAATCCAAGAGGAATTGGGATTTCAAATCCCACTTCCTCTTGGGATGGAGGTCAGACAGCTGGCCTTAAACCCCATGCTTTTGCAGGTGTGGTGTCCAGATACTCAGCACTGAGGGATCAGCAGGGGTGGGCATTGGCACTGCCAGCCTCCTCCTTCCACCCCATTTCACCTGCACTTACCAGGAGACTCCAAAAAGGCGTAAAACCTTCCTCCCACCCTCCTCCATTGGAAGAGTCAAAGGAGGGCTTCGGGTAGGAAAGGGGGGATTTCTCTTCCAAGACCCCCTGTTGGATCTTCCAGGGATGAAGAAGAGAGGCAAAGGCTGCAGGCCTGCATGGAAAGCTTCCTCTGGTAATTTGAGAAGGAAATTGGGGGGGGGGGGGGGGGGGCAGGAGGGAGTCCAGACAGAGAGAGAGTTAAGGAAAACATGTATTTTCCATCCCTGCAGGTTTACACATGCATGGAAAGGTGCGTGTTTCTCAGGAGGAACCAGGTTTAAAGGGCAGATTTTTAACATGTGTTTTCTAGCCTTTAACTCGATTCTTCCTGATTCCTCTCGCATTTTGGTTAAATGTTGTCTAGCCCCCCCCCCTTAAACCGATCTAACCTGGGTTATAATGCATGTGTAGAAGGGCCCCTACTCATGAATGAATAAAAAAGTAATTTGAGCCACATAGTCTAGATATAAACTTTCTTAAGAAAAAGAAAAATAGGTTATTCCAGCTGAGTAAACTACATCTTATTAAGAAGGTGGCCTCAAACTCATAAACAGACAACAAACTGGAATTCTGGACTGAGGTATGCAGAAAACAACAGCTGCCTATCCTCAGAGACAAACTGAGAAAGATAGCAGCTCACATTCATGATGGAAAATCTTGTTTCCAATTGTTGATAATAAAGTTAACAGATCAAAATATTAGGAATTAGGAAGCTTCAGTAACAGTAGAGTTTTAAATGAAGTACAGTAAAGTACTATTTCCTTAAAATGAATATTTTTATAACCAACATAATTTTAAAAAATAACAAAGATCTGAGTGCGTATCTCCTATACCTATATAATACACACGCCTAACTACTAAAACTCTCCAATAAATAATATTAATTAACACAACATTTTTTTTAAAAAAAAACAAGGATTCCAGAAGATTGAGCCATGGCATAACAGTGAAAGAGGGATGAAGCTGTATCAATGTACTAGAGAATCTACACAATGAATGAATGAAACTACACAAAACGAACATACAATTCCATACAAAAGAACACTAGTAGAGACAGATATAGTCAGTCTGTTTTGGAATACCAAACTATTCCCATCCTTTTTATGAGTGCTTGGGTATTTCCTGGTATTACAGAATGTATTCTTTTTTATGCTTAAATAGCGGGGGATCAAATGTTGCTTTGGCTACTTTGGCATACTAAATTTGGTTTTCAATATATCATGATATTTTGGTGCTAAATTCATAAATACAGTAATTACAACGTAACATTACTGAGTATTGAACTACTTTTTCTGTCAAATTTGTTGTTATAACATGATGTTTTAGTGCTTAATTTGTAAAATCATAACCTAATTTGATGTTTAATAGGGTTTTCCTTCATCCCTCCTTATTATCCAACATATTCGCTTATCCAAGCTTCTGCCGGCCCATTTAGCTTGGATAAGTGAGACTCTACTGTATTTTGTATTTGGCCCAAAGAGTTCAGAGAACGAGCAAGGAATACTTTACCTGAATAATATGTGCTTAGTCCAAGCTTAGTCAATGCATCTATCATAGTGCAAAAACCAATAATGATAGCTCCTTTGACAGCAAATGCAGGGCGCTCTCCCTTTACCAGTGAGCACATATCTCCATTGAACATATCTCCATGCAAATGTGCAGTGAAAACCTAGGACTCACAAAATGCTAAGCCAACCTGTTTTCCATTTATATGCACACAACACAACTGGAGATCTTAAGCCTCCTTTGTTGCTACCAATTTGAAACTAAATATGCACAGTCTTCTCTACATAAACCATCTAATTCAGTGGTTCTCAACTTGTGGTGCCCAGGTGTTTTGGCCTACAATTCCCAGAAATCCCAGCCAGTTTACCAGCTGTTAGGATTTCTGGGAGTTGAAGGCCAAAACATCTGGGACCCACAGACTGAGAACCGCTGATCTAATTGTTCCTTCGGCCTTTATTTTCCTTTCAGAGAACAGAATGTCTTCTCGCTGTCATTTTCCTATCACAGTAAATTTCATCAATCTCTACACCTCTCTGTCATGACTCATCAGATGTCACCTCAGACATCAGTTTTGATTTTCGGCACTAGGAGCAGAGATATCATTTAAAAATACAATGTAATGACAAAATTAAAGAACAAACATTTCCTCCCTTTTCACCATCCATTCATTTATCAACAAATGAATAGAATGAGAAGAATGATAAAGGAAATACTTCTCTTAATCAAACTGCCCTTATCCTTCACATGCCATTCCTGCAAACCTGCCCCAGATGGGGTTTTTCCCCTTTAACAGTCAACCAATCAGCTACCTTTAGCAGCCAACCAATCACGCTCCTTATGACGGCACGCTGGGAAAAAAGGAAGGCTATGCGTCTGGTTACCCAAATGGTGATCGGTTTACCCTTTATTATACCTCAAACCTTTAAAGTAAACACTCTTGAAGATGGTTACAGATAACCAAAAATATGTTTATTGAAACACAGGAAATAATAATTTTAGGCAGGATTCTTGAATAATGATTCAGAACAACATATAACAGAAAACAAAGATTGCAGATTGAGTTTAATTACACAGAAAATAGTCCTTTTACTGTATTAGAAATAATATGAGGTAAAATCACTGAAGTTATAAAGAAACAAAACTATATTGATTGAGAATGAAGGGTATAAAGATTAGGTGAGGTAAGCACACAAGCTATGAGAAAACTATAATGTAAGGTAGGTACAGTAGTGTCTCACTTATCCAACACAAACAGGCCGGCAGAATGTTGGATAAGCGAATATATTGGATAATAAGGAGGGATGAAGGAAAAGCCTCTTAAACATCAAATTAGGTTATGATTTTACAAATTAAGCACCAAAACATCATGTTATACAACAAATTTGACAGAAAAAGTAGTTCAATATGCAGTAATGCTATGTAGTAATTACTGTATTTACGAATTTAGCACCAAAATATCACGATGTATTGAAAACATTGACTACAAAAATGCGTTGGATAATCCAGAACGTTGGATAAACGAGTGTTGGATAAGTGAGACTCTACTGTACTAGGCTATGAGGTGAGGTAAGTACCAGCTGTGAGGTGAAAGCTTTCTATAATGTAAGCACAAGCAGTGGTGGTATATGCTTTAGGCTATGATGGTAACTATAAGCTATAAGGTAAGCACAAGCTGTGGTGTGTGCTTTAGGTTTTGATGGTAAATACTGAGCTATAATCTATGAGGTAAGCACAAGGTAAATACAAACTATAGTATTAAGTACAAGCTATGCTATACTATCTATGCTGTAGGTAAGTACAAGCTATGAGGTATGCTATACGGTAAGTACATAAAGCTATGATCTATGTGGTAAGTACGAGCTATGAGGTAAACTATAAGGTAAGTACGTGATATAGGTTTCCTGTTTGATTTGCCAGGCCAAAGAACCCAGACACTTGTATGACCTAACTCTAAGAGGTTTTGCTCTGGAATGAAAAGGAGGGGGAAAAGCCTCTAGAGATTAGCTCTCAGCTGCAGGGCTGAACCATCTTACCCAAATCTACAGGGGAGTCCCAAGCTCCACCCCAAAACAAGAGCCAATGGAACATTCTACCCAAGAGCAGCAAACCAGGAAATAAGAAAACCAAGTAAGACATCACATTCCTTGAGTACTTTGCCAAGTGTTTTGGAAGAAATCACTATCCCAGCACACACACATCACACAGAGAATTAGCCAAATTGAAATAATCTATTTTGTATTTGGCCCAAAGGCTTTGAAATAAAAGGTTGAGAGGAGGAAGAATGAGCATTTGCTTTTAAAAGTGTGTAGAGCTTTCTGTAGTACTTTGGTTCATTTGTGACAACAGTTCCTTAGCATCAAGCTTTAACTAGCACATATCATTTAAAAAGAGAATGCTAAAGAAGGTAAGTTCTAAAGTTAAGAATTATTTTGTAGAAAAATCTAAAAACATAAGAATAAACAATCCAAGAAACCACCTTATTATCATAGAAGGATATAATGAACTGTGCCCAGTAACAAAGTCAATGCATGCTTATATGACTGGGGATGTGGTCAGCCACAATTAAAGGATGCCTTCATTTCAAGTTCTATCGTAAAATTACTGACATGAATCAAATACAGGAAACTTTATCAAAGCTAAACCAAAGTAGGAGGCAGTGTACTTGGATTCTGAATTTGTCTTTCTCAGATTTCACATAGTGAGCTACTTGTGAAATGATTATTTTTGCAGTCAGTAAGAGAGAGTGCTAAGTCTATCATATGCCACAGGAATATGATAAAACATTCATCTCAGTACTGAAAGAATATCCATCTTAGGATAAGAATTGAAAAATAGGTATATTTGACACATGTCTTTAAAAGAGCCATCATGTGTGAATAGAGCTGCAAGATCTACTACACGAGACAACTGTTTTAAATATTTCACTTATCTACTTTGGAATCAATAATTTACCAACTATTACATAGCCCCCCCCCCCCCCCAAATCTTGGCGTCTTGGTTTTTAGGCTTGTTTCTGGAATTATTTAGGGCACTGATCCAGAAAATTGCATTGGACACACAGCATCAACTCTAATTTCTTAGATGGTTATCATGATTGTCTATGTGCAAGCAAATAGCAACTAGTAGATGACAGATGTTCTGTCTCTCGAAAAGGAAAGCAGATAGTGTTGGCCAGTGTTATTAGTTTTATCCCATCTTGCCTGCAATTAGTGATAAGTACCCTTAATGGCTTTTCTGTGTTGTTCTCCGAACAACCCTATGAGTTATAGTCAGGTTTAGAACCAGTGGGGATTAGAACCCTCATACTAGATTAAATTAAATGTATGTTTAGAACTTTCTACACCAAACCAACCTTTCTTGTATTTCAGCCTACATCTAGGAATCGATAACTAGTGTGGACCTAAATAAATTCACCAAATTTCTTATCCCCAAGAGAGACCATGGGGGTGTCTTGACATTTAGAGCGACACACTGCTAAAAATAAGTTGCCATGAAATATTCTTTGAAAGTGAAAATATCAGTGGTTTCTTTCATTTCCTTTACTTTTTGTATATAGAACAAGATACATATCTATTTTGTGTAAAGTTAAAATAATATAATGCTGTCAAAATCTAGGACCTTTTGTAAAAAAAAATGGAGAAATTCTAATTTAAAAAGTTCTAAATTACAAACAGGCATCAAAATATACAAAAACTATTTTGAAAATACAGATTTTATACTGTAATTTCATCTCTGATCTGTCTACCTTGATAGCAGTAATAAAGAAATTCTCTTAATCTCATGCAGTGGAGAGAAAACTTCTGATATTTGTGTTTGTGCTTACAAGAATGAAGTAATTTAAGTTTTTGGTCCCTATTAGATAACTTTGAAGCAGTCTTTTCCAAACTTGAGTCCTCAGTCCTTACAACTCCTACCATCTCTTATCAGCATTGCTAAAATAGACAGATCGAAACAACAGCCTAACAACATCTGGGGACCCAAAGTTGGTCTAGTCTGGATTCACATAATTTGTGACGGCGCGAGTGGCGCCATCTATATGTTGAACTATAAGTTGCAAGATTTGAATTGTATCATGCCTGATTTTGCCCTTACCCTGTAAATGTAGTTAGATTGGTTATTTATATCTGTCAATCAATGTTGTTTGTACCTGTTATATTGCTCACTCAGCTAAATTGTTTGGCTCCACCTCTTCCTGGAGTAGGACAGTGTTTCCTCCTTTTCATTCCACCAGCAAGCTCTCTACCAGATGGACGTGAGAGAGAGACTTGGCTCGGAAAGCCCTTGAAAAGTTACCTCTCAGCACCAATTCTGAGGTTCTTACCCTTGGGACTCACACTTCATGTTCAGGGCCAACCTGAACAACGTTGAGGAGTCTCAAGCGCCTTCACATCAGTCCTTTGGCAACAGAGGAAGACTCTGTCTTCAGATGTAGGTCATTGGACTGAGGCTGAGTTTGCTCCGGCATTCACAGCCAGAGAAAGAGGGGTCTGGAAAAGCTCCACGGACTTAAACAATCAAAGACTGTAATGTATATTTTCTTTTACCCCCTTTGTGAACAATAAACCCAGTTTTTGAGTTATCTACAGTGTTTTGGTCCTTGGGAGTTCCAGTTTCCCTAAAGGAGGGCAAGAAGCAATCCCCTGGGGAAAGATGTCACGTCCATGCCTCTTTCACTAAGAGTACAGCCCCAGGCGCGACGGCACATAATTAAAAAAAAATAAAGTCAGGGCTACAAAAGGCTAGGCTGCTTCCTTTTATGCTCTCGTTCTAACTTTTTATCTTAACCATACATTTGGCTATTAACTAATTATACAGAGGGGCCTTTTAATGTGGTGTGCGCGCGCTGCAATATTGATTTTACTTCCTGAGTAATCTGCTGTCTTCTGAAAATCCAACCTAAAGTGCAAATATAACTCTATTAAAGTAGCACCTGTCTTAGTACAGATCTGTTGGAAGTTAACGGTATTCATTTGCATGTTATTAAAACAGTAATTAATTATTTTCTTCTGCTAATCTATGAGCAAGCAGAAAAAAGGAAAAAAGGAAAAGTATGGTATATATTGTACTTTAAAGTAAGTTATAGTTCTATATTTCCTCAAGTGATATAATCACATATATTATGACTGTAATATCAATTTATATATTCCAACTGTACAGATAAGTACATATTTCAATCTTTAAACACTGGCATTTACTACAGGACATCCCTGTTTGTCAATCTAAACCAATCATAGCACATAAAAGATCTAGAAATTTCAGGGATATTTTGATCCACTCAGATATTAGAAAATCCAGTATAGTTCCACGAAACCCAACCACCGGTAACTTTAAATGTGGTCATTGTGATTGCTGTAAGTTTACAAACAATGTCAAAGAATTCATACATCCCACATTAAATATGAAAATTAAATTAAAAAACTATACCATCTGTTCATCTGAGAATGTGATCTATGTACTCTCATGTCCTTGTAATAAATTATATGTTGGCATGACAACCAAAGCCATAAGGATTAGAATACAGGAACACAGATCACGAATTAGAAAAGGAAACACAGAATCCACACTATACTTACACTTTAAAGACAACACTCATTCCTGTAACGACCTTAAGTACCTTGCCTTAGAAAAACTACAGACTCCAATTAACACTGACATCAAGAAGTTACTCCTCTGCAGGGAGGCTTTTTGGATCCACAAACTGAAGACCTTAACCCCACAAGGCCTAAACGATAGGCTAGATCTCACCTGCTTCTTATAATGGGATAAAAAAATACTTAAGTCTTTACAGAACTACTACTGAATGCTCGCAACTTGAGGCAGAATACTACATGTAAGGATCCTCCAAGGACATGTAAGTTCTTTTTGCTGTGAATCCTGATATTTATATACTATATTAGATATTATTGGGGTGTATTATACATGTCTATTTTTAGTATGGTTTGTATTATTTCTAGTATGGTTTGTATTATTTTGACTCAATTTACATTTAACTCTATGAAAAGAAATAAGACAGCAGAGCAGCAAACAGAGGGAACTCAAGGATTACCTGAAGAAGGTCTACCTGAAGAAGGTCACCGAAACTGGATGCATACCCGGGAGACCAGTCGTTACTACTGACATGGAACTTTGTTGCTATTGATATGGAACTTTGATTTACTATTGACATGGAACTTTGATTTACTTTGAATGATCGAATTTGAAGAAGAGTACTACAAACCTTGAGAACACTATCAAGATTATATTTGTTAAAATTGGACATTGAAATATGTACTTATCTGTACAGTTGGAATATATAAATTGATATTAGTCATAATATATGTGATTATATCACTTGAGGAAATATAGAACTATAACTTACTTTAAAGTACAATATATACCATACTTTTCCTTTTTGCTGTATATAATAGACATCTGTGCATAAATCTATGAGCAAGAGCAAACCTGTATGGTCAGTATAAGACATACCAAAATACATGAGTATAGGTATGTGCACAAACTCTAATGTTCAGGAAGTTCCATGAAAACCAAGGAAATTCAGTCTAGCTATTCTTTCTATAGAAGCAGAACACAGAGGAACAAGAAACGAAGGCCAGATTGTCTAGGATTTTTTACAGTGATCCTCACAGTACTAGAGAATAACATATTAAAATGCTATCTCAGGACTGTTGCAAAAGGCTGAAAGGAAACATATGAAAGAGTTTTGCTTACAAGATTAATTTGTATGCCACTGTGTTTGCCTTCCTAAATAGGAGGGGGAAATGATTTGTGGAGTCTTAAGCAAGAAGGGTCAGATTCATGATATATTTTTCATGGAGAAACTATCATCCTTTATAGAATACTTTTTCTCTTTGGTAATGGGCTATAAAAACAAAGTTTCCAGTGGTTTGGCAATAATTCTTATTATAGTCCTAATGATTTACTATATGATTTCTAGCCTCCTTCTATGCAATACTGCATGCTGCTCTGTAACTTTTTCCTAACTTGAGTCTGTTTGTCACCTTGAATTCATTTTTGATTCATTTTTAAAAGCATAAACTTATCATGGATCTATATACATATGAATGTGTAAATTAATCTCTCACACACATTCCTTCTTATATATGTGTACTATATTTATTTTTATGCATTACTCACATATGTCTTTTACATATTGCTCTTATACATATAGAACATTCTCTTACACCCACAGTCCAATGCTTGGTTAACTCTGAAATGTCTCTTCCTTTTGCCTTCTCTGATACACCCCTTTTCACTAACAGCATATCACTGTGCCCATTCCCCTGATCCTACTTTGAGTTTTAAACATTTAAAATTTCTGAAAATATTGCCTTGTGTCAACTGGGGATTTTTTTCAATGAATTGAAGCCACTGGTCATACAGATACTTGAATTCACACCTCATTTTTCCTCATTTTGAGAGCAAGTTGGAAAAATATTATGTTTCTGCAGATCTGTGCCTAAAGGCATTAAACAATGTCTTTTTCATCCATGACTGGGTAATGACTCAAAAGAACATCCTGAATAAACCAGGAAAGATTACCATTGCAACTGTAGTCCTCTCCACAGTTTGCATCTGTTTCTTTGTGGTTTGCATCCAGCAGAAAAAATACTAAAATTATTCTGTTTATCATGTTTAACTTGTTGTCCACAAGGACTCCAAGGTCTTTTTCACACATACTGCTGTCGAGCCAGGCATCGTCCCCCATTCTGTATCTTTGCATTTAATTTTTTCTGCCGAAGTGAAGTATCTTGCATTTGTCCCTGTTGAATTTCATTTTGTTAGTTTCGGCCCATCTCTCTAATCTGTCAAGATCTTTTTGAATTCTACTCCTGTCTTCTGGAGTGTTATCTATCCCTCCCAGTTTGGTGTCATCTGCAAACTTGATGATCGTGCCTTCTAACCCTTATTAATCTTCATTAATAAAGATGTTGAACAGAACCAGGCCCAGGACAGAACCCTGTGGCACTTCACTCATGACTTCTTTCCAAGATGAAAAAAGATGCATTGGTGAGCAGCACCCTTTGGGTTTGTTTGCTTAATCAATTACAGATCCACCTAACTGTAGTTTTGCCTAGCCCACATTTGACCAGCTTGTTTGTCAGAAGGTCATGGGGGACCGTGTCAAAGGCCTTACTGAAATACTGGTACGCTACATCCACGGCATTCCCTGCATCTATTCAGCTTGTAACTCTATCGAAAAAAGAGATCAGATTAGTCTGGCATGATTTGTTTTTGGTAAATCCCTGTTGACTATTAGCAATTACTGCATTTGTTTCTATGTGTTTGCAGACCACTTCCTTAATGATTTTTTCCAGAATCTTGCCTGGTAACGACGTGAGGCTAACCAGATGGTAATTGTTTGGGTCGTCCTTTTTTCCCTTCTTGAAGATAGGGATCACATTCGCCCTCCTCCAATCTGCTGGGACTTCTCCCGTTCTCCAAGAACTCTAAAAAATGATTGCCAGTGGTTCCGAAATAATTTCTGCTAGTTCCTTCAATACTCTTGGGTGTAGTTGATCCGGCCCTGAAGACTTAAATTCATTTAGAGGAGCCAGGTATTCCTGGATGACCTATTTCCCTATTTGGGGTTGGATTTCCCCCAATCTTTCATCCACTCCATGTTGCTGAGGTTGAGGCTGGCTTTCTTTTTGTGAGAAATAAGCAAATTTTGTGAGAAATAGGCAAATAAGGCATTAAATAGTTATGTCTTTTCCCTATCCCCTGTCAGAATTTAACCATCTTCTCCTTGCAGATGCCCTATCGTTTCCTTGTTCTTCCTTTTCCTACCGACGTAAGCAAAGAAGCCCTTTTTATTGTTTTTAATGTCTCTGGCAAGCCTGAGCTTGTTTTGGCTTCGGCCTTGCGAACCTTTTCCCTACAGAAGTTGGCTATTCATTTGAATTCTTCTTTGGTGATTTCTCCCTTTTCCCACTTCTTGTGCATGTCTTTTTTTAGTCTTAGACCAGTTAGAAGTTCTTTGGACATCCATTCTGGCTTGTCTTGACCTTGTCTTGTTTTTATTCTTTGTTGGCACTGTTTGTATTTGTGCCTTGAGTATTTCACTTTTGAAAAACTCCCATCCATTCTTGACTCCCTTGTCTTTTAGTATTGGCTGATATTCAGGTGGGAATGGCTGGGTTTACTTTCCATGAAATGACCAGCCAGGGAGCCATTCCATTGTTGCATTGCTCTTGGGGTTTAAGTAGGGAAGGCTGAGGAGGTTCTCATGGTTTGATATCTGACGTCAGCTGGACCTGCATGGGGTTGTTTTTACCTCTTGCTCCTTTCTAATTTCGACACAAATTGCATAGGTTCTAGATCAAAGTGACCCTTACTTAACCAATCTTTATGTGTCTAGTCTCTTTGTTCCATGGTTGGTCATCAAAATGTGTTCTAGCCAGAATTAATTTTTCGGCATTAAAATATTATTTCCCAGGCAAAAAGTATGTCTTTTCTGGGTGAACTTTATGCACAATTAATCTCAAATAGCCTTCAAAAACTTTTTTGAAGTTTTTTCCCCCAAATATATTTTTTTCATAGCAGGAAGAAAATTGCTGCAATTGTTCATTGCTACCTTCAGGAAGAAACTTACTGAAGTTTACATAGACCTCTCAACCATTACCAAATACTATGCTTCAGTTTTCCCACTCATATCTTGTAAACACTGGTTGAAAATATGGTCAATGATCTGGGACTGGCAGAAAGCTTTGGAGTTATCATTTAAAAAAAAAATAATTCGCATATAATCCAGCAATGGAAATATTCTTCTATTTCATTCTAACAAATACTTTTATCATTTTTCTACCTACCTAGTTTGATAAAATCATCATAAGCTATGCTGCTTTGGATAACTGTCATCTGGGATGCAAATCTATGAAAAGGGAAGAGGGAAATCTATGCAGAAACAATTTGTTATAAAATATTCATTTTTGTGTATAATGTGCAATTCAGGTGTGGAAAACATTATCTGAAAAGAAAATTTCAATTTCAATGCAACCCTCCCCCCAAAAAACTATGTTAATTTTAATCAGTATAAATCTTGAACCCCAAATAATCTCACCCTTCTTTCCATAAGGGTTTCCAAACGCTCAAAAAATAGTTTTTAAAATTAATTTCTGAAAAATTTCAAATATTGTTTCTATTCCTAGATTAGTATCACAGGCTTTTTTACCGCTATTTTAATTTACTCACATTGCACATACTCCCATATTAGAGGATATAAATTATTGAAATAAACTAACAAGCCAGTAGGTTTCAAGACTTTTTTGTATGATGCCCTGATGAATTTAACATTTCATGTGGGATTATAAACTGTCACAATAGAATCCTTGGTTTCAGTTGCAAACTTCCTGCAGCTGTCACCAGCAAATTTCAGGCCATTGATCTATCTAATATCTCACATTTTCAAAAGCTCCCTGGATTTTCAGGCAGGATGCTTTCTTACCCTTATGTGGAAAAACCAGGAACCAAACCTGAGTTATTTTGCGAAACACATCCTTTTTCACTGAGCAATGGTTTTAGGTCTAATTGATTTAATGAAAAAATATTGACTGAAGTCACAGCATCGTATTATTCCTTGGTCTTACTTTTAGCAAAAAAGATGTTGGGTCTGGAACAACGACAGATTAGCAACTCTTAAAAACACACACATAATTATTGTGACTAAAAAGAGAAAACAATACAACTAGTGCTAAAATTAACAAATCTCTCTTGCTTAAAAAAATTAACTATTCTGCTAAAGTTCTAGCTCTCCTTATATTTAAACTTTCAAGTGAAAATATTTTTTCTAAGAACAGAAATATTTATACCCACACATTCAATCCTAATGACCTTGGAGGCATGTAATCTAAGAGAGTTTAAGGCTTTATGCTGGTGTCATTTCCCTTCATTCATGTCCTTTCATGTTCAGTAATGTGCACCACTTTACAAAAGAATGAGTTGCCCCATAAAACTTTCTCTTCCGTAAATACTTCAAGATATGCTACCCTCCTCATCAATGCCTTTTTGACTGCAGAGTCTAGTTACCTCAACATGTTTTCTGTAAACTACCTTTATTTTCATGTAATATTTCCATGGGAGTTGTACTGAAGTTATTGCTAAAAATGTGTGTGTTTTTATTAAAGGAATTTCTAATCTAGATTTTCATGGATAGTACTCAAACTCTTGTACAAACTGAAAAAACCTAATTAAATAAATCCTAAAATAGCTCATCAGCACAGAGGGAAATTAGTATGGGAATTAATAGTGTGGGAATATTTCCAGACTTAACATCAATGCCCCAGATGGGTGCTGTGAAAATAATTTTTACACTGCAGTCTTTGAGGAGACACATTGGGCACTAACTCTTCCATTATCATTTTGTGTTATGTGCGCCATGAAAAGATGCTTTCCAAAAATTCCTTTGCTGGAACATATGGGAATAGCAGCTTTAACTAGATTGGTTTATAGATTGTTTCTGATATCAGCAGCATAGGTTTGGCTTGTTTTAAACTCTGAAGTGGTCATTATTATCTTTAAGGTCATTCATAGTATGGGACTGGATGACAAAAATCCCCTAGTCTCCACATTATTCACCATAACTTCATCTCAGTGGTACTCAACCTGTGGGTTCCCAGATGTTTTGGCCTTCAACTCCCAGAAATCCTAACAACTGATAAATTGACTGGGATTTCTAGGAGTTGTAGGCTAAAACACCTGGGGACCCACATGTTGAGAACCACTGCTTCATCTGGTCTTGAATTATGTGCTGGCCTTAACAAACTTCAGTCTGTGAGTATCTGTTCTTGTATCCTTGGTTTGGAACTCTGATTATGTATATATAAGTCAAAGGCAACTTTTGGGAGTGGATCATTCCACACAGATCACAAAACACCAATGCCATCTCTGGGGGCCAGCTGCTCCTCTCGGTTGCCAGCACTTCCCGACCCATGCATTCATAAATACCAGAAATGGCACCATGGCAGAGAAAAGAGAAGAGTTTGGTGCTCTTGCTTTTCATCTGTCTACTCAGACAAGTGGGTGGCTCCATTGTTTATAAGTTAAGGTAAAGTACCCACACTAACCAATAGATAAGTCAACACACATTCTTTCGGTTTCTTTCCCCTCCCTTCATATTCCTACACATATATATGAGTATATATGGTAACTGGCCCACAATGTAAGGCATTAACATATCTTGTGGCCCAATCAGAATGCAATGAATTATATGTCATGTACCCTGCAGTTGATGACCGAGACCCCCGCTTTTAAATTCATCTGACCTGCTGCGGGGAGTTCCACAGATCCGGATCACCAGCGGAGCGGGAGAGTGCACGGACCACAACGAATTATTATTAATTCCTTTTATCACTTTCCCCCCAGTCCTAACATTGTAACTAATCCCCCAATAAAAGTATCCTTTCTTTTAACTCGAAACGCTCTCCATTGGTTATTTTGTATCCCTTTTTCTGGCCTCTCTGCATGCAAAACCTTTTGCTATCTTCCACTAACCCAGCCGCCGTTCAAACTCTGGCGGGAAGCCTCCTGAGCTCTCCCTGCCATTGCGCAACATGGCGAACGGAACAAATTGACCCATAACTTTACCAAAAATACTCCAAGCATGCCCATCTTTTATATCTAACACTTTTGGAAGCCCCTGGTTCCGGGACCACCAACAGCGCCAGAATCGGTCCAGTTTAAAACTTCGGATCAGCTGACTGTCAAAAAGCCGGCTCCGATCGCTCCTTTACAGCCACAGCTGCTTCCCGGCTCCCGCAGCGAGCAGATTGCCTCTGCAGGGACACAAGCTTCTCCCAGGGCTGCTGGTAGTGGACTGCCATCTCCCCTGGAAGGGAAATGTAGTTTCCTCAAGGACCAGCTGTGATCTCTACTGCGGAAAGGGCTCCTGGATGAATTTCTTCTATTCATTCATCTTCATTTTTATGAATGACCGGACTTCTCATTCATATACTTGTCTTCAGCTCTATGAATCGCCGGGCTACCAAGAACAGAGATCGACAGGAATTCTTTCACTTTATTATTTTTATGAACTTCCAATTGCCTGAGCTGTTTATGAACTTTTCATGAATTGTATGCTTATATGTTTATGAAATATTGGAATCAATTCTTTATTTACTGTCTAGCCAAATGTCACTTGGTCTGTAGGTTCCCTGGAAGATTCCCAAATTCATATATTTCCCTTTTTTATATATTATATTACAAAAAAAGGAAACCCGGTTTACTCTCCGCTTTAAAGCCGGAGAGGATCTGAATTTCCTCCCGGTCCCCAGATTGTTTACCCCCCCCCCCAGCCTATATTTCTACTCAGAACTCACTCAATTTCACACCAAAAATTACCCTTTTTCATATTTATGCCTATAATTGTCTAGTCTTAAAAATACAACCAGCAGAAACCACTTTGGACCATTTTTCCTCGGCTCAACAGCTGACTGTCAAATCGCTCTCTTTGCGTAAATAGCCTCCCCGATCAGCGCTATTAACGCAGGGAGGGAAAATGAGCTATAAGTGTTAATATTTAATACTTTTTCTGGTAGTTTTGGGGTAAAATGGCTATAATATGATTCTCTATATCCCCTTGTATGTTTTAATCAATGAAGGCACAGTCTGAACTCTAGCTGAACCCGGAAATTCCTCCCTTCCTCTTCTTGAACCTTGAGCTCCACACACAAAGAAGGGTAAAACTGTCACCATAAAACTTTATCTATTTGCATCAGCATGACCCATAGCTAGAGATTGTCACCTTAGATCGGAGCAGCCCCACGGGTGATTGTATCTCATATGTTGACCACAATCCCATCCTGGACCCCTGGGGAGCCAAAGGAAGACTCCCCACTGGTCCGGTTTCTGTAATCTCATAGTGTCAATATAAACTGACAATCTCCGCCATACCTCACGGTATTCATGAACTGTGTACGTGCGTAAAGGACCCCGGACATCCCAAATGACCCTACTCAAAAACAGCAATAATCTTAAGATTATCCTGGAAGGCGCTAGCCTCAGGTGATCACTTTGCATAAGATAACTCCAATGATTCATTCACCAGAACCCATTGTCTAGCTGACTCCCACCTCCCCCAATCTGATTGGCCCTGGCAGAGGCGAGGGTTGCTCCTCATTGGCTCGAACACAGAGCGGGAAGCCCAACTCCCGCCTAGTGCGGCGTCCTTGCCCAATCAGCAGCCAGATGAGCGGAGGGACTGGGCGGGAAGTTCAAACAGACTTCAAACTTGAAAATGTATAAAATGGCTTTATTTCTCAATGTAAAATTACATCTCGCATGTCGATCTATCGCGGCGGATGTCCTTTTCAATTGAATTGTTTTAATAAACACTTTGACGGTTTTCCTTCAACTTGGCAGAGCCTCCTTTCTTTCGGACTCAGGTAAATTATATTTCGGGATATATTCTCTCTCAGCTGGCTCGCCAAGGTTCATTCCCTCAGCTGAAATACGGATCGGATTCTCTTCACGGGATAAATCCATACAAAATCGCGCTCGATATCACAGTGAGTTATGAATTCTGAAGGTTTGGTAACAAGCGTATAGCAAAAAAAGATAATTAAATGAGTGTGAATAAAGTCATTCCACTAGTGGAATGAACAACAGATTTTTAATTACAGTAGAGTCTCACTTATCCAAGCTAAACAGGCCAGCAGAAGCTTGGATAAGCGAATATCTTGGATAATAAGGAAGGATTAAGGAAAAGCCTATTAAACATCAAATTAGGTTATGGTTTTACAAATTAAGCATCAAAACATCATGTTATACAACAAATTTGACAGAAAAAATATCAATACGCAGTAATGTTATGTTGTAATTACTGTATTTACGAATTTAGCACCAAAATATCACGATATATTGAAAACATTGACTACAAAAATGGCTTGGATAATCCAGAGGCTTGGATAAGCGAGGCTTGGATAAGTGAGACTCTACTGTACTTTTAAGTATTTTAAAGTCATGGGGTCACCGTAAGTTGATGAATGACTTAAAGGCACATTAGCACAGAGACTAGTAAAAGCTCTTTAAGAATATTTTTGAAGATTTTATGTAACTTCCAAGCTCCATAAACATATGCAGGATTTTTTGGAAATGCTATTAATAAGGAGATTCATAATTAATAAAGCCTTGACCTAGTTGCAATAATCTAGAAAACTAGTACCATGAAAATCACATTCTTTAATGAAAAACAAAGTATTTCATTAAATATTTTTTTCTTCCCTACATTTCCAACAGTAAGGGGATACGAAATGAAACTAACAAGATTTCTAATACACTGAAAAGATGGTAAAAATAGAAGCGAATGCATTTAGCCTTGAAACAATATTGGTCCCATTTGATTTAACCATATGATCTGGTAGAACTGCATTTAACAGTTCTGTTTAACAGCATTCATAAATCACTGCACCCAACCTGCCGATCATGTAAGACAAAAAGCAAAGCAACTTTAAAAAATCTTTTTCTGTATCATGTGACTGTATTACGTGACTGTGATTCATCCTCTACATTCTACAATTCATATTTACAGTCCAGAGAACACTTATGGCATGGATTGATCTACACAGTGTCAGTGGGATCATGATTTATTCAGAGATGAATGATAAAACTGGAAAACTGGTACAGTTTTAATTATTTAATTATTGCAGTGAATCAGTTTTTCAGTAAGCGCAAGATCATACAGTTTATATAACTTATGTCAGGTCTTCTGAACATCTGTGAACAGTGAGCAAGTGATATTTAGTTCGCAATAGCATTTTTGTAGAATATCAGCAGAACTCACATGTGGGAACTCTGGATTTTCCCCCCTATAAAATCTCCTTAGAAACAAGCGGACTTCCCTTGCCAGTTCAAAATCTATATGATAATCAATCTGTGGCCAGACTTTTGCCCTGGAGCTATTCTATGGTGATGTACTATGCTAAGCATTTTTCATTTCCAAATATGTGTTTAGCAAATCAGGAGCTTTTGTACATTTTGACTGATAATCAGATAAAGCTGCACTCTTTGATCTTATTTCATTTCCATAATATATCTGGTTTCCTCTTAAAGGACCTCCAAGATAATACAATTTGTTATTTTATCATAAATTCTGTTCTTAACAGATGACTGCCATGCTCAAAAGTAACTCTTAATTGCCCAAAGAGCCAACTAATGATGAACAAATTAATAGAAAAATCATATCCAACTGCAGAATTAGTTACGGAATTGCTTTGGCACAAAACATCTTCCAACATCTAAAGAGAATTGTCTAGACAGGTGGTTCCCAACCTTTGGTCCTCCAGTTGTTTTGGACTTCAACATCCAGAAATCTCAGCCAGTTTACAAGCTTTTAGGAATTGTGGATCCTGAAGTTCAAAACACGTGGATGACCAAGCATTGGGAACCACTGATCTAGTGTCTTCAAATGCAATGAATAGAACTGCTTAACACAAAATCTGGCATGTTGATTAATCCCAAATATAGTATTCCATTCAACCAACTGTGTAATGGTAAGCCAAAATATAGGAATTTTGATTCAACTATTATGGTAAAGGCCAACAACAGGATTTAGACCAAAACATGTTTTGGAAAACAGAGCTAGGATTACTGTTATGTGGTTGAAGCTGATTATAGATTAGCCACCTCAGTCACCTGATTCTTTAACATGGTTTTTCATCAGTAGCTGAAGTTTTTTTTTTTTGCTAAAAACACAAATACATGATGCTGCCTTTTATTCTCTAACAGCGCATTATGAGCCTTTGGAAAATTCGAAGTTTGGATTCTTTTTGAGTAATAAACAAAATGAAGATGGCTTTCTTTCAGACAGATTCCTACACAGGCAGTTAATGCTGCATACTAGACTTCATGATTATTAACATACATTTTCCTTTTAACAGAGTTAAGTATTAACTCTAGGTGCTTCCAGACAGTGTCAAAATGTGGGACAAATAAGTGGGGCAAAGTCTAAACACAGATCTGTCAGCCTCGGTAAGTGGGTCCCCACCATCGTGACACCTTTCTTTGTAGTGGATTTTAGAAATCAGCAAGATGGATGGGGTACATCCAGCGGAAGTTTACTTTTTAAAAAAATTGAATCTCCAAGATGTGCTGGACCTCATATGCACTCATGCGAATATCTAAAAATACACACAAGCAGATTTTTTATTATTTCTTCTCACCCTCCTATACATTCAAGCTCTGTTCAATTTCATAAAAATCAGAACAAAGGAATGCTTGCAGAGAGTACTCATTGTAATTGCTTTCCATTTGTGCTTCCATTTAGCTACCCGTGTGTCTGTGGCTCCATTTATTTACAACCCAGATCAGCTATTTTAGGATTTTTAAATGTGTACATGTGCTGGAGCAGTCCACATCATCATGTGTTTTCCTTCACTGCAGGGGTATATAGTCATCTGAATATGTGTATTTTTTTGGCCAAAATCGGGTTTTAAGTGCACCCTTTTAACATGTGTTTTTCAGCTGTTAATCCGTATCAGTGTATATTTTCGTAAAATGTCATTTAGCCACCCCTTTTATCTGTTTCTTCTGCATTTTAGGTCATGTGTAGAAGGGCCCTCCCTGAGCATATGTTAGACTACTGGTGACTCACAAGTTTTTTTGGAAAAGGAGAAATTACAATTCTTTGAGGGAAGTGCCAGTTTAAAGAATGCTGTTTCTCCTCCACTTTTGCAAGAGGCAAAGAGGAAGGAAGTTTGCTGGCAGCTGCACTCTGGCTGGATCTACACATCATATAATCCAGTTTCAGAATGCAGATTAGCTGCTTTGAACTGGATTATATGAATCTACACTGCAGTTAATCTGCATTCAGAAACTGGATTATATGGCAGTGTTGATGAGGCCTCACTTAGATTTGATAAGCATCTGTTGAACCCAGCCTGAGGAGTTACCAAGGAGATAATTGCATTTTGTGCTTTTTGAGGCTTTTTTATATGTGGCAGAAGGATCAAAAATGACTTTGGAAATCATTGACCTTAAGGGAATGCCCTACCAATGTCATTTGGCCAGCAGGGGTATGGGGAGATTTCCCCTTCCACCCCAAATCATAAACATACAATAGTGTTATTTGCAGAATAGTGATCAAAATATGTTTTCCTTCTAAGAACGGCAGGGAGTAGATTCAGACAATGAAGATCTGGCTGCTATGGGCTGACAGGGGAACTTTCACTGTTTAAAAAAACTAATTATCATGAATGTGCCCACTGAGACCAACAGCTCTTCCATGGACTGAATTGCTTCTTGCCTTTCTCTTGTTCCTACCTATAAGCAACAGGAGTAGGGAGTCTCGCCTGATGTTTAACTCCTCCTGTGTGGTGCGAGTAAGTGGAACTACATGCAAATCTAGGATCATGGCCACTGTCTCCATGTTTGAGGGGGCACTCATTAAAATTTTCTGAATATGTTTAATAACGAATTGGACTATAAATGTACACAACATTAAATTGGGAAACCTAGCCAAATGTTACACATTCAATATATGAAAATATGCATGCCATAACTGCACACTATGACTCAACCTAGAAGTATCTAATGATAAATAACTGGTTATCTGTAATTGATTCCTTGTCAATTTACTGAGATGTAAACATTTGGAACTTGATGATTAAATGCTAAAAGAGAAATACCAGCATGTTGTAGGTGTTGAGGCAATGAGAATGTGAACAGGAGGAGTGTATGTTTTGTTGCTGAAGTTAGTGCATCAGAGCACTGACATTTTAAAAAAACAACCCAAACCTAACATGCATCTATTTGCTTTTGGAAAACAGAGAGGTCAAACATGTTTTAAAAAATATAGATATGACAGTTAGTAATAATTTTCTGGGCCTCAGAAATGTAATGAATTACTTTTGAAAAGTAACTTCCAAAATCTGTATGCTTTGGTATAAGTTTCATTTATTTGGGAGGGGAAAGTAGAAGAAGCATGCCAGTATTTTTAATTTATTAAATAAAAAATTTCCATTTATGTTTCCCCTCCCCCCAATTGATCAATAATTTACAGACCACTATGCTATTTTCAGTATAGGCCTGATAAAACACAATGTGGCTACTACCACATAATTTATGGGATCAGAAATATTTAATACCAAATCTCCAATTCAAAGAGGGGTGTTTTTTGGGGGGGGGGGGGGGGAGAGAGAGACAGAGTTTGGGAAAAAAACCCAGCTTCAATTTGCCTCAGGATGAAAAATGTTTCTTAAGCCAATAATAACTACCTGCTCCAAAATTACTGTCTCTCAGATTTAATGCCTAGTATATATACAAAGCTCAAAACATCTGACAAAAATGCACTTCGAATGAGGGTGGTCATTCAAAAGCTTCTTGGATTTCCACTTTCTATCTCAGCTTCTATGGAAGAGAGTAAAGTGGGTTTCTTGTAAAGATATTTTGGCATAATTCTGAATGACAAATGACATACTCCCAGGTGCCAAGATAGACGGGGTGGGGATACAGTCACCCTCAACTTTAGCTCCAACTGGGGAGGCTTTGTTCTCAGTGCCCTGAATAATTAATAACTCCTTTGGCAATCAGTCATGCATTCCTTAATGGCACCTCAGGCATCAAGTGTCCCATTCACCCACTCCCCCCAAGTAACAATAGACTTTACTACACTAGGTGTTCTATGCCAAGCTTGTAACTGACATAATTTAAACTAAACAAGTCAGGAGAAAGAATATTACCCAGACTCAAACTGGAATCTTTTATCAGGTTTGTTTATATAGCATACAGTTGCTATGTAAATTATATCAGTATCAGGGAGATTTGGGGAAGACTTTCTTAATGTAATTTTTTGGCAAGTTGCTTCCCATCTTGCATACCTAAGGAACTTACATGCGAAAGTACTGGTGTATAGTTCAAGATGTAAAATGACTTTCTAAATGAAATTGTTAGGTATATCAATATACTGTCCAGAATACAAAGCAATGCTTTCCAATATTCAAAATGTCATTTCCAGAACTACAAAAATGATGAAATGCATGAGACCAAGAAATATAAATAGAAACCGGTTATTTCAGTTTTTTATTTCTTCCCAATATTACTGCATGCAAATACATTAGATTTACTTGGTATATGGTGTTTCCATATCAGTAAAAATAAATTTTACTTCAAATTGACACTTTGGTGAACAGCTTTGCTCAGTTTTCTTTTTGTCTGGGCTGTGTCTACTCTGAGGTACCTCAAATGCTTAATCAACATAAAAATTGTTTCTTTAAAATAGCTTAGTAAATTTAAATAAATTACTTCAGAATTAAACAAAAAGAGCTTCTAAAAGAGGCCTAAAATGTTCCTTTCACTCTGTGTGGCCTCCAATAACAAACACAAGCTTGCACTGTTCTATTTCATTTTTACTTCATTTTTCTTCAAACAATTTCTCTCTACTAATCCACTCAGTCTTTCATCTTGGAGAACATGAGGTTTGTTTCATTACTCATGGCTATTACTGATTCAGATATGTTCCAGTATTTTTTAAATAATAATCAACAGCTTTACCTCCATAGTAGAAGTTCTCAAATTCTTTCCACTTTAAGTCCTTCTTTCAATTTCTCTTTTAACATCTGCTTACCTCCATAGAGAAATACGCAAAAACATTTAGTGTAATAGGAATTATAGGTTATTTTATCTGTCTCCAACTAATCATCATGAATGTGCCTCTGAACAACTATAGAGGTACATACAATTAGGGGATGAGAAGGGAGAAAGCATTCTAGAGAAGAAAGCATGGCTACTTTGACACCATCTTAGATGAAGAAGGTCCCCACAATTTGAGAAATGTTGTTCCATCAATCCTGGACATTCATTCTAAATATGGTCTCGACTGACCATATTTCTTGAACAATGCAAGATTTCTTTTCTTTCTAAAATTGGGTTGTATGGATGTTATACATCCCTGTTACCTCCAGTATAACAGAATAGGACTCGTTCTGAATTTTTTTATTTCACTTTATTACACACAAGCCAAGCTTAGCTTAAGTTATGCCCAATGCTCCAGTGATACTGTATGATAAGAAAATGGTTTGGTAGTTTTGACCTTAGAATATTACACAATGTACAATATTTCTAAACATTTATTACATTAATATTCATCCCACTATCATTATACCTTTGAAAGCCAATGAGGAATTAAAAACTGATATTACTTACTGATGTGAGAAGTGTATAATGGATACAGAATCCAGGTTCAGAAGGAAGATATTCATCAGAAACAAATCTGATTCTGATCTGGTTCCCTTTGGAAATCTGTTTTCCTGGAACAGCAGAAGAACCACACCACCGTCCTAAAATACTGCCGTCACTGGGCTCTTCAATTTCTACAAAGTCATATCTACAATAAAAGAAAAAATAGTTTACTTACAGCATATTTATCTAGTAAATATTAGTAGAGAAACAAGTTATGTAACAAGGAATGAGTTCATTCCAAACTAAGGGCCCTTCTACACTTGCTGTAATACCTGGAAGTTACCAGGTTAAAAGGGGTAGTGGTGGCTAAACAACATGGAATACTGTGTGCAATTTTGGGCACTGCAATTGAAGGGAGATGTTGATAAGATGGAAAGTGTCCAGAGGAGGGTGACTAAAACGATCAAGGGTCTGGAGAACAAGCCATATGAGGCTGGGTATGTTAGCCTGCAGAAGAGAAGGCTGAGAGGAGACATGATGAGGGCCATGTATAAATATGTGAGGGGAAGTCATAGGGAGGAGGGAGCAAGCTTGTTTTCTGCTGCCCTGGAGACTAGGACACGGAGCAATGGCTTCAAACTACAGGAAAGGAGATTCCACCTGAACATTAGGAAGAACTCCAGCGCATATGCACTTTTTAAAAGCCCAAAAACAGCTGATCAGCTGATTGGGCTATCAAATGGACACATAGGTGTCTCAAGGGAAACACAAGTGGAAAGCAATTTGAACTCTCTGAAATTCTTTCTTTTACATTTTATAATCTTAAACAGGGCTTGAATTAACAATTTGGGGAAGAGAGAGATCTGACAAGTTTTTTTAAAATCCCTCTGTTATGCGCTGGACCTCATATGCACAAATGCAAATGTGCTTGTGTTTATATTAAGATATTTACATGTGCCTATATACGGTCTAGCTCATAATAGAATGATTTTTAAAAAAAATCTGCCTGATGTCCCCTGTCTGCCCTTCATAGTGATCCACTGCAAAAGAAGGTTGTGAGGGTGGCAGGGGACCATATACCAGGACTGAAAAGTCTATGTGTGAACCTGCTGTCAGGTCCCAAGATTTTTTGTCTTTGATTTAAAACATGGATTTTGGCAGTGTCTGGAAGCACCCTCAGTCACAGCTTCTTGCATCTTGATATTAAATGCAACTTCTATCATTCCCTATCAATGGATATGCTGGTAGCATAGGGCTGCTATGAGTTGCAATCCAATATTATATAATGGGACATGAGTTGCTTATTCCCAGATTAAAGCTATGAATGCCACCAAACTCCAATCAAATGCAAATAGAACAGCCCAACTGGAAATGTGTATGTATAGCCATTGATATATAACGGTTTATTTATCCACTAGAGTTCAGATGACCAATAAGGCCATCTGTCGGGGGTGCTTTGAATGCGATTTCCTGCTTCTTAGCAGGGGGTTGGACTAGATGGCCCATGTGGTCTCTTCCAACTCTACTATTCTATGATTCTATGAAATATATGAAAGCATCTAGATGTGTACTTGCATTTGCAACAAATTATTTTAGTTCACTAACTTCTGAAAACTTATATGAAATTAGGAATAATTGAAATGTATATTATTATAAGCTTGAAAAACAAATATACTGTAATTATCTTCATAGACAAAATACACAATGACCTGAATCCTAACTTTCCTGAATGTGAGTCAGTTAAAATTCATGATATACAGTTTTACTCTCTCTTCAGAGTGTAGTCCCCTGTATCCTTACAAAATCTCAAGAAACTTTAAGAATTATTTAAAACATGATTTGTTTGTGGCAAGGTCTGCAAATTAAAGGAGACATGATAGAAATCATATATTTACATAGAAGAACAGAAGACTGATTTAGGATCAAAACTTGTGAGTTTCAAATTCCAGTAAAAATGAAATGAAAATGAACATACAGATTTGAAATGAATGCTTCACTAAAATATTGCCTATAGGAATGTAGTCAATAACTGAATATTATTTGGGTTTGAGCAAGTCCAGGATATAAAAAACACGAATAAGTAAAAAGAAAATACATTGTCAGACCAATTATAAAAAAAGCTAAACTGGCCTATAGATGATGCCTCTTCAGCTTTCTTGTATTAAATTTCTCCTCACATTTTTTCATAACATGTTGTTGTCAAATGAAACATTACTAGCATCAATCTTTTTTAAAAATTTGGCTACTAATTTTTCATTCATTATACGTCTTCTTTTCAAAGGAGCATGTCAAGATCAAACAGATGCATGATCTATAAAATTTCAAGGAAACAGAAAGGTGATATGACATAACACCTGACACATGAAGTGAAATGAACTATCACCGACAACCAGAATGGCAGTTGTCCCCAGGTGATCATTTCAGAAACTTCGTAATCCCTGTAATACAGCTACAAGTATTATATTGCACTGTCCAACTCAGTATTTAAAGGATTTACTAAACTTGTTTTATTGGCCAATCAAATGGAGGTTTCTCACAGCAACATGATACAGTACATATACAACTAAGTGGCTTATAATGACTACTTCTCTTCTCAGACATCCTTTGGGACATACAGAAGATTTATTTCCTTTCATGCTCTTTACAAACAAGTCTATTTTTTGTAGACACAATGCCTGTTCTGGTTTTGACTTAAAGCCTAAGTGGAGATTACATCTATTCTGTCAAACGTGCCTTCCTAAATGCCTCCAATGCATCAAGTGAAAACAATGAAGGTATGTCGAATGGAGGCCCAAATAGCTGCTTTTTCATTCTTTTATTTTCTTACTCCAATAAACCCATTATTATCATTTCCTCACCACTAGTGTAGATGTTGGCAACTTGTGACTGTCAGATGTTAATGAACCAAATCCCATTACCCTACCCAGAATGGAGAACTGCAGTCCTGAAACATGTAGAACTCCACAAGTCATCCAATCTACTGATAAAATACATTGTTGAATTATTCTGTTTCAATAATCTAAGTGCACAAATTAATGTGGAATTAATGTGTCTTGTAACTAAAACAAGATAAAACAAAGGTGTAGAATATTTTGCTGCTAGTAATTCATGGTTCATAACAAAAACTCTATTCCTATCTGCCCATTCCTTCTTTCAGCTGCTTTCAACAAAAGCTCCTTCTCTATGCTTCACACTAGAATCTGCCCACAAATGGACCTCTGGACCTTTATCACATTTTGTGAATAGAACCCTACAAGGCATAATTTATAAATTTCTTCATTTGGTATAGTTGTATAGAAAATCACATACCTCAAGATATAATTGCACTATAAACATATACCACCTCGAGGAGGGGCTGGGTAGTTTCTATTTTTCATCAAACCATATAGCTGCTCTTTTGCTATATCCACACTTGAAAAAGCTTTTTTTCTAGCCCCAGCCAGCATAGTTAATTACACGTTAAAAAGCAACATTTCTGAGCTCACCACCCATACCAGTACAGTAGAGTCTCACTTATCCAACATAAATGGGCCGGCAGAATGTTGGATAAGCGAATATGTTGGATAATAAGGAAGGATTAAGGAAAAGCCTATTAAACATCAAATTAGGTTATGATTTTACAAATTAAGCACTAAGACATCATGTTATACAACAAATTTGACAGAAAAAGTAGTTCGATACGCAGTAATGCTATGTAGTAATTACTGTATTTATGAATTTAGCACCAAAATATCACGATGTATTGAAAACATTGACCACAAAAATGTGTTGGATAATCCAGAATGTTGGATAAGCGAGTGTTGGATAAGTGAGACTCTACTGTACTTCTAATTAACACTTTATTGCCTCTCTTTCTTGCTTTTGCTAATCAAAAATGTAGAAGCCACAGTGTTTTTTAAAAAAGCATATTTGCCTAATGAAGCAGACTGTGTGTTTTGAAAGAGTGATATATTTTGCACTTTTGTTACCCTGATGAATACATCTTCACTAAATATTGTTTATAGCCATACTTAGGACCTCATCACATTGAGATTCCTTAAGCCAGGGTCATCCGTGGAGCAGCAGGGCAAATTTGGCAGGCAGCAAGGCCAAAACATCTGGGGATCCAGAGGTTGAAAACCACTGCTCTAATGGGTAGGTAGATAGCATGTGTTGTATAACTACTTGGATTTATACGGAAGGGTCAAACCTTGTGACATCTGAAATGGTGCTTCCATACAGTTCAAAGTTTTAACACATCTTTGTTCATTTTAAACCTCACACGGAATTACTGAACTCATACACATTATTGCTCTTTCATCTTCAGTGCTATACTACAGATATAGTATAGTGATGCTAAATTCCTATAATAGTGCAATGTTTTTTCTTCAAATTAGTATTAGAGTTGTAAAGTGCTATAAACAAATCTTATTTTGAATATAAAGTCATGAAATAAAATATTTAATTCACACCTATTAACCACTTTGCGAAAACAGTGGCACAGGGAAATTTCCCTCTCAGTTATAGTTTTTAGAAGATATAGCTAGATATTTTTATTGAGACTAAAAAAACGGATTAAAAATATAAATACTCATGATAAAAATCATACCTCTTAAAAACATGAGAGAGTAGCAGTTGAATTAGTGGTATATTACCATCCATTTGCAACCTTTTAGAAAAAGTGATTCTCTTTTTTTAAAAGTATAACTATGACTTTTCAAGATTTTTAAATTACATTGTATTGTGGAATCTCCAAAGAGGAGCTGCACATGTCAAAACTCAAATTCGTATTTATTTATTTAATTCATATCCCACTTTTTATGACTAATAGTGACAATGCCTACATTGGCACACAGATTTTAAATAGTTTTCCCTCTCTTTCTTGCCAGTTATTGTCTTTTACAGACAAAAAACCCAACAGCAACCATGCTTTTTGGACACATTGTAGACATGCTGAATTATTGACTGAATTCAAGTGTATACCAAGTGAAAATTAACTTTTGATAACATACTGAAAACGTTAGCAAGCTATCAAAACAATACAGTATATATGTAAGATTGATTTCACTGGCTACTTCAGAAAAAATGAACTGGAATTTTTCTCTGCACCTACATGGATTTGATAGCCTGCCAAATGGGATCAGATGTGCATCAAAACATTCCTAGTGCCACACATGTTGAAATCTGAGATGCTATGAAAGGTAATGCAGCAAGTGAAATTGGTTAGGATGCCGCAGTATTTTCATCATCTACATACTGCCCGTTAGATTACAACATAGAATGTAGATACAATTGGGAATGGATATAGCCAAAATATAGCAATCAAAATACTAGGAATGGTCAATCAACATTAACTGGTAAATTATTTGTTGTTTGTTACATAATTGTCATTTATAACTTCTACAGAGCTGACTATTTTTTCATAGAAATCAATTAAAATAAAAAAGAACAAGATTTAATACATCTCACTCGTTCATTTCTAGTTCACAATGCTGCTACTGCCTAGGAATGGATTTGTTACACCCCTAGGCTGCAGAGACACCGCAAAACCATGCTAGAGCCCCAGACTATAAGCAAAGCAAATTGTTTATTGAATAATATATGTAAGCAATAGCAAATCAAAGTTCAAAGACAATGAAACAAGGTTTTAGTCCACCAGGTACAAGATACTTGAAGCAAGGGTCCAAGAAAATCAAACACAAGAATAAACTTCAACAAGGTATCAAAATTAGTACAAGGAACAGGAACAAAACTGGAAGAGATAACAGGATCTTTGACTGGAACAAGGAATCCAAACTGCAAAACTTGCAGGAACAAAGACTGGATAATCCAAAATTCCCCAAGAGCAAAAACAAAGACTGGAACAAAACTCAAGCTTGGCATGAAAATCCACAGAAACATGAAAACAGGATTCTATGAGTCCATGAACAGGAACCACGCTTGATGAGCAAAGTTACCACCTCTGAAAATCTCTCTCAGAAGTAGTTCCCCTAATAGCTGAAATCAAGGCCTCTTTCCTTGGGAAGTTTGTTCAAAACCTTTTATCATTAATAGCCTTTTGCTGCATCTCAAAACCTTCCTTTCTTGGCTCTGTTGATATATAGCTTTCTTTCTGTCAACCTCATTAGTCTTATCACAACTGAAATGCCCATCTGGCAAGAGAAAGTTTGACCTTGATTCTCCCAAGGAATGTGGTTCAAGCTGCCTGCTTGAAACCATTGTGTGCCTGTTCCCAGAATCCTCAGGGACAGCAACCTCCTCTAATTCTGGCTATCCAGAACCGGCAGACCCATCTGGCTGCATGAGAATTCTAGGCTCCAACCCAGAGTCGTCTGATAAGTGAGGTGCAGGTACTATCACAGGCTGAACAGGCCCAACCCAAGGCTCACCTTACAGCTCAGGTGCAGGCTGGGCTATAACAGGATTAGCAATTCACTTAGGTCTCTTCTACACAGGCCCTAAACTGTGGAAGAAACTGGAATAAAAGGGGGTGGCTAAATGATATTTAAGGAAAATACATGCATTAACAGCTGACAAACAAGTGTTTAAAAGGTGTATTTAAAATCTGATTTTGGCCAAAAATATGTGCATATTCACATGACTGTATATCTCTGCAGTGAAGGAATACTCATGACTTTGTTCCTATATGCCTGTGTGGACTGTACCAGCGCATGTCCATGTTCTAAAACCCTGAAATTAGCTGATGATGGCTGTAAACAAATGGAGCCACAGACACACAGGTGGCTAAATGGAAGCACAATTGGAAAGCAATTACAAATAGAACTCTCTGCTACCATTGTTTTGTTCTGATGTTTATGAAATTAAACGGAGCTCGAATTTACAGGAGCGTGAGAAATCTGCTTGTGTGCACATTTAGATATCTACATTAGTGCGTATGAGGTTCAGCGCATCTAGGAGAATCAATTAAAAAAAGAAGTAGATGTTCCCACATGAGGCATACTGCAAAAGGCAAGACAAATGGTTAACTTACAGGGAGCTGACTCAGATCAACTTAGAAAACTGATTTAGAAAAACTCAGAAATGAAAGAAGAGTCATTAAAAAAAAAGCAAACTTCCAGTGTATCTCAGAGTCAATTTAAAAAAGGAACCTATAAGACTATAGACAAGGAGGAAACAAATATTAATTTAGAGGCTATGGTACCTTTATATGTACTATTTCAATAGAAGATTGTGACACCTTAAAGAAAATACGCTATCTGAGAAATGATTATGGAATACTAATAGCTGAAAAATTTTGCACTGTATGCAACAGACACCTAAAAATGTATGTCTATTTGAATAAAAAAGGAAACTTCTGCCGGATGACTCCCATCCATCTTGTGGATTTCTAAAATCTGCTACAAAGGAAGGTGCCAGGATGCTGGGAGAGCATTGACTGGGATTGACAGTTTCATGTTTGGACTTGCTGTCAGGTACCACCTTTTTTGTCCCACTTATTTGTCCTGCATTTTGATGCTGTCTGGAAGTGCCCCTAGAAAGAAAGATAGTTCTTCAAGTCATTGAATTTTTCAATAATCCCTCAGTATTTTTCCATCTTTAAAGACCCATCCAAAAAACAAATAGACAAATTACAAGCCAGTAAAAGTGTTTTACTAATGCATGTGGTTTTTAATGCCTCCAGGTATTTTTCCTTCCTTTTGATGTGGATTTTATTGTTATTTGTTAAATCCAAGCTTACTTTGGCTTGCTAACTTAACGCACATAGCATTGCTTCCACCCCTGTGGTTATTACACTCAAGGAATTTCTAAATTAAACCAATGGGTGTAAAACACAGAAAACCAACAATAATAGTACAAGAGAATATGTGAATGTTGGTGACAATTCATCCATATCATAACTCCAGATTTACAAAACAAAGAAGTATTTTTGATTGGCAACGAAGTAGCAATGCTAGGTCTCAAGAAAAATGCCAGGCTTGCCATAATTCATTAAGTAAATATTTTTCAAAAGGGATTAAAAAACAAAGTAGTATTCTTCCTAATATTCACAAAGCAGGAAAATAAAACAGGGCTAAGATTTCTGAAATCAAAAAATGGGTAGAAAAACAGATAACTCTAAAGGCACTGCCGATTGAGGCTAATGTCACCAGGGTCAGAATGGCAGTGAATTTGCTTTGAATTTCAATCCAAATTTTAAAGAAGATCTTCTTGTGTTGAAATTATCCCAAAATAACGTTCACGTTAGAGCCTTTTCTGCTCCACTAACATTGGTACCACAAGTATCTGCTCTCTTGCAAAAAATAACAAAAATTGAATTCTGCTCCAAATGAGTAGAAGCTTTAAATTCAACACTGCTTCATATAACACTAAACTATAGTGCAGTATTATTCTCAAACATGTCCATTGTGTTTCCTCTCTGCTCTCTCATCTTTTTATTTATGGAGGACTTTCTCTGAATCTTTCAGTGCTGTTTGCTCTACTTTAATTTTATTTGTTTATTTAACGGCTTTTTAAAAAACAGCTACTGAGCAGTAAGTTTTAAACTGTATTTTGGTTAATTGGTTGTTAGTCACCAAAATGAATTAATGAATTTCTTTACTATTATTTTACAATATTTTATTATTGTTTTAACTAGTTGGATGCTGTTATCAATCATTATGTCAAACTGGACTTAAATGTACAAGGATGAGATAGAAATATATAAATGTATACAATGGATCCATGGATTCTGTGTCCACAGATTCAACTATCTATAGCAAAAAATAATTTTCAAAAATTCCAAAAGCAAACCTGATTTTGCTCTTTAATATAAGGAATATCATTATACTGTACAACTGTATATAATGGGACAAGCATGTATGGATTTCAGTATTCATGATGGGTCATGAAAACACATCACAGCAGATACAAAAGGCCCAATTTATATGTATTTTGATTCCTTTTCAAAGTAGTCACTCAATCAATACAAGTATGGAATTTTCATAAAACGTTTATCGCTATTACTGTGCTAATAATTTTCTGCATGAGCTGGTGACCCAATTAAATCACACTAACTTTGTGGGCCCCCTCACTAGTAACACTGTATACAGACTAAGAATAACTGGGCCTCCTTAAAGTCTTCTATATTATGAGTATTAGTGTTATATTTATTTATACCCCGCTTTATCTTCCCCAAATTGGACTTAACATGAAGTGGCTTAACATGAAAGCATCAGCATAACCACTGAAAATATACAAATATATGAACATCAAAACAGGATCAAACAGCATCAAAAATTCCCACAAAAACAAATTCAAAGTCAAAAGCCACAGCATTCCCTGAATTGACCTTAAAAACCTTTTAAAAGCTTGTCTGAATAAAAAGGTTTTAGCCTGCTGCCAGAAGGACAGTAGGGAGGGGCCATTCTGGCTTCCCTTGGCAGGGAGTTTCAGAGTCATGGGGAGGCCACCCAAAAGGCCCGCTCTCTCGTTCCCACCAACCATGCTTGAGATGGAGGTGGGACTGAGAGAAGGGCTTCTCCAGAAGATTTTAGGATTCGGGCAGGTTCGTAAAAGGAGATACGATCAGCCAAATAGATCACTAATGTTTTAAAGTAAGATATCTTTATTGAAAACTGAATATTCAGAAGCTTTCAAAATATACCAAAGATCATTTTGTACAATTACAACTTCATATTGGGTTTGTATTAATAAGGTTCACCCTCATTAAATTTACTTTCACACAATCCAACTTTGGATAATTTGTTTCAATATCTAATTTGCTCAGTTCATCTAATTTGTTTCTTCTATCTTTGTATAAATGAAATTAAAATTATACAAAAACCAATTCAGCAGAAACTATTGTAAATCAGCCATTCATGCAATTAATCTGTCCTTCAGAATGTGATTTCAGATAACATATTTTTTAAAAAATCTATGCAGTATTATTTATTTCTGTTGAGTTGCCAAGCAGAGAATTTCCCTCAGTACATATTATCACATCATCATAATATTTTGTCCTTTGTTTAAAAAGCCTTCCAGTTAGCCACTTACCTGAGGCAATTAATTCCTTCAGATCAGTGGTGTTAACACACCCACCAAACTGCACATTTGTGACATTTGTGTCCAGAGGAATAAGCTGGCACAAAGCAAGTGAGCATGTTTTTCCTTTGTAAAACTCTATTAAAAGGATGATACGCGCTAAAAGATTATGAGAACAAGAAAAGATGGTGTAAGCAAGAAATGGAACAGAATTTTTAAATAGAAATATCAGTACTATATGAACTGAAGACATATAGACACAAAGATCTATAGAAGTGTAAGATCTAAGAAGTATAAAATTCAATAGAACAATGAAATAGGAACACTCATAAACAAGGCAGTGGAGTTGTGCAAAATTTCAGGCATGTTTGTAAGTTGTTACTACTTCAGCAAGTTTCATGCATAGGACTCGACTAATGAACCAGGGATCACCACAAATCCTTACTCAGACAGAACAAAACTCCTGCTGCCCAAAATTTCATTAAAAGTTCATAATTTTTCGTAAGAAAGAGGAGGCAGAGATGGCATTTTTCACCAGTGAAGCTCATGGACTCACAATTTCAAGGGAGAGGGGATAGCATGTATTTGCTCCAGTGTATTTGCTTTTACAGCTTTTCACTACTAGCCAAACAATTAGCTGATTAGGTCTGCTTCCCTTGGGAAATTCTAAGGAGTCATGCATCTGGACAGAGTTGGGTTTCACTTCTAGTTCTCCAGGGAAAGTGTTCTTCTGGCGGGAAACGAGACCCTATTTAGGTGTTTTGCCGCGAAGGAAACCTTGCGGAGTCAACTCGTCAGCTTGAGGAGTGAGATCGTGTGTGGACTACGCTACTCCAGTTCCTTGTTTCCATGACCGAGTTCCAAGCCTGCCTTGTTTCACGTTTGACCACGGACCTCGCCACGGACCTTGTTCTTGCCTTTTGTTGCCTCGTATCAAGTCTTGTTTAGCCAAGAATCTAGTTTGTTTTCCAGCCTTGTTGTCAAGCTTCAATGGAATAAAAGACCTTGTCATCTCCCCACACTTTGCTTGGCAAAGTGTGTGTTTCGGTTATTGGATTATAACTTTGGACTTTAATATCACATATTGGACATTAATTTCCTGGACTATATTTGACCTTTCCTGAAAGGTCTACTTCTGAACTATATTCTTCACTTGTTTTTATTGACCTTATATATTCCTTTAATAAAGATATTAGATAGAATCTGGCCTCTGTGCATGGTTATTGGTGCTCTGTAGCCTGGGTCCTGACAATTTGTCAGGGGTGCTTTGCTTGTGCTTTTGGTGCCCAAAGACAGAAGGGGATTGGACTCAATGGCCCAAAGGGTCTCTTCCAACCCTATTTTTTTTTTTTTATTATTATTATTATTATTATTATTATTATTATTATTATTATTATTATTGCTTGGTGGCCAACTATAGACCGGCCCTCCAACTGTCCGAAGGATCGTGAACTGGCCCCCAGTTTAAAAACTTTGGGGACCCCTGATTTAGAGAGTGACTTGGCCAGGGTGCCAAAATGTTTAAAACTCCCTAAAAATCAGTGAGTGTGTGAATCTTTCTGAAACTTTGGAGGAACTATGCCCTGGTTATGTTGCGTCATTGTAGAGAAATTCAAGGAAGTAGCTCTTATGGGTTTTGAAAAAAACAAATGTTACTCATAAACACTTTTAAAAATTCCCAAAAATGAGTGGATGAGTGAAATGTTCTGAAACTTGGGGGGCTTACAGTGGTAAATGTGTCCTATGAATTTAGCAAGTTTCATTCTGATAGCCATAAAAATGATGGAGAAACAAGCTCCATAGTTTGTTGGCAATTTACAAATGCAGAGTTCAAATATTATTGTTGTTGCTGTTGTTATTATTATTTTTCAGATAATATTATTGTTGTTATTAATGAGATGATTAAGGAGACAAATTCTCTCTAACTCCCCTCTACACCCCTACTCTCTTATTTCTCAAGCAATGAATTGGCTTTCCAACATTCCAACTCAAGCAGGAAGAATAATAGAGAAATTAGAATTTCATATAGATTCTGACCAACATTGGCACATGTCAAGGTGGGTGGATACATTATTATAGTGTTTTGAGCAAATATGATTTCCCCCCCCCCCCCACAAAACTACAAAGCTGCAGTGAGATAGAAGTGGGTTATGTAGCTAATCCCATAGCCAGTCAAGAATATTGCCACTCTGAACCAGCCCTGAATCTTGTGGCCTATGTAGATGGACCCCAAGGCCCTGTGAACAAAGCTTCCCTGTATCGACTACCACATTCCATACACATAGTGACAATGTAATTACCTGAATAAGACAGGCATACAAACTGCATGAAATTATGTCCAAACAAATTAGTCTTAATTTATAAATAATGAATGAATAGATGATGGATAGGCAGACAGATGATTGATAAATAGATGTACACTAAAAGTATTCATTTAATTTCCATCACAGTAATTTTTGCTGTTTTAATTGAAATAATTTTATATTTTAATACATAAATGTACTTTCCAAAAGAAGCAGCAGCATCTCAGACAAAAAACATCTTTAATGTTCCCATAACTTTTTACCAAAGAATCAAAGCCCTTTCAAATGCCAAATACGGTACCTGACATTGAATAAGAGCTATAAGAATCTGCTAAATTCTGACTTAAAGCTTCTCTCCTGCTTCAAGATGTGATTTGGTACATGCATTCAAATAGGCATATTTAAACTACCACATTAATAATAAAGCACAAGTTACTTTGCTTCTAATGACCCAGTTCTGTAACATGGGCAATATTCTGAAACAATTGTTATTATAACAGTGTCTTAGCTAGTTCCTGCTGGTATGAAGGTCACATTAAATGAACCTTCAAAAGATAATGAAAAAAGAGAGCTGTCCAATTTGAATTTGCTCTCTATAGGCAACCTTTCAGTAATGGGAAAATACTGCCTGATATATTCTAAAGATACATATTTTCAGTAAATTTACTCTCAAATATAGAAATGAGTAATTTCAGCAATTTTCCTCCTGCTATAAGTAGTTCTTGAAAATCTAGTTTTCACAACTATACACAATTTAGGTCTTAGTCTGTGTGAAAATCACATGTGATTGTTTTGCACATAAAACATCATTTCCTATACTGGAAATCACATTTTATTATGGAAAATATTTTTTGCATTTCTGCCCAGAAAAATGTTAAGAATTCGTTTTGTGTAAAATGTGCACAAAGTTGATTTGCACAGAAAACTGCATTTTCTGTGTGGAAAAGAACATTTCAATGAAGAATTTAATGAATTTTACAAAGAATAAGTCCCAAACTTCATAGATTCTCATCAATCAAGGATTCTTTTCATCAGAGTTTCTCAACATTCAAGAAGCATGTTATTTCAATCTTTTTTTGAATATTTTCAAATATTATTTTAGTATACACACAACTATTTAAATTCCATACAGAGTATGTTTTTATTATAGCGTTTTTCATGGCTTTACACTTGCATTTACCTACTGACTTCACCGTTTATGAAACCACACACAAATCTCTGGATTTTTGGCTTCAGATCTCTGGTCTGCACTGTACAACTGAAATATAGAAGGTCAGCAGTAGAGACCTTCTGTTTTATATGTCTCTTTATTGTCCTCATTTACTTGCATCTTTCAGTGAGTAATGAACAGAGAAAACGCTCCATCAACACTAATTGTTCCCAGAATCTCCTAGACAGAAACAAGATCTAAGAGTGCAGCACTTATTTCCAAGGAAAAATAACTCCATTAGAAATAGAGCCAACAACAGTAACATGAAACAATTTTAGAAGCAATAAATTTGGATTTGGCACGTTTACCAAAATATTTTGATACTGGAAACTAGTTTAGTTTCTTTAAACAGGCTGTTTGACATAGAACACACAAGTCAGGCATTTTACAAAATAGAAAGTTTGGTATACCAGATTTGGCAGATAGTGGTGTGGAAAAAGAATTGTGGGTTAAATCATTGACCGAATGTGGTGGACTTTTTCCTGGTAAACTAGAAGCAAACCCATTTGTTGTTGGAGCAGTTAACTGAGTAATTTTACAAGCAAAAACAACAACCAGCATCATATAACTGAACTTAACACACCAAGACATCTTACCAATGCAGTCTGAGACTATTTAAACTTTGGGGGATATATAATTCTTACCACACACCACAATGTACAATGGCAATAAAATGTGGCAGTATATGGTTGGTGGGAAGAGTGTCAATGATTAATGAGTAATCAATCACAGTTGCTGTACTGATGGTACAGCAACTGCCCATATATACTTTTAATTTTCTTGTTGGTCTCAATCTATGGCTCTGGATGCTGCCCATGGTGCAACACCATTGTATTAAGTAAAAATACAATTCAAGTCCTTCCTGCACTCTTGGATATTCATCAGTACTGTGTTCATTTCTAGAAGTGCAAAGCAATGATGTTACTGGGCGTCCCCCTTGAAAGGAGATACATTACAACTATAATAAAATGAATCAGATCTATTCTGTCTGTGTACTCACTCTTTTTAAACAAAGAACACATTTCTATATACTCCTTTCAGCAGATACACATTACTTGTACTTATTTTGGTTTCGCTAGAGCATTCAAATATGGTTATATGGCAAAAAATAAAAAATAAACAACCAAAATAAGAGGTGAGGCTTACAATGGAAGAAATTTATCTTAAAATTACCATACATACTCGAAGATAAGCTGAGTTTTTCAGCCCTTTTTATGAGCTGAAAAAAGCCTCCCCGGGCTTATAATCGGGTCAAGGTCAAGCCAGCAGTGGAGCCTGGAGGCCGCTACTTGCAATCTTACCCACCCTTATCAGTGTTTACTTATCCAAAGCCTCCCTCGCTCTTAACCAAGAGAATGTTTTGAAAAGGGAAAGAAGTCCTTGCAAGTCAGGAAGAAGAATATATATATATATATACCCATTAATCTTATAAAAGCATTTTTCCCTGAAATATTTGTTAATCTCTGCTACAAATATATAGGCATTTCTCTTTGCAATCCCTTTGTGCCTAAATATTTGTATCTATCTATATACATTAATTTTATATATGAATTTCCCCCTCATAAGTTTGCAAGTCTTTGCAAATCCTATATACATATAGATATCTAGAGATGTCCATGTACCTGTATATCTGTATCTATGTGTATACATTATTTTATATATGAATTTTCACTTCACATGTTTGCAAGTCTTTGCAAATCCTAGGCAGATATAATTATCTCTATATAGAGAGATGTCTAGATATATATATATATATATATATATATATATATATGAATATAGATATATAGGGCTTCCAAATATTGCAGGGGAAATGCACCCACACCCACACATAAAGAGATTTCTAGATAGATATAAACATAAATATATAGGGCTTGCAAATATTGCAGGAGGGAACAGCAGATACACACACACACACACACACACACACATAGGATTTGCAAACATTTCAGGGGAAAATGCACATGTGAAATTAGTATATATAATTATAGATCTATATCTAGCTCTGCATTGTTTATGTAGGCATTGAATGTTTGCCTGTTATTATGTTGGAAGCTGGCCTGAGTCCCAATGTGGAGATAGGGCAGGGTACAAATGAAGTTATTATTATTATTATTATTATTATTATTATTATTATTATTATTATTATTATGTTATTAATACCATGTTGTTTTTTTGACCCTACTTTTCCACTTAGAGAGCTAGTTTTTCTTTGAAATATGGTAAATATTCAAAAACCTTTAACCTACTGATGCCTCAATATAATTAAATTTCATTGGGATCTATTTTCATTTTGAAATTTATCACTAGCTGCTGTATTTCCCACCCTCAGCTTATACTCAAGTCAATAAGATTCCCCAGTTTTTTTGTGGTAAAATTAAATGCCTCGGCTTTTAACTGTTCAAGAGAGCCAATAACTGTATATTGGGGTTACTGTCCTTTTCCTTTTGCATGTGCATGTGTCTTTCTTTCTGCTTTTGTTTTTGCTTTTCCTTCTTTCTCCCCCCCCCCTCATCTCTCTCCCCTCCCTTTGTTCTTTATATACTTGAAGGCCCAAAACATGTATTGAGTAAAGGGGGCCGCCAGTTGAAAAAGCTTAAGCAGCTCTGATCTAGACTTTTCTTTTTGTGATTTCAGATTAAATGCATTTTTGCTGTTAATGAATATATGTGCATTCTCTCAATTGCAGGTGGTTTCTGCAGGTAAAGGTTATAGGCACACATATAAACTAGAAAAATAGGTTTTTCATATCTTTTATCTTTGCATACACATATAGTTCTTCTTAATCCAGAAAACTAAAAATCTGCTCTTGACTAGAAAAACTAAAGGACATCACTAAGCTTCCTCTATTTATTTACCAGTAAGGCCGAACTGAAATACAAGAAGAACAAACCAGTTCACACTTGCAGGAGATAGAGAAATGAAATAGGTCCTTGCCACATCTAGGAAAGAGCACCATTATCAATTAGCATAAGCTTACATAGGCAATCCACAGCTAAGCCATTGCTAAAAGTTTTAAATCTGGAATGGAGTGAAAGATTTATACACAGAGAGAAAAACAGGTCTGGATTTGTAAGCAGTTATAGCAGCTATGAATGCAGAAATAATTTATCCAGACATTTCTTCAAAGCAACATCTGGGGTTCATCCACCTGTTCATCTTCCAGTGTGTGTTATGCCAGCAATACCTTTCTGTATTTTACATAAAACAGTCTAGATTAAAAAATAATAATAAATGGGCTCAAATCTGACCTTTTCAATGACAATATTAAAAATATGGCAAGGCAGATTTCAGTTTCCCAGAGCATTTTGTTATTGATCTGAAAGTACCCAGTTTTGAGGAAACCACCCCAGAAAGCACTAAAACAAGGAACCAATCAATTAAACTATATTAATAATCTGAATTCAGTCTTACATGTTAGAATTAGGTCAAAGGATGTCTTTAAAAATCATATTCTGTATGTTACATAGCTAACCCAACACAAGGATTACTAGAGAACAAGTAATGATTAAAATAAATCTTGATTGTTTGGTAAATGGTCAATGTTATTCTTAATAACATACACTATTTATTATTAATGTCAGTGCTTGCATTTTCTGCATTTCATTTCCCTCTGACTTCATCCTGCCTCCACATCAACTGAGTGTATAGACACCTAGAGCTCAATGTGTCAAATGAACTAAAGTTCACAAAAGTCTCTGCCATAATAATTTTGCAAATATTCAAGATGCCTCCAGATTCCTTTTATTTGGTGGCAATAGACTATCACTACTTCTGGCTTAATTCTAGTTTTTTAACTGATACCCTCCCAGTCCCTGGCTGAGGTAGTATGAAGCAATCATAAAATTATACAAATACATGACAAAAGAAGAAAAATGGAAATATCCAATAATTATTTGCATTGCATTAACAATACAAGGCAGGCTCCTGGAAGTTGTAAAGATGTCAAACTCTGGAAAGGGATTGTAATAGATAAGTCAATGCTATCTACACAAAAGGAAAGATGGAGAGCTTTCTAATTCAAGATGCTGTTAAAATACTCTGATATACACTGCTGTATTTATTCAACATGAAAAGATTAGCTCATATGTTTTTTATAATCTTTTGCTACAATGAACCCTCAGTTATCCAAATGTTTAGTCTATTTATTATGTTTATCATAACTCACCACTCTATAGTACTTGTTTCATGAATTCAATAGCTAAGCAAATAATTTTCCATTGCAAAAGTACACACTTCAAAGGGAATGTAACGTATTTGATGTTGCAAATATATTTCTGAAATACTTGTACCATTATTTCAAAGATAAAAAGCAGCTTAAGTATTTAAAAACTTATACCCAGAAGGAATTAGTACTAAACCAGAAAATTCTGCAAAATACTTGCTTGGTGACTGGAAGGAAACAAGAGTAAGCTGATTTCACTATTGTCCTACTTTTATACATAGGTAGTTCCCATGTCACCATTTTATACTACTGTGTTCTTCTATATTAATGTTTTCTACTTACACACACACTATGACTGTTGCATATTTCCTTTCCACTACTACGTTATTTCTCCATGTTACTACAACAGTACTAAGATCCTTATATCATTGCCTCCTAAGGAACATCAATGCACTCCTGCATATAATAAATTCCTACATAAGGGATTCATCATATGTTTTAGACTACAGCAGCAACAACACATGACCAATGACATGCAAGATAATGGGAGTTGTCACCACTGGAGAGACAAAGATCTGCTTATAACAAAGGCACACAATCGTGTCCCTCTAAATCTGTTGAACAGCATGTTCTAACTGCCCCTACTATGGGAATAGCAATCCAAAAACACATGGAGAACTAGAGTTGCTTGCCCTGATGCCAGTTGGAATGGTATGTTATGTTACCTGTAATGGTATCCTCTTCTGGATAAACAGACCAGTGTAACATACTTCAGTGTAAGGCTCCAGGATAATGTGGAAAATATAAATTTATGTATCTTTTTAAGAACATAGTTTGCAAAAATATGCCCAGAGCTCCATTTCACGAGGTGGATAGGGGGTTATTGATTCTTTATATTTAAATAATCAAAGAAAGTCTTTACCTAACCACCACAGAGCACAAATTCAAGAACACTGCGCCATGGTCTTCAAGACTTAGACTGGATCTACATTGCCATGTAAAATCCATATTATGTTTTTGAACTGGATTATATGGCAATGTAGACACATATAATTCAGTTAAAAGCAGACAATGTGGATTATCTGATTTGATAATCTGGATTATGTGGCTGTATACATCCAGCCTCAGTGTTTAAGATCTAAATAAATAAAAGCTTTAATGACAGATTACAGAAGATGTATGAAAAACAGGAATCAGGTGCAAATGGGAATTCCCATTTAAATTGTTCATATTCTATAATTTATTTATTTATTTATATCATTTCTATCCCGCCTTTCTCACCCGAAGGGACTCAGGGCGGCTTACAAAACTGGCAGAATTCGATGTCAATACACAACAATACAAAATAATAAAACATAAGCAGTTAAATACAGATTTAAAACAATACAAAATACTTGAGCCATTCATCCACAAAACCTTGTACATAAACCTTAGTCCAGACCGAGTCAAAGCCAACAAAACTTATTCTTTGAAAGCTTGCTCGCATAGCCAGGTCTTCACTTTCTTTCTAAAACTCAAAAGGGATGGAGCCTGCCGGATGTCACTAGGGAGGGAGTTCCACAGCCAAGGAGCCACCAGAAGGCACATTAGTTTCATGTTCAGTTTGGTAGATAGGGGAGACCTGTGAGGCACACATGTGAAAGGAATGTCTACATGTAACAACTTTTTGGTAAAAGGTAATTTTAAAAATGGAGAAATTATTCAAAATATCAATCCAGGTAAATACGGAATTTCTGTTAATAGCAATAATAGGGAACAAAAACATGGGTGCAAAGAATCAAGATTTATTCAAAGCAATGGTTCTAGTAGGAAAAGTGGTAATAGTCTGAGGATGGATAGATGAACAAATGGAATTTGGAAAACTGAAATAACTGTTTATTTGAGCAAATACAATCGGACATTATAACCTGTGTAGTTCGGGAAGGTATGCAGGTGGATAAAACAGAAGAAAATAAAGAGAAATGGGATATTTATATGAAATGAATAGAAGATGGGGAAACCAGTATAGATATTGTACAAAGATTAAGAAAACTGTGTTTATGGTCAAAGATAAAGATATAGAGGAAAATGTGATGGGGAAAGGGAAGGTGGAGGAGGGGGAGAAAAAAAACCCATGGGCGATGGTATCAAAGGATCCAGGGAGGGCTTCTTCAGCAGTGATCTAACTACTGCCTCCCATTGCTTTCAAATAATTCTTCCTAACTATTATATATATATATATATATATATATATATATATATATATATATACACACATACATACACACACACACACACACACACACAAACACACTTGTCTTGAAGCAAATTTTCAGTAGCCCAACAGCATCATCCAATGCTGTCCTCTGCTTTCTCTCTAGAGTTATAGAAAATCAAAGTTCAAAGTAAAAACTGCAGTTCCGCTGTATTCTATGAAGTAAAGGTTTATTATAAGGTGGAAGTGGAAGTCTGGAAAATAATGTTGTGTTGCTTATGATGACTGCAATATGATTAATATTTTATTTGTTTCTAGAAAGGGTCCTTGGTGGTCTGTGGCAAAATATTAATAAAACAGAATCATCAATTCTGCACAAACAACATCAAAGATCTTAACATGGATCTTGATGTCATTCACTGGACCAATCTTCCAGCTTTGGTTTTATTACATGTCTTTACAAAATTGGCTAAGTACCACAAGACACCCTTTGATGTAGCATCAAAGAGGGAATTTTCCTAGACTCAAAGTCTGAAAGAATTTCCTTTACTCTCATGTGTGCTCTGACTCCTTGGATTTGACTCAACAGGAACAAAACAGAGCTGTGCACCTGTTTTGTGTGCATCCTAGCTTGGAGTGTCAAGTCATCACTACTTTCAGTACATTTCTCCTCTATCAACACAGCTAATCAGAATATAAACTAGATTCAAGTTAACACATATACACTGCTATTTGGGTCAGCCGTGCCATAATATGCAAACTGCATTTTCCTCCCCAGTTCTTTTCATTTCACATTTTCAAACAGAATTCCTAATAAAGCACATTTTAAGTTAAACATATGTCAAATGACTGGGGAACAACACTTTGCTGGACACTTACGTTACTCCATTTTCTCACTTTTTATTCTTACAGAATTGAATCATGAGGTGGATTGCAGAGAATGTTCAGAAATACCCTATATAATATGATAACTATTAAAGATTTTTCCAAGATGTTAACTTAATTATTTTTAAAATAACTCAGTTTGAACTGCACACAGACATCTGAAATAACACCATATTTATGTGTAATATCATTAAATCAGAATAATTGAAGTACCTACAACATATTTAACTCCTTGACTGCACACATTCTCCAAGGGATATAAGCAAATGATTATTGATATATGCTAGCCACTGGGGGAAAGACTGGAAAAGATACCAAGAAATTTGCCCTTCGGCATCACTCATTATTATACATGCTGTCATACAGAGAAAGAGAAACCAAAGCTCAGACAAGCCTAATTGCTGCTGCCAGAATTGCCCAAAGTATTGCTATACTTTTCATGTTCTTTTACAAATAGTAGTATTCTTGATAAAATAGGCCAGGAAGAATCAAGACATTCTACTATATTTCTTCCTCTGTTTTTCTTATGTTATTCAAAGATTTCAGTGATATATGAAGCAGTTTAATGGAGTAAATGGTGGATACTTGTACATGACAACCTTCTACACATTTACTCAAAAAGGTTCAAAAAGTTAAACAGGATTTACTCCAAATCAAAAACTCACAAGACTACAGCCATGGTACTGAACTGATTCATAGACTAGACACAGAGACAAAGGTGGATATTTAGGGAGATAGCTCCTAGGGCTCTTCCAGACAGGCCCTATATCCCAGGATCTGATCCCAAGTTTTCTGTTTTAAACTGGATTATATGGAATAAACAGAAATCTGGAATCAGATCCTGGAATATAGGTCCTGTCTGGAAGGACCCTTAGTCTCCAATTTTTCAACAGATAGGCAGGACATAGTTGAATTTTTAAGACTGAGCTGGCAATCGTCTTTCGATTTCATAGGTTGCTGAACCACTTTAGATACTGTCACTTTGTAAACATGAATGCATAAAAGTAAGAGCTGAAGCTTATAAGATTGTGTCCCAGTTACAAGTCTGTTCTCAAAATAATTGTCCAACATGTCTCTCAAGCAATACCAGAATCCAAATGCAAATCACACAATCTTCCTCTGGACTGATGTCCACCTAAGCCAATCCGTTTTGTCCATTGAATATATATATATATATATATATATATATATATATATATATATATATATGAATGACTGGGGCATCTTCACCACACACTTATACTTAGTTGCTCAGTTACAGACTACATTATTTTAAAGCTAAGGTTCTCAACTTTTGATCCTCCAGTGGTTTTGTACTTATCTCCCAGAAGCTTCTGCTTGCATGGCAAATGTTGAAAGATTCTGTGAAATGAGGTTCAAAAAACAGCACTGCCAGATCTAAGTTCACAGTAGAATTCTAATTCCATTCAAGTTACTTTTCATAAAGTAAAGCAGGCCTAAATTGAATCTCTTGTAAACTGTATTTTTAATGTAATAATTCATGTAGGTTATAATTTGAGCAGGTTTACAAGGCTAGTGTAGTTAAAATAATTAATGCAGTTAAATTTTCAAAGTCAGAAATTGTAAGGAAGCATTCAGAACATGCTCCTTTAAATATCAGGCAATCATATATTAGTAGAACACAGGTTTTTAAGTACCCTGAAGGTGTTTCCTGGGTGATTTATTCACAACAAGAAAAATATATTTGTTTACAATAACTGAGATAACTAAAAATAAAGACAATTCAACTGTATGCTCATTTTTTTACTGCGGACAACTAAGTTTGCTTACAGCAAAATTTTATAGTTGCATGACATAACATCAAAGATGGAAAACAGCATATGTGCTAAAGTGATACCTGCCTTCTATGGCCTACTATTGCCCTTATATTTCTTCTTCAAACAAAGACTGTACTGTAGCACTGAATGGCTCCATTATTTTCATGACATTTTTTGATTGCTATGCTTTACATTCTTCCATTTAGATGCAAATTAAATGTATTTGTTTTGGGTGATTCAAGCAAGAATACTCATTGCACTCTAATTCAAATGGAAATAAAGGTTTGTATTTATAGTGAAGATGGCAAAGATTGTTGCACTACCCAGGATATCTGCTTTTTCATGCCATGCTATATTCCAAGAGGTATGTGCTACAGAGTAAAACTGATCTGGCCAGAGCTTACACAGGCAAAAATCTGTGCAAACTATACAACAGGCAACGTGGGGAAGTCTAATTAAACATTTGGAAACAGCAAGGGCAAAGTCTATGGCATGCCTTCATCATGTCCATCATCATTTTCATTAGGTTCAAGTGAACTCAACAATAGGAACTTACTTGCATATATCATCTTCTGGGTCCTCAAGCCCAAACCGTTCATCAAATGTGAGCTGTATCAACATATTCTCCTCCACTGCTACTAATCGCCACACCAGTACTGTGTTGCGGGGATAAGTATATGGGAACTTTGGGCTGTGAATACTTCCATTGGAAGACACTGTAATAATCTTCTCATGTTGTGGCTCTTGCACTCCTACAAAAAAAGAAATACATACAAGAATAGAAATATCAGTTATTAAATTGACAAGCTGATCCAAATTGCGACTTTACGCTTTCATAGTGGAATCTTGACTTTTTTCATTTGACGGCCAGTCCACCATGCCATATTGCTCCACCACATCATAAACTGCTTATGGAATTCTCATTGTCAAAAGAAAAAAAACACTGCTGCTTTCTGAAACATGTCGAAATCTACCTTGGCTGAGTAGAAAAAAAATCTGATTGACAGATTAAGAACAGTGTAAAGACTCCTTTTTAGACACCTACTTAGTTCCATTACTGGTAACTTAAGGTCTGAAAACTTAATGGTTTACTACTGATAAGTAAAATTATTTTTAAATAAAAGACAGTGATATACCATTACTCAAATTTATTTTATAAAGATTACTTTTAAAAGTACAGTAGAGTCTCACTTATCCAACACTCACTTATCCAACCTTCTGGGTTATCCAACGCATTTTTGTAGTCAATGTTTTCAATACATCGTGATATTTTGGTGCTAAATTCGTAAATACAGTAATTACTACATAGCATTACTACGTATTGAACTACTTTTTCTGTCAAATTTGTTGTATAACATGATGTTTTGGTGCTTAATTTGTAAAATCATAACCTAATTTGATGTTTAATAGGCTTTTCCTTAATCCCTCCTTATTATCCAACATATTCACTTATCCAACATTCTGCCGGCCAGTTTATGTTGGATAAGTGAGACTCTACTGTAGAAGCAATAAAGAATAGATGTGAGAATATTCAGAAAACAATGCAAGAGATCAAACCACATATATTTCCTGTCTTTACTCCTCTGAAAGAGTTGGTGGTACAAATTTGGTTGTACAAATAAATAAATACAATGATTATGTCAAATAGTCATATCATGAATGAATGAGATATTGTTTCCTTTGGCCATTGTGATTGATATTTTGTCATTTCCTAATGAACAAAGACTATGTTTATTATTTAAGTTTCAATCAAAACACATTCCCTGTGAATAAGAGCTTAGCCTTTAAAGGGACTTCTTCTGAGCAGACATTGTACAATGAGGTATGTACAATTAGGGCCTTTCAATCACATTTATTGATATTATTACTTTGCTTCCTTTGTCCCTGTTTGGCCTGTTCTTTCAAATGTAATTAGTCTGTCCTAATCACAAGAACCATTCAACAGCTCTCTCTCCATCCAGTCAACCTATACAGGCAGAGATTCTGGATTCATTCTAACAGTTTGCATGTAGAGAGGCAAATCGTTGATTATTTCGTCTGCAATAACACAATAAATGTTGGTTTTTATGTACTTTCTGGTCATTTGGGGGAGTTTTTAAATAAAATTTTAAACCTGCCATGTTTTGTAGATAAGTTTTTTTAAGGCACAGAATGTTTGTTTGTTTATTGGCTACTGCTTTTAACGAAAAAGCCTTTTCACTTTCAAAGTTGAACACTCTTGCATTGACCCTTTTTTAATGTGGTATCCTGGCATATTGAGACATCTTTGATTGCCAAAAAAAGTGCACGTATTTTTCAGTTCTCTATGTGCATATGTGAAAAAAACCCCACACAGGCCTCTATGCAAATATTGCAGAATACATTTCTTCAGGACTGCAGCAAATGATGCTATCACATACACTATTAAACATGTCATCATGAATTCCATTAGGAAAAAATCTGAGGAGAGGTAAACACAAATTCATCACATGTTTTCCAAAACCTTCATATAATCTGTTATTGCAAATGCCTCCTATGTTTAATGTGGAAATATTGGTTTAAATAACTTCTGAATAAATGTTTTACAAATTTGACAGCCAGAAAGCAAATGAGGTATCTAAATTAAGAATCTTCTCTTTATACTCGGTGTTGCTGCATTATAGGCAATATTATTTTAGTTGTTTAATTTAAGGTCATCTGTTAAGTATGTGTGCATGCTGGCAAAACCAGGCCTTTACTACAGTTATGTGGAAAACGCTTCTTAACTTAAAAGCAAAATATGGTATTTTCACATCCAAAAGTAACACACTATTTTATTTATACACAAATGATTCTCCAAGCTATAGCAGATATTTTGGCAAACCATGCAAATGTTAATGTAATTAGGCATCTGATTTCAACACTTCAGAACTTTTACTACAGGTTGGTTGGTTTGTACAACAAACAGACACAACTTAGGGCAAAGGAAAAGAAGACTACTGAGATTAATGCAACTTTTCTGAGGATAGGCACAACTGAATAATATCTGAGTAAAATACACAACTGCATGCTGAGAAAGAAAGAAATAGCAACACTAGACAATTAGAACATGTAAAACAGCCTTATACTGAGTTAGAAATTTGGTCAATCTAGTTCAATATTGCTGAAACCAACTGGCAGTATCTCTCAATGGATAAAGGCAGGAGTATTTCCAGCTCTTCTTGGAAATGCCAGAGATTGAACCTGAGACCCCCCCCCCCATACACACTAAACTATGTCCCTTTTCCATCCTGCCAAAAATGTTATTAAGACTGAGTCATAAAAGTCATACGATAAGATTATTAGCAGACAGAAAACCAAACTAACATTGCATTCAAACTGGTAGCAATTTACTGGAGATTTTAGGGAAGCCAATTTAATAGAATAGTGCTAGCATGATAATAAGATACAACAATACACACTATTGAAATCATATTGGCATTCTTGTAAAGCAGTACACACTGACCCCACAGCCAGACAAACAAAACCCAAACTATGTCAGTTACCAAAATCAGATAAACATTGCTATCACAAAGCTGAAAACTTTAACGAGAACAAGTATAGTCATGTCTCTCTTAAAATAGAACTGTTCCTTGTAGGCACAATTTATTTTAGAAATAACAGCCTTACTCTTTAGAAGTATAAACACTCATTGTCATTCTATATAATGTTATAATCCTCATTATCATCCTATAAACAACTCTAGTGACAACTCTCACAATGTATATCAAATTGAGTATGAAGCCAAGGCCGAATTTTGTGAGAACAAAAGACAAAGAGATATTCAGAGTATGAGAGTAACAATACTATGAAATACATTAATGCAGACATTGTTTACATATATTTAATTGATATTTGTTTTATATAAATTCCAACAGTTTTTAATTCATGTTGTAATATTTTTAAAGTATCTTTTCTTTCTCAAAGTGATATGTGGGTAGTAAAACACACTTATTGACAGAAGATTCTGTGTATGTTCTACATCCCAGTCATCTCAAGACAGGGCTGGGAGCAATTCTTGCTGAAAACCTCCTATCAGAGTTGTAGAACAGAGGCTATCATCTCCGAGTTGCTCCTGCAGAATTCTGGGAAATGTAGTTCAGGGTGGAGCCTTTGGAATTCTCTGCTAGAGAAGTCCTTGGCTTCCCTAAACTACATTTCCCAGAATTCTGTAGGAACAGATTGGATGATTAATAAATAAATAAATAAATAAATAAATAAATAAATGATTGGCAGACGGTAGCCTCGGTTCTATATTAAAATGTACTCTACTGAGCTCAATTGACCAATTAATTCAATGTGGTGGATTAAAATGTGATGTAGTATAAGGTAGTTTCTGTTTCTATTTCTGATTCAATTTTATTCTTACAAACTAGAATATTTTCTAGAAAGTACTGTAAAGCTCTTTTAGAAATGTTACGCAGAGGGAGAGTGGCTTCTGATGAATGGGGCCCATGGTGATACTGACTGGAGGAAAAGGATAATGTACACTTCCTAGGATGATGACACGTTTGCTTTAGAAGCAGTAGTATACTCAAACTCTGGACAATGGTTGGAAGGAAAGTATTTTTAAAGCTATCCTAAAAATGGTTTTTGCATTCAATTGACGTTCACTTTTGACAATTCCTTTATTTAGATCATACATATAACTAGAAAAATAAATAACTTGTCATTTGATTCCAAGCAATAAAATTAACCGAAATGAGTTTAAAGTGTGTACCTTCCACTCTCACCTTATTTTCTGGCTTCCCCTCAAAGAAAAGCAGGGCAACTAAAACAAAATTTCAGAGCATGCATGCTGAGAATTCCTGTCATAAAATAAACCCTTAAGATGACTCCAAACCAAATTCTTTTCAAAAAGTTATCTTGGTCCCAAGCTGCTCAACATTTTTTCCATTATAGTGTTTAATTTCTGTTATATTCAGGCTTCTCTCTGTCACTCGCCACCTCCTGCTCTGTTAAGGAGCATTAAACACATCTGAAGCAAAAGACATTTGACTTATTAATCAGAAGTTTAAAAACATTACTGGTCATGCTGATTGGAGGTTGCAGTCCATCAAAGTAAATTTTTCATAATCCATCTTTCACCTGAGTCCAGTGTGTGTGTGACTTCAAGTTGCCTACCAAAATATGCTAACACCATGATTTCATAGGATTTGTTAAGTAAATATTTTTTTTATTTATTTTAAATTAAATTTTATTAAAATTTACAAACATGATAAATACACACAGTACAATGTGTTATCGAAGGCTTTCATGGCCGGGATCACAGGGGTGTTGTATGTTTTCCGGGTTGTATGGCCATGTTCTAGAAGTATTCTCTCCTGACGTTTCGCCCACATCTATGGCAGGCATCCTCAGAGGTTGTGAGGTATGGAGAAACTAAGCAAGGAAGGTTCATATATATCTGTGGAAAGTCCACAGTACACAGAACATCCACACTACAGCATGTAAGACATCCCTCTTGCCCACATCCTACACAAAGTTCACCTTTATCCCATACACCCGTGCACCCTGCACCTTGACTTCCATCCCTAGTCACTGTGGTGCCTATAACATTACTTATTTGCCCTTCTATCGTGTTTGCCTATAAATTCCTCATGGGCCCATTTATCATTTACTTCTTTGACTCTCTTTCCAGATATGCCATTGCACATTTCCATCTCTTTAGGAATTCTTCATTGTTTTTGCCCACCAAGTTACTGGCTATCTTGACTATTTGCATGTAATCCATTAGTTTATCTTTCCAATCCTTTTTAGTTACACTTTTCCCCCTTTCTAATTCTTAGCAATTATTATTCTTGCTGCCACAAAACTGTATTGGGCTATTTCTTTATTATCCCAATTGATAAAATCCCTGAACATTCTCACATGACCATCATATATGAAAGAAAGTTCCTCTTTGTGTTTTACATCTCCAGCACCTATTTTGTTGAGATGTATCTATTTTTGTGAATTGGACCTGTGTTGTATAACTTCTATAAAACATTTTATATAAATTTTGCCTAATTGACCCCACTACTGTAAATTTGAATTCTTTCTTCCAGAGTAGTTCCTAAGTTTGTAGATCCCTAGTTCAAGGTCCCTAGCCCAAATGATCATTGTTGATTTTACCATTGTCTTCTAGGTTATTGCCTAGTAAATATCTGTAAAGTCTGGAGATTGATCCTTTGCTCCCTTTTTCCCAATATACTTTCTAATTTGGATTTTCTTATTACAAATCCAACCCCTACATCATTTTAAATCCTGCATGTAGCTGATGATAATGGTACCCATCATTAATGCCTAAGTCGTCTCTTCCTCTTAATTTCCATTGGTCTTTGTTCTTAGTTAGATACTCTCTGTACTTTCTGATTTCTTCCCTTGAGGTTGGCCTCAGTATTGCTCTAGTGGCCTTAGCCATAGGGGTTTTTTGGGGTTCTATACCATATTTATATCCTTTCCATACATCTAAGAGACTTCCTCTGATTATATGTCTGTTGAAATCTTCATGTTGCACCCGAAGGCAGAGAGAGCACTCGAAAACCAGACCAGAGCAAATATAACACACAAGCCATTTATTGAAGCAGAATATATATATATATATATATATATATATATATATATATATATGCGCGCACATTTAAGGTGGAATGTCAGAGTAAGAAATAGTCCTTAATATATAGTCAATTGCAGTTCAGAAATTCAGCAATGTCTAAATTGTAATCCACAAGTGAAAACTCGATATCTTACTCCAAGAAATCAAAGTTTGTCCATGAAACATTAGCAGTAACACAGCGCTGCATATCTGCAACTTTAAATCCACTCGAATAGTCTCGTAGCAGGAGCAAGAAAGCAAGGTAAACAAGGCAGAGTCAATCTCTATTCAGGAACAAGGAAACTTGGTGCAAAGGCGAGGTCTACTCGAGAGTCGCGGCATGGTGCGGCTCACCTGGAACTGGGAACTCGGCATGAAGTCAGGAGACAAAGCAAGGAGCTGAAAACTGGAACCTCTTCCGAGGAAAGGCAAAGTTGACACCGCAACGAGAATACAGTGAGGGGCACCTTTAAGGAATCCCAAGTCTGTAAAATTAAGGAGTACAGGACCCACAAAAACTTCCCATGGGAAAGTTAGCCATCCGACTTGAAAGCTAATCTTCGACTCCGTCTCACTCCCTCTTTCCTGCTTCTATCTTTTGTAACAAATTCCTTCCAATTAAAAGTCTCATCTTCACCCAGATCAACACCATCTGGTGTGGGTAACAATGAGGAGACTTCGGAATGTTTGCCATTTAGAGGTTCTTCTGAAACAACCATATCAGGCAGCTGCAAGGCCATGGGGCCTCGGTCCAGGGCAGAAAGGTCTGCAAAATCTGCAGCATCATCTGTTTCCAACTCCATCTCTTGATGGAATACAGGCCATGATGGCTGATCTACAACACTTTATTTAACTTCTCCCCTTCATACCATAGCTAGGTGTGCCAGCCATATCTGAGATCATGGGCCTCTAGGTTGAGAAGATTTTGGTTCTCTAGTGTTATCCAGTTTTTCAACCAGCTTATCACTGCTGCTTCATGGTAATATCAGATCTGGTAGGTTCAAACCCCCTCTCTCTTTCACATCAATGAAGTTCCTGTATGCAATCCTGGCTCTTTACCCTGTCCAGATCTGGAACATTCAAAGTTGGTTTTGCCAGTTCCTTCCTCTGGAATACACTGTTCGCACACGGTATTCATTGGCAGTTCCCCACTCAAGTACTAACAGAGCTGATCCTGAATGGCATACAGGATCAGACAGGAAGGAAATGAAGTGTTAAGCATCTTTCTAGTCTGTTGATTAATCCCCACCTTTGAGACCACAAAACAATCTTTTCAACCTTATCAGGAAGCATGTGGTGAGGAGGAAATGACTGACTCACTCCTAGAAGCAAAACACAAACATTTAATAAACTTTTCTGCTCTATTTTTGTTTACAGTGCCATATCCCTAGTGCCATAGTATGGGAAAATTCCAAATCTTTCAAAACGTTTAAGAAAAAATCTTAAGAAAAAAAATACTAAAATGCATACATATCTGAACCAAACATTTTATATCTAAAATGTCAGATTCAATGTACGTAAGTGTGTGTACACATGAATATGTGTATGAATTAAATCTGGATAGAAAAATGTTCTAAAACCCCAAAGCATCCGTTTACAGTAGAAAAGATTGTAACATCAATAAAGCAAGGTATTAATCTGCACGTCAAAGCACAGCTGTCACAAAGACATAAAAAGTAGCTAGGAGTTTAAAGCAACAGAGCCAAAGAACTATAAAAAGATCAACATCACACCAAAACAAAACCTATCCTTTCAAAATCAGGAGTCAAACACTTTATAACAGTAGCCACCAAACTCATGAAAATGCATTCACAGAAAATTATTTGGGACAGTTGACATTTACACCTCTCTCGAGAACTAAAGAGAGGAATTCTTTATTACAAAGTTCCCAGTGTGGATTTTTAATATGCCTTTGTTAATTCCATATAATTGTCCTATTTTATAATAAACTGTTTTGAGTTCCATTCATCAGTAAAAGGCAGGATAAAAAAACAGATAAGTGAATAAATGAAAATATTCCACATATTCCAAGGAGCTTCTATTTTCCTTTTCACCACAGCAGATTTTCACTGATTATTTAAACACTGGGGACGATGCAATTTATGTTAAAGTTATAGTTATAATGAGCAGAGAAAAGTCACCCTAACTTAAAAAGTGATCAAATTAATAGATCTGCAAGTGTAGTAAAGTGGTAGGTGAGAAAGCATACTTGGAAAGCAATTTGAAGCTGCCATCCAAGGATCAAAGAAGGGCACATAGAGATGGTTCAACGTCCTAATCCCCCCTTTCTCCACCTTTTGTTCCCTGACTCCCAATTAGTGATTATAATAGCACAGGAAGTACATGATATCCCATATACAGAACCAAATGTGTAAAGTAACAACCCTGCCTTTTCCCTTTGTTTGTAAGCAAAGAAATAATTGTAGCTTTCCCATTGGCCAAGGGCCAGGGGCCAATATTACCACACCAACTAAGGAATGGTATAAAATCATTGTTTAAAACTTCACTCACACACCGAAATTCCTATACCCCTTTTCTTTCTTTGGAGATGCCTGAATGCATGCAAATAGATATGTTTAATTTTTCCATAAAGCTTACTCTTAGATCAAACAACACTCTGGTGCTTTTGCCTGCTTTCTTTGCCCTAGCTGCACACCCTATTCGGGTTGGTAAGTCTAGGATACAAGGATCTAGGTCAGGTTCTTCAGTCAGTACGACTTCAAATTAGCTGATTAAATTATTATTTTGTTGCATTTTTCTACTGATTTCCTCAAACTCACTAGTTTTATTAAAGAACACTGATATGAAATATATACTTGAGATCATTAGAATTCATCAGAACTTGCTAGGGTGGGTGCCCCTTCCTTTATAAGAGTCAATAAAACTGCTCAGGAGAGCATTAGGACTGGAGGAAATGCTTCACAAGGCCATGCTATTAGGTAGGCTAATTTAGAGAATGGGGAGTTGAAGAAATAAAAAAATTAAAGAGAAAGAGAATTTTCTTGAATACAGGCCAGAGAAGCAGAAGAAAACACAAAGAAGAAGAAAAGAAGAAGAAAGTGAATAAGTTGTACAATGGACGATGGAGTGACTTATTTAGAGACCAAAGAACTCAAATATCCAAGGCCTTTTAAGAAACTCAGGAATTTAGCTATGAAAACAGACACAGATACACACACAAACACACATCATGGCTCCATTTCCAGTTTGTAGCTATCCCGGGAGAAACCATGAGTTTCAAGGATCTCTCTTAGGGGCTACAGTATTTCACCCCAGGGGGGCTGGAGTATATGGTCTCAGTGACACTCACCACTCTATTATTAAATAGGTAAAAATTAATCAAATTGCCTTTATTTCATTCCATCTTTTGTGTCTGGTCTCTTTGTTCCTTAAGATAGCAAATTTGGATACAAACTTTTGGAAAGTATCCCCCATGGATACATGGGTCATACGGCAATAACAATTCCTTCCTTGATCTCATTCCCCTGGCAAGATACTATTCTTATGCCCTCAGGCCTCTAAAACTGAACAAATTGCTGGGATTGGGGGAAGGACAGAGGACATTGTGATTCTCCCTGGTAACTTTTCCCCCACTCTTGATTAAATTCTACTGTGGTTTCTATATTTTGGAGCAGCTGTGGAATGTGGAGACCTGTGATGACTCATGGGCCATGTAGTCCTGTTCTTAGTACTGTTGTGACAGATGAAGAGGGAAACTTGGGTTTCCCACCGTTTCTGCCGGATTTGGAGCCCTTGCAGCTGCAGGATGTTTGCCCACAAGAAGTCAGCCAAACAAGCCTTGAGCAGAAATCTCCCCCATTTTCTCGCCGGCTTTATTATAATCAAGATAGAAGCGCTCGGGAGGCGACTCGCCGGAGCGCCAGGATAGCTGCCAGACAATTAGATGATTAAGTCTGTTTCCCTTGGGAAAGTTAGGGAGTCATGCATCTGGACATAGTATAGGTTTCGTTTCTTGTTCCCCAGAGAAAGTGTTCTTTGGCGGGGAAACAAGATCCTATATAGGTGTTTGGCCGCAAAGGAATCCTTGCGGAGTCAATTCGTCGGCTTGAGGAGTGAGATCGTGTGTAGACTTTGTACTCCAGTTCCCAGATCCCGGATCAAGTTTCCAGCCCAGCCTTGTACCATGGACTTCTATGGACTCAGTTCTTGATTCATGTTTGCCTTGCTTCAAGTTTGATTTTGCCAAGTCTCAATTCTTGCCTTGCCTTGCGTTTTAAACCACGGACCTTGCTTCTCAGATTCAAGCCTTGTTTCCCAGTTTCCTTCGGATTTACCTTAAGCCTCAAAGACTATGGACAGTTCCCCACACTATTGCTTGCCAAATAGTGTGTGTTTCGGTGAAGTGGATTATAACTTTGGACTTTAATATTACATATTGGACATTGTTTTCCTGGACTATATTTGACCTTTCCTGAAAGGTCTACTCCTGAACTATATTCTACACTTGTTTTTACTGACTTTATATATTCCTTTAATAAAGATATTAGATAGATTCTGGCCTCTGCGCATGGTTATTGGTGCTCTGCAGCCTGGGTCCTGACAAGACCTGGTCTTGGCTGCTTCATTCATGGAAATGCTGCTGCTTTCATATAGTGGTGGAGGACAGTGTAGTGCAGCTCTGAATTAAGATACAACAGGAGTAGCTGCACTCGGACATCTTCCACGAAGACAGTGGTTCTCAACCTGTGGGTCCCCAGGTGTTTTGCCTACAACTCCCAGAAATTTGAGGCAGTTTACCAGCTGTTAGGATTTCTGGGAGATGAAGGCCAAAACATCAGGGGACCCACAGGTTGAGAACCACTGCACAAAGAGATCCATGCAGCCTTGTTGCATGTTTGCATTCTCCCAGTCTAGTGTGGTTTGCAGTCCCTATTAAAAATGCCACAGAGCAGTAGCAGAGGTGGCAGAAAATAATCCCTGAATATTTAAATTCACAAAAGTTCAACCCACAAAAGCGGAAACCCTACTGTACATACCAGATCTGTGTATCCCTGCTAAATAACAAATTATGTTGATGATAATCAGAAGAGAATACTTCTGGAACATGGCCACACAGCCCAAAAGATATACAACAACCCTATGTTGATGAATCTTTTTCATCAAATTTATTTCCTCATAAAGTTTAAGGATGTTCGGTTTTACATGATGCAGTCATATTTAGAAGAAATCAGTATAATTTGCCTCAGCTACAATGAACATCATCGCTATTTTTCTGGCTCAAAAAATAAAATCATGAAGTTCCAAAAATGAACTTGAAGATACCTACAGAGTATTCAGACATCTTGGAAAAATTATGTTATTTCAAACAAGTTTTGTATTATTGATTCACCCACTGTATAGAACTAAAAAAGGTGGTTCGTATTATAATCTTATGAATATTTATTACTGACTCACTTATTTAGTTACACTTTAACTGTGCTTATTCTGTTTATTTTTAAATTGATCTGTGGGGTGGTTTGAGGGCAGAGAAACACCATAAAATGCTAAAATGAAAAATGAAAGAACCAGCATTATCAACAAGTGTTGTGGTTGCATCAAGAACAAATATGCACAGAAAGAATCTCTAGAATTTTTTCCAACTCCGTTCAGTTTTGACAATAATGTTTGTGTGAAGAATTAATGAAAAAAGGCAAAGTCATCTCTCACTCTTCAGAAATTTCTATGTATAATACCCAAATATTTTTTTTAATGAAACATTGATATGCCTGGCCTTGCAGATATTTGTTAAAACAATAAATAATATATCAAAATTATAGTTTCAGTCTACAAAGCTATTTCCCCATCAATACATGAATGTTTAGGCTAGCCCAGCAAGTTTGATGACACAACTTACTGGAATCCCTCTCATCTGCCATTGTTTTCCTTTATTCCATTTACACTACAGCTGGTACTGTGGATGCCTTCCAGATGTCATAGAAAGCACAGATGCAAAAAAACAGCCTGTGCCTGCTCTAAATCTCAAGCATATTCCTCAGCAAGAGAATGTACTTATTCTATGTATTATTAATCTGTACAAAACTGACAATGAATCAAGTTAAAAACAATATATACGTTGCATGTAGATCATATCACAAAGTATTATGCATTAACCGCCAACCACAATTGCTCACGACATGCCATTCAAAGACAGAGAGAACATATTTACCTGTTTAAAAACTGAGAAATCTTAACTAAAGATAGTGGCCTTAAATAATGAGATGGCTAAAATTGGCCTTCCTTTACAATTTCTGAATGATCTAGGACCTAGGGCAAAACAAGTGCTCATGCAACGCATTCATGATATCTATGCTCAATTGGACCTAGCAATTATAGGTAGGTCTTCTGCCACAAAATTTTTAGCCTCCCACAAAATGAATATTCATTTAGAACACTATCTGACTATTCCAGTTCCGTTACCCTTAAGAGGAATATATACCAGGGCCAGGTTTGAACAACTCGGTATTATGATGCAAACTGGTCGCTACTGTAACATCCCAAGAAATGAGAGATTTTGTGTCTGGGGAGAACAAATAGTGAAAGATATTGAATATTTTTTGATTGACTGCCCAGCATATGCTAAACTTCGACACAGATATTTTCATCCATTGCTATCTAATTTTAGGTCCCCCAACAAAAATGATCTTCTGACAGTCCTCTTGCAAGGACAAGAAAGATCCACCATAATCATAAGCCTTTTTATCCTAAAAGCTATCAAGAAAACAGCACATTTCCTGAAAGAAGAATCAGGAAAATAAGATTTTGACGGCAAACAGAAGGTCAGCTGCTATCCTCCCATCCTTTTTGCCTTGTTTTTATTTATGTTGCACTTTGAAATGGTCATATGACTGGTCAAACAAATAAATAAAATAATAATAATAATAATAATAATAATAATAATAATAATAATAAACTAAAGATGCTGCTTCCTGATCAAGGTGAATTGAGGGAATTATTCCTTCTCAGTTAGGAAACGGGATAAGAAACATTTAACATAGCCTACTTGCTTCTAGACAAAAGTTCATGCCGAGAAAAGTTAAGAGTAAGTCCTGGTGACCGGGGAGGGGAGGAGGAGTGGGGAGCTTGCTAAATAAGTAAATGCATAGGCTGAAGGAGAGTTTTTGCAAGATGCAACAAGAAGTCTACTACCTGGGTTATAAATTGGTACACAGTTTTTTTTCTGCTTGTCTGGAGCAGAGCATACTATAACTGGAGGACTTGCACCTTCACCTCCCTCTGGGAGATGGCCCATGAAATCTGTAGACTCAAGCCCAGGCCCTAAGATTTGGCAATCTTAGACCCCTCCCACATAGCTGTATAAAATTCACATTGAACTGGATTATGTGGCAGTATGGACTCAGTTAACTGAGTTCAAAGTAGATATTGTGTATTATCTGCCTTGATATTTTGGATTATAAGGCTATGTGGAAGGGTCCTTAATCTCCACCTTGAACTTAGTTTTAATTTGCACAATAAAAATTTGTAATAAGAGTTCCCTGCATAGGAAATCGCTCATTAAAACTCTATAAATTAATGAAATGAAATGCAAAGGCACCACCTGTTTCAAAAGTTATTCTTTGTTAATTTAAAGTCCTACTTTTGCAAGCATTATTTGGCTGGAATCAATCTTTGCTGGTTTCACTGGAAGATTAATAAGGGCTGTGGAGGCATCTCTTCCCCAAACTATAATACATCCCCTACAAGTACATATTTAATTCAAGATTTCTGGCAGCTAACAATTATAAGTTTACAGAAAAGGGGAAAAAAATCAAGTGGGCCATGTTCCTAAACTACACATCCGTTCTAAGTTATACAGCTATTTTAACTATGTGGGCGTGTATCTACATTAGTTCCTTCCTGCTATTCAAGAAATGTTTTTTTATCTTAAAAAAGATCAAAGAATAGATGTTGATGTGTACTTTTGCATAAAACTTTGAATACACACTATCATCAAGGCTTGAACCTCTACCAACAGTTGTCAAGTTAACACAGAGATCCAGACACAGAAATGCTTTCTCTAGACTATGTTACATTGATGTTAAAAAGCATTGACACACAAAAAGTTTTAAGAACTGTAGTTGAACTCTTTTTAAAACACCACTATTTTAGCAGACATTTACTTAACTAATCTATGAGTTTAATTTTTTCTCAAGCTTCTCAATCTATTCTCAATCAGAAAGTATACAAATAGTTAGAATTATTTTATATTTACAGCATACAAATTTTAATATTAAGGTAAGAAAAATGCAATACTATAAAGTGATTTTAAAGATGCATATCCTTGATAAAACAAATTGGATGCAGGGCAAGCACAAACCAACTTTCTTCCAGTATGCTTGGAGACACAATGCCCATTAAAAACATGGGCATGAGATCATTATAGAGATTTAGACAGTCTCTCTCATCACTTTGGATGACAATTAAATAGGCTACATCTGCCTTTGTGAGAAAGATAGGTAGCTTGCCTGTCACCATGTTTCTTTGAGTCACCATCTGTGAAATCCGCACATATGTTAGAAAATCTTGTGCATGCGCAGCAGTTCGGAACCTATAACAAGCTCTCTGGCTCTTTAACTATAGCCCCACCCTCCCTCCACAGAGGATATATAAGAAACAGTTGGGGATATAGCCTCAGTTCCACTGCCGTGCAAAGACAGAGTCACCAAGGCATGACGGTCAGCAGGGAGGATGGGTGGGGATGTGCGGATTTCACAGATGATGACTCGAAGAAACATGGTTACAGGCAAGCAACCTATCTTTCTCCTTCATGTCATCTGTGAAATCGCACATATGGTAGACTGGCAAGCTATATACCGTGGTAGGTGGGCATCATGCCAGCGCTGAAAACAAGACAGCTCTTCCAAAGGATGCGTGTCGCTTGGAGAGGACATCAAGTTTGTAGTGGGTAGTGAAGGTGAGAGGAGTAGCCCATGTTGCTGCTCTACACACTTCTTCCAGCGGCACACAGCTGAGGTACACTACTGAAGAGGCCACTGCCCTCGTGGAGTGGCCTTTAATCATCACTGGAGGATCTTTCCCCGCCAGCTGGTAAGCCAAGCAGATGGTGGACTTCACCCAGCCTGAGATACGCTGGGAAGAGACAGGAAGGCCTGCAGTATCATCTCAATATTGCAGAAAGAGATTCGGGGTTTTACGGAAAGAAGCTGTTCTATGCAAATAGAACAGCAAGGGCTCGTCGAACATCAAGGAAATGAAGAGAGCGCTCCAAGTCCATAGTCAGATTAGGAAAAAGTGAAGGAAGGTTGATGTCCTGAGATGTATGAAACAAAGTGGATACTTTTGGGAGAAAAGCAATTATCTGTCCGTAGGACAACTTTGTCTGCATGGAATCTGATATAAGGCTTGTCTGCCCAAGGGCAGCTGTCGTGACTGCATCTAAAAATGCTGTCTTCCATGTCAGGTAAACTAAGTCGGCTGAATGGAGTGGTTCGAAAGGCGGTCTCTGCAATGCTGAAAGAACAAGATCCAGCTGCCATGCTGGAGGTGGAGGCCTGACTTGAGGCCGAATGTTCTTATAGCCTTGTAAAAACAGCTTCACCAGCGGATCCATAAAACATGACGGCAGACCTGGCCTTTTATGATAAGCCGATATGGCAGACAAATAACACTTTATGGATGACAAGGCCAATTCAGCTGCTGCAAGGGATGCCAAGGAATCCAAAAGTAGAGGCGTAGGGGCCGACAAAGGATCTGCATTGCACTCAGCAACAAAGTCTGGGAATAGTTTCCACTTGGCAGCGTAAGATGTTTTCGTAGAGTCACAATGAGTTGCATTAAGAATAGCTGTCACTGCTTAGGTCAGCTCTGGTGCTTGATGCGCCATGCCATCAGCCAGAGGTGGAGCAGATCCGGATGCAGCATCTGGATGGAGTGGGACGAGAGGAGATCCGGCCTGCTGGGCAAGCAGATGAAGTCCTTGGTGGACAGGGCCAGAAGAGGTGCGAACCATGGTTGGTGAGGCCACCATGGGGTGATGAGAATGCAATCTGCATCATCTTCATCTATCTTTGCCATGACCCTTGTGAGAAGGGGAATGGGAGGAAACATGTAAAGTAGAGGACCAGGCCAAATGAATTGGAAAGCATCCCCCAGACAGCCTTGGCGAGAGCTGCGAGGCATCCTTGCACAATAAAGTTAGCACTTTGCGTTGTGTGGTGCTGCAAAAACATCTATTGCAGGTTGTCCGCACCTGTGAGAGTGACAATCTCATAGGGGTGCAACGACCAGTTGTGCGTCGATGGCAGTCATCTGCTGAGTTGGTCTGCCAGAGTATTCTCTTCTCCTGGCAGATAGATAGCGGTGAGCTGTATGTTCCTGAGAACACACCAGTCCCATATGTGTAAGGTGAGTCGAAGAAGTGAACAGGAGCGGGTGCCTCCCTGTTTATTGACATACCAACTCACAGTCGTGTTGTCTGTCAGAAGCTGCATGACTTGATCATGGAGAGAGGGCGCAAATGACTTGAGTGCCTTGAAGACCGCCAACAGCTCTAGGAGGTTTATGTGATTCGTGGCTTCTTGTTGGGACAAACGACTGTGGGTGGTGAGGGTCCACATGTGTGCACCCCAGCCTTCCATCGATGCATTTGTTGTAAGCTGAACTGTTGGCTGCTGTGGCCGAAATGGCATGCCACTGCAGACGTTGGGGCGGTGCAACCACCATTGAAGAGAGTGATGTACACTTGCAGGGACGTGAAGGATGCGGTGGGGGCTGTGATGAAGAGGATGAAAAATGTGCAGAAACCACGACTGGAGTGGCTGCAGCCTGAGACGTGAGAGCGGAGTCACTGATGTCACGGAAGCCATATGGCCAAGAACTGACTGAATACGGCTGGCCGGCACCCGTTGCTTCCTGATGATTTGAAGCAGCAGTGACCAAAGGGCCTCGTAACACTGCTCTGGAAGGTAAGCTCATGAGGTCATGGAGTCCAGGGTGGCTCCAATGAACTGAATGCATTAAGATGGTTGCAAGTGCGACTTGGCTTGATTTACAACAAGGCCCAGATCCTGAAAAAGGCATAACGTGGTGTTTATGTCTTGGAGAAGATGTTCACGAGTCTGGGTGACTAAAAGCCAGTCATCAATGTAGGGGAACATCGAGATTCCCAGGAGCCTAAGGTGTGTTGCCACGACCACCATGCACTTAGTGAACACCTATGGTGCAGTGGAGATCATGAAAGGAAGAACCCTGAAGGAAAAAGCTTGGTCGCCGATCATAAATGCCAAGTAGCAGTGGTGTTCTGCTGCAATGGTGATATGAAAGTAAGCATCTTTAAGGTCTACGGGAGCAAGCCAAGCACCCTGTGAAAGAAGGGGGAGAATGGTGAAGGGTGTGACCACGCGAAACCGGCATGAACGAATATGCCTGTTAAGGCCTCTGAGGTCCAAATTTGGGCATTGTCCACCAACTTTCTTGGACACGAGAAAATATCTAGAGAAATACGCCCAAGAAAAAAGGGATGGGTGCAAAGGCACAATTGTGCCCTTCTCCAGTAGGGTACGGACCTCATCCAGAAACACCTGGGAGATAGGGGTGGAGTAATGCATCCAACCTTTGGGAAAGATTAAAACTCAATAGAGTGCCCGTTTTGTACTACATCCAAAACCAAGACATCTGAAGTAATAGACTGCCACTTTGGAAACAATGGCACAAGCTGTGTTCCAAAATAGACCACCAGAGGTGGTTGTTGTGGTGAGATGGAAGGTAGAGATGCAGGAGGAGATAGATTACCCAAAGAACCTGACACCGTGTGTGTAGAAGGTGAGCTTTGTTATGAGGATGATGAGGAAGCACTAAAATCGCCGCCTCGGCTTAGTCTGGAACTTGCCCTTACCAGGCTGCCGAGCTCTCCCAGACTGAGACTGTCTGCCAGTAGAGGAAGACTGAGCTCGAGGGAAAGAGCGCGGAGATGTGTACGAACGGTGAGAAGTCACAGGAGGCGGCTGCCTACATGGTTTAGGCTGAGACCATGTTTGTGACAAAAAGCCCTTCTTATTGGCTGCCTATTGCGCTTCCTGCTTGGTCTTAAGATTAGTATCCGTGTCTGGATTAAACAAGGTGTCATCACACCAAGGTAAGTCCTCTGCAAGAGCCTTTCCGGGCTCAGAGAGAGTGGATGTTCTCAGCCAGGCATGTCTGCGAATGGCAGTAGCTGTCGCAAAAAACCTTCCCGCTGTCTCTGCTATGTGTTTGGCCATGTCTTTTTGTGCCCTGGCCAAAAGCAAAGCCTCTTGCTGGTACACTCTAGGAAGGGCTTGCTGATCTGCAGGTAAGAGATCTAGATAAGGTGTCATCTTGGTCCAAAGAAAATGCTGGTATGCAGCCATGTAGGCACTATAATGGGCGAAGTGTGCCACAAAGCCTCCGCCTGTGTGGACCTTCTTCCTCCCGTCCTTATCCGGTGGAGTAGTGAGCATCTTTTTAGAATTCTTTAGAACTGTATATTGTAGTGGTGTACTTCAGAGGGATGCATATATCTCACCAAAGGGCAGCTGCACTTTGGAATTAATGCAGTTTGACTCCAATTTCATTGCCATGGCTCAATGCTATGACACCCTTGAAAATTACCTTGGGCTGGCCCTGGCAATCAGCGATGCTTCTTCCTGTGGGATGAGATGCGAGGGAAGGTGGGCAATGCAAGGAACAGATTCCCCCTGTCCCCTGCCGAGCCCTGCGAGATTCACCCCAATCTGTAGTGAATTGGGGACTTAATGTGATAAAGTCCTAAAACTGCAGAGAACTTGATTTCAGATGTCACAAAACTATCAGGCTCACTCAGTGGCATTGGTGTGCAGCATGCCTGACATCGTTTTTCTGAGGAGACCATTTGGGTTCCTTGAAGGAAAAAGGAGGTGTAAATGTAACAATTAAATACAAGTATATGTAATATTCATTATAGCTCAGCTATCCCTGATCCTTGAAAAACACAGAAAGTTTCTACCAATTCCTTAAGAAAGAAAGATTGTATTCCTCTATTGTAGAGTTGCAGGCTAAAGAAATGTCAGAGCATTCCAAGTTAGGTGCAGAATTGCCCTGCCCAGCTTTCAAGGCGGAAAGGTTTTTTACCTCCAGAAATACACAACTGCATTTTACTTAATCTTAAATGCAGAGTAGCAGAGACTAGAATCTTCTCCTTGTTATGCTGAACTAAATGCCTTTGAAGTAAAAGGTGGAACTTTTTAAAACAGGAAGCGAAAGCTGCAAGAATAACCTGTTGCTATTCCAACAATATTTTATCACAGAGAAACTGTTCAGTACAATATAAAGTTTGCACACTGGCTTGTGGCCTACATCTGTCAGAGTACAGAAGTTGTGATATCCATTTTGAGAGCTTAAACTCAGTTTGACTTTTCCCCTGTCTAATGTAGTTCACAGAACAAGCAATTACTTTCTTGACACTCACATAAGCACCCGAAAAAGCACCTGATTAAGCACACAGAAGAAAGGCATGGGAAAAATAAGAAAATGACATTTTTGATCCCAAAAGTAAAACTGTCCCATAAAGGAAGCTTCTGAACAAAGGTGAGCTGATGAACACATCTGTTTTAACAATTTCATACTGACTGTCTCACAAAGTCCTTTGTGTGTGAAGTTGAAGTAGGGTGTCTATAGTAAACAATACAATCAAATTTTAGCTGGGAAAGAGTGTGATTCTACTTTAGCTGATTCTACTATAGCCACATGTTAAATGTAAGCACACATGAATAAATTTGGTTATCAATATTAGAAATCTTAAGGAAATGGAGGCTATTGAAAGAAAATAATGTCATCCCTGGATGCATTTTGGAAGAATTTTTCAAGTAATCTCTAAAAGGTTCAAAATATTGTGGGTTTTTTTTTTTTACTTATGTTTTCCTGATCTGGTTGATTTGTTTCACAGACGCATATTATTAGTTTTGAATGAGAAGTCTGATGAAACCAACTGAACTCCCCCAAGATGCTTGTTTATAAAGCTACTGTCCTCCCAACCCAGTTATACGCCTGCAAAACATGGATTGTCTACAAATCTCTCTTTCTACTTCTGGAATGATTCCATCAGTGTTGCCTCCAAATACTCTTGCAAATCTCTTGGGAAGACAACCAGATAAATGTCAGTGTTCTGGAAGAAGAAAAGACCACCAGCACTGAAGTGATGATACTCTGCCGTCAACTTCAATGGTCTGGCCACATTGTCTGAATGACCAATCTCTGTCTCTCAAAGCAGTTATTATACTCTCAACTCAAGAATGGAAAACAGAATGTTAGCGGACAGCAAAATAGATATAAATATGAGCTTAAAGCTAACCTGAAAATGGTGGCATAGACACCGAGAACTGGGAAGTCCTGGCCCTGGAGTGTTCTAACTGGAAGTTAGTTGTTACTAACAGTGCTATGGAATTCGAAGAGGCATGAATGGAGAGCAAAAGGGAGAAACATGTCAAGCCAACCCTTGTTGGGATTGCCTTCCATATGGAAATTGATGTCCTCACTGCAAAAGAACATGAAGATAAAGACTGGTCTCTACAGTCACCTACGGACCCACCATCACTTGGAAGGCAAGTTGATGAAAGTTGAACAGTCTCCATTTAGTCATTTTGGTTTCTAGAAAGAGTTTGTGCTTGATTTGCTATAGGCTGCATTTATTTGTCTTTTTAGCCATCCACGACAATCAAAATGTGATTTTATATTTATTTTTATATTTAGAACTGCAGCTACAAGTACTATAACCTCCAGCAATATTTGTCCCATCTGGAGGAACATAAAACATCTTGAGACATCTTAATGGCATTTGACTTCTGTTTTTACAAAACAAAACAGGGTAAAGATATGAATGAATCAAGGTTACTGTGATGACTCATGGGCCTTGTAGTCCTGCTCATGACATTGTAATGCCTGATGAAGAAGAAAACTTGGGTTTTTTACCTTCCCAGTCAGAACTGGAATCTTCTCAGCCAGATCTTTCCCAGGCAGATCTGGGAACCTTGCACCTACAAGAAAGTTGTGTCCCAGAAGTATGTCAAACAAACCCTGAGCCTACATCTCCCGTGTTCTCTCGCCATGAGTTTTGTAAACAACAGAGGGGTTTGGAAGCAGCTTCGCGCAGGAGTGCGAGGATAGCAGCTAAGAATGTACCCAATTAAGTCTGCTTTTCGTGAGAATCTTTAAGGAGTCAGACATCTGGTCTCAGAGTTTAGCTTTCGTTTCTGGTTCCCAGAGAACTGCTTCGGCGGGAAAGTTAGACTCTTTATAGGTGTTTTACCCGCGTAGTAACTTCGCGGAGTCAATTCGTCAGCCTCCGGAGCGAGTTGTGTCTGGACAGCGCGCTCCGATTCAAGCCTCGTTCCTGCTCAAGCCTTGCCTTGTTTCCAGCCTTCGCTCCTGTTTCCCAGCCTTTGTTTACCTACGGATCTTGCCTTGTTTCCCAGGACTAACCCTTGCCTTGTTTCACGGATTTTACCAAGTTATTCCACGGACCTTGTTCTTGTTCCTCGTTACCTTGTTCCACGTTTCAAGCCTTGTTTCAAGTATCAAGTTATTTCCTAGCCTTGCTCAAGTTCATGGACTAAAGGACCTTGTCATCTCCCCTCACTTTGCCTGGCAAAGTGAGTGTTTCGGTTATTGGATTACAACTTTGGACCTTAATATTTCATATTGGACATTGTTTCTTTGGACTAATTTTGACCTTTCCTGAAAGGTCTGCTTCTGGACTAACTTTTACATTTGCTTTTACTAACTTTATATATTTCTTTAATAAAGATATTAGATAGAATCTGGCCTCTGCGTATGGTTATTGGTGCTCTGTAGCCTGGGTCGTGACAGTTTGACTCCGCCACCCTAAGCACCAATTAACCTCGGCCAGAATGTCTACCGGAACCGTACCTGGGCCGAGCGGCCAGCCGATTACCTACACCATCGACAAGGATGAGGTGGACCGAATCCGTGATAAGCTCAATGCACAGGATGGGGAAATAAAGGGTTTGAAGGAACGCGGAATCCGTCTTCCGGCCATGGCGTTGCCAACCAAGTTTACTGGAGAAGCTTCTAAGGTTCATGTTTTCCGTCGCCAATGCCAAGCTTATCTAGAGGCCCGTGATGCCGAGTTTCCCCAGGAAGACATCAAGGTGGCGTGGATTTACAGTCTCCTAGACGGGCCAGCGGCTAACTGGGCGACGGCTCTGTTCGACCAAGCCTCCCCACATCTAAGGTCAGCGCAACATTTCTTGGACCACCTTAAGGCGACCTGGGGAATCGAGGACAATTTGGAGGCCGCCGGGCACAAACTCCGCCGCCTCTTCCAAGGAGACAGACCCATGTCTCAGTACATAGCCGAGTTCCGAGTGCTGGCCCACAACACCGGCTGGAACGATGTTGCCCTCAGAGGACAATTTCGGGAGGGTCTCAACATTGAAATGCTGGAGGAAATCTCCAAGGTGGATCCTCCCCAAACGCTGGAAGCACTCATCGATCAATGTTTACGGGCTGAAGTCATGATTGCCAACAGAAAACAGTGGGTCCGAGGCCAGAGCGGTAGAGCTGGGGCAAAACCCTCCGCTCCCGCCAGCGTTCAGCCGCGTCCAGTGTGGAGACCCCCACCACCATCCCCATACCCCAGAGGGAGCGAGGAGGTGCCGATGCAGTTGGGCAATGTGCGTCCCAGATTAGATGCCGCCGAGAAGGCCCGCCGCCAACGCCTAAATCTCTGCTGGTATTGCGGGAATGGGGGCCACTTCGCCAGAGAGTGCCCAGCCAAAGGGAAGCCCGCCGCCCGTCTTGCGGCGGCGTCCTCCACGGAGACGAAGGCGTCTGAGGCGGCTGGCACACAGCCGGCGGGGGAAGCCAACGACCGGGCGTAGAGAGGCTCGCCAACCCGGTCAAGAAACCCGTTCAAGAGCCGCCAACCGGGGTCCTGTTCCTTCTAGTGGTCACCTTATGGTCAGCAAAAAAGGGACCCGTCATGATCCACGCCATGATAGACTCAGGAGCTACCAACAATTTCATTGATAGAGAGTATGCCGACTCTCTGGGATTACAATATCATGACTTCAAGAATGCCCGTGTGGTGCAAGCCATTGATGGTCGCCCTCTCAAGACGGGCCCCGTAAGCCAGTGGTCGGAACCCACCAGGATGTGGATAAGGGAACATATGGAAGAGATTTCCTTCTTTGTTACTGAGGTTCCCCATTTCCCTGTGATTTTGGGGATTCCATGGCTGACACTTCACGACCCAAGCATCTCCTGGTCCAACAGAGAACTGCAGTTTGCTTCAAAGTACTGCCAAAATCATTGCCTCGTAGCCAAGGTCTGCCATGCCACAGACACCGAGCCCATTATCACCTTGCCAAAGAAGTACTCCGAGTATTGGGATGTATTCAATGAAAAAGAAGCCGAAAGGTTACCCCCACATAGACCTTATGACTGTGCCATTGACTTGGTGGAGGGGGCCCCGATCCCGCGAGGGCATCTCTACTCCCTGACTGAACCAGAGCAAGAAGCTCTCAGGGAATTCATAGAGACAAACCTTCGCAAGGGATTCATCAGACCCTCTCAATCCCCAGCTGCCTCCCCAGTGATGTTTGTGAAGAAGAAGTCAGGGGAATTACGCTTGGTGGTGGACTACAGAGCATTGAATAATATCACCAAGCGGAACAGCTACCCCCTGCCCTTAATCTCGGATCTACTAGACCGACTTCGAGGAGCCAAGGTTTACACCAAGCTGGATCTTCGGGGAGCTTACAACTTAGTTCGCATCAGAGAAGGGGACGAGTGGAAGACCGCCTTCCAGACTAAATTCGGATTATTCGAGTCCCGAGTTATGAATTATGGATTATGCGGAGCTCCCGCAACGTTCCAGCATTTTGTCAATGACATTTTCCAGGACTATCTAGATAGGTTCTTGATAATCTACCTGGACGATTTTTTGGTGTTTTCTAGATCACAATCAGAACATGAGAACCACGTCAAAATGGTGTTACAACGATTGCGGGATCATGGACTTTATGCCAAGCTGGAAAAATGCGCTTTTGATCTACAAGAGGTAGATTTCCTTGGATACCGTATCTCGCCTCTAGGGCTCTCCATGGATCCAGCCAAGGTTTCCGCAGTATTGGAATGGCGGGCGCCAACTAACAAGAAGGAGGTGCAGCGATTCTTGGGGTTCGCGAACTACTACCGCAAGTTCATTCCAGATTTTGCCCGCTGGTCTGACCCAATCACTAGCTGCATCCGTGGAAAACGGCCCTTCCGCTGGACTGATCAAGCAGAGAAAGGGTTCCAGCAACTAAAGAAATTATTCACATCCCAGCCAATCCTTCAGCATCCAGATCCTGAAACCCTTTTTGTGGTGCAAGCGGACGCCTCTGATGTGGCAATTGGGGCTGTGCTCCTACAACCGGTGGGAGATCACCTTCATCCTTGTGCTTATTATTCTCGTCAACTAACCGCACCAGAGAGGAACTATACCATTTGGGAAAAAGAACTATTAGCCATAAAGACAGCTTTTGAAACTTGGAGACATTGGCTAGAAGGGGCCAAATTTCCCATTGAAGTCCACACTGATCATCGGAATCTAGAACATCTAAGAACTGCCCGCAAGCTAAATCAAAGGCAGCAACGTTGGGCTTTATTCTTTGAACGTTTCAACTTCCAGATTCATTATGTGACCCCAGCCCAAACCAAGCAAGCAGACGCCCTGTCACGTAAACCGGAATACGCTGCAGGACGCAAGGAGACCTTTGAATCCCAACTACTACAACCCGAGAACTTTGCCACGCTCACAGTGGGGAACACCAAATCCACTCCCATTGATTCAACTCCCCCTAATCCAGGGCCCATCTATGCTCAAGAAATCAGGGCTAGTCAGCAAGCAGATGCCTGGGCGCAGGACCAACTTCGTCAAGGTCTGCACTTTCCCTTTTTGCTTAAAGATGGACTGCTTTGCTATAGAAATCATGTTTATATCCCACCCGGACCGGGCAGGGAAAAAGTACTTCGTCTGTGTCATGACTGCAAACCAGCGGGGCATTTCGGACTATTTAAAACCATGCATTTGATCCTAAGAGATTTCTGGTGGCCCAAGATCCGCAAGGATGTGGAAAAATATGTTAACACCTGCCCAGTATGCCAGCGCTCCAAGATAAGAAGGGAGAAGCCCTCAGGGCTTCTACACCCCCTTCCTAACCCATCTCGCCCATGGGAAATAATTTCTGCGGATTTTATCACTGACTTACCACCTTCCTGTGGATTCACCACGATCCTAGTGGTGGTGGACCTTTTCACCAAGTTAGCCCATTTCATTCCCTGTGAAGGTCTTCCCACGGCCCAAGAGACTGCAGATTTATTCCTCCAACATGTTTTCAGACTACATGGATTGCCCAAGAGTTTGGTCACAGACCGTGGATCCCAATTCACCTCTCGTTTCTGGAAGGCACTACAAAAACTATTGGGCATAGACTCTCGTTTATCTTCAGCTCATCATCCCCAAACGGATGGGCAAACGGAGCGCACCAATGCCACTTTGGAACAGTACCTTCGCTGTTATGTAAACTACCAACAGGACAATTGGGCTTCTCTGTTACCACTGTCGGAATTTGCCTACAACAATGGAGTCCAGGCTTCTACAAAAGAAACGCCGTTCTTTGCAAACTACGGCTTCCATCCACGTTTCTTTCCCCCTGTCATTGAAACATCAGAAGTTCCCGCAGCAGAAGATTGGCTGCAGGAACTCACAGCGGTGCAACAACTTTTGCTCCAGCAACTGGAACAAGCCAAGGAGGACTATAAACGTCACGCGGACAAACATCGCCAGCCAGGCCCCGAAATCAAGGTAGGAGATCGGGTTTTTCTGTCCACTCGCTTTTTGCCCTCCCACCGCCCTTGCCGGAAGTTAGATGCCCGTTTCATTGGCCCCTATCCAGTGGTGGCGCAATTAAACCCCGTGACTTTCAAACTCCAACTTCCACGTTCAATGCGCATTCACCCAGTGTTTCACCGCTCCCTGCTCCTTCCGGCGGATGGTGTGCGGCCAGATGTAGACCGGCCGGCCCCCGTCCCTATTTTGGTGGATGGGGAGGACGAGTTCGAGGTTCAGGACATTTTAGATTCTCGCTTTCACCGCCGCCGCCTGCAATATCTCATTGACTGGGTGGGTTTTGGCCCTGAGGAACGCTCTTGGGAAGACGCCTCCACAGTCCATGCTCCTGATCTAACCCGTCGCTTTCATCAAACCTATCCCGCCAAGCCACGACCTCGCGCCTCGGGGAGAGAGTCCCAGTTTGGGAGGGGCCTTGAGGAGGGGGATAGTGTGATGACTCATGGGCCTTGTAGTCCTGCTCATGACATTGTAATGCCTGATGAAGAAGAAAACTTGGGTTTTTTACCTTCCCAGTCAGAACTGGAATCTTCTCAGCCAGATCTTTCCCAGGCAGATCTGGGAACCTTGCACCTGCAAGAAAGTTGTGTCCCAGAAGTATGTCAAACAAACCCTGAGCCTACATCTCCCGTGTTCTCTCGCCATGAGTTTTGTAAACAACAGAGGGGTTTGGAAGCAGCTTCGCGCAGGAGTGCGAGGATAGCAGCTAAGAATGTACCCAATTAAGTCTGCTTTTCGTGAGAATCTTTAAGGAGTCAGACATCTGGTCTCAGAGTTTAGCTTTCGTTTCTGGTTCCCAGAGAACTGCTTCGGCGGGAAAGTTAGACTCTTTATAGGTGTTTTACCCGCGTAGTAACTTCGCGGAGTCAATTCGTCAGCCTCCGGAGCGAGTTGTGTCTGGACAGCGCGCTCCGATTCAAGCCTCGTTCCTGCTCAAGCCTTGCCTTGTTTCCAGCCTTCGCTCCTGTTTCCCAGCCTTTGTTTACCTACGGATCTTGCCTTGTTTCCCAGGACTAACCCTTGCCTTGTTTCACGGATTTTACCAAGTTATTCCACGGACCTTGTTCTTGTTCCTCGTTACCTTGTTCCACGTTTCAAGCCTTGTTTCAAGTATCAAGTTATTTCCTAGCCTTGCTCAAGTTCATGGACTAAAGGACCTTGTCATCTCCCCTCACTTTGCCTGGCAAAGTGAGTGTTTCGGTTATTGGATTACAACTTTGGACCTTAATATTTCATATTGGACATTGTTTCTTTGGACTAATTTTGACCTTTCCTGAAAGGTCTGCTTCTGGACTAACTTTTACATTTGCTTTTACTAACTTTATATATTTCTTTAATAAAGATATTAGATAGAATCTGGCCTCTGCGTATGGTTATTGGTGCTCTGTAGCCTGGGTCGTGACAGTTACTTCATCTTGAAAAACACATCATAACTTTAAATTTTGGAGTTGAATCCTTCTCCTTTTTCCAGCTCCATCTCGTGCTAAGCCACTGGATCTCTATCCCACCTTTTAAATACATTTCTGCCATCATCCATCTTGTTAAGTCTACTTTCACAATGAGTGGGAAAACAAGATTTGATGACAGAATTATACCATCTGAGAAAGTGACAGACATGCTGCATGCTGTCCGACAGTGGTAAAAAAAAAAAAAAGCAGTTTGCAGCTGTTGTGATCAAAAAAGGCAAAATCACAAAAACTACTGTAAACACATTAATCAGATGCTGACAGCTGGAATATGAGTCCCATGTTAAAATGTTCCAATCACTGGACAGGCTGTGCAAATATTTCCTTAGTGTAGCAGTTACAGTGGAAAGTCAAAGTTTTCTACTGTGACACTGACTGCATATATCAAAGACAATACGATAATGTCAACTTTTCCACTGTTATCATAGTATCACTTGAGTAGCAACATGAACTGATATTTGTCTACAGTGTTACACTTGCACCACTCTTAACTGTTTTGGATTTACAATTGGGTTTTTTAGGGAAGGCAATAATGATACTCCAGTGACTGCTTAATTTTAGTGTCACTGGTGTAGATTAAAATAAACATTTTTCATATAAGCCTCTGTTAACAGATGATTAATACACACATATATCTATCTCGGCTCTATGGAGAATCAGAAAAGCAAAATGTGTTTGCACATTTTATTATTGAACATGCAGACCTACGCTGAATGAATAAACATGCTCCTTCAGACAAGCGTATACAACTATCTAACAAGGAAAACAGATTTACAATATTTTAAGAGAGCATTTCTTCTATGCTTGCCTTATTGCTCAAGCATTGTAATGTACCCAAAAGTAAATTTACTGCTACAAAGGTAAACAAAACTAACTACATGAAATTACAAAGTCTTAGGTTACTTTGTAATGAACTAATGACTGATCACTCTAAAAGGTAGACAAAACAAACCATCTGAGACATGAAATATAACCATGCCCCATTAAATATGAAAGTATGGAAATGTTCATAAAAGTCTTACTTACATTTTACATTTTTGAAATCTAATTAGTAAACACACATACACACAGAGAGAAAGAGAGAATATGTGTATCATAATACATGTATAGGAGTCATGGCAGTGAAGTATTTATACGAAATGGAATAAAGAGGCTTCAGTATGCTATAGAAGAGCTTCAACTAGCATATACTATATTACAGCAAATATCTCTGAAATATTTAAGTTATAAACTAATGATCATGAGGCATGTTGACCAATTAATTTTAAGAGGAATGACTAAATCAGATTAATACTTGGATACTACCTCTGAGGCACAGTGTTAAAATGTGATTCAAGTAAGTGGGGCAAAAAAATCACAGGACCTCAAAGACCTGTCAGTCCCGGTAAATGATCTCCCACTGTTTTGACACCTTCATTTGTAGCGGATTTTAGAAATTCACAAGATGGATAGGTGACATCCAGTGAAAGTTTTTTTTTAACATTTTCTCCTAGATGTGCTGGACCTTATATGCACTCATGCAGATATCTAAATGTACAGACAAGCAGATTTATTATTTTCTCTCCTCACCCTACAGTAAAATCAAGCTCTGTTTAATTTCATATACATCAGAACAAAGGAACTGTTGCAGAGAGTTCTCGTTGTAATTGCTTTCCATTTGTGTTCCATTTAGCCAGCTGTGTGTCCGTGGCTCCATTTGTGTACTGCCCAGATTAGCTGTTTTGAGATTGTAAAATGTGCACATCCAATGGAGCAGTCTACACTAGAATATGCAAATGAAATCACATCTTTTCCTTGACTGCAGGGATATACAGTCATGCAAATACAGTAGAGTTCCAGTTAACCGACTTCCGGTTATCCGACCTTCCATATTATCCGACTGCTAGGCCCGTTGGCATTGCCCCATGCACGTTGCTAGGCAACAACGTGCACAGGGTGCTTCCCTAAGCTGAGCGCTGACCATAGGGATGAGCCCCGTCCCTCCTGAGAGCACTCGTCCCTTTGGAGGTGCCCGGTGCATGTTGCTAGGCAGCAATGCGCACGGGGCACTTCCCTAAATGGCTTGCCAGGAGGGATAATAGGGCCTCCCTATTATCCATCAGTTCCAGTTATTCGACATTTGGCCTGCCTGTTTATGTCAAATAACGGGAACTTTACTGTATGCACATTTTTCGTCCAGAATTGGGTTTTAAGAGCACTTTTTAAAATGTGCTTTTCAGCTGTTAAACTGATTCAGTGTGCATTTTCACAAAACATCATTTAGCCACCCCCTCCCCTTTTATCCCTGTTTCTTCCAGGTTTTAGGGCATGCGAAGAAGGGCTGAGTATTTCTTGCCTAAGAAAATTATGAAATTCATTGGGTACCATAAGTAAATAGGAGATTTGCTAGGTTATCCATCATGTTTTGATATTTTCCAAGTATGTTCAATAATTAATCATCATTACTGAATATCTTATAACCTTGACATAAACAAACTTTAAATTAATTACAGTTTTACAACCTTAAATTACACATACAATTTAAATTTAATTTCACCACATATCAGTAGTTTTGTGCCCTCTAATTGTTTCCGCTTACACATTTATAGTGGGGTTTTCTGGGGCTGAAAGTGTGTGACTCACCCAAGGTCACCAAGTGAGTTTCCATGGCTGAGCAGGGAACTCACCCCTGGTCTTCAGATTTCAAGTCCAACACTCAACCCACTATACCATTCTGGCTGTACATACCTCAATTATACAGGTATCATAAACACAATAAAATTGACATAACGTCCTGATGGTACTTCCAACAATTATTTTCTATTATTACAACATCTGCCCATATAAGCAGCTCCTGCGTGGTAGTCCGTCTGTTGTACAGTCTAGTCATTCCTAGCAAATGAATTTGTCCAGTCAATGGAAGTAGTCTCCTCTCTCCGATGGCCATTGGTATACATTTGATTACTGTCTCAATCTACACATTTTAAAACTTTAGAATTTCAACTTGCATTATGAACTTGTTTTGCATTTATTAACTTATTTAGGATTACTGCGTGTTTCACAAATTACGCCTGTTTTGACAAGGCATATGGCAAAGATGGAGTTTTCTGAATACAAATACAACTGTTGCATAAAATGAGTAAGTATTTATCTTCCTATGCAAATATAGGTATATGTAATTGAACGCCTATCTCATTCTAACATAGCTTCAGCATTATTTGTTTCCCAAACTATTTCCCAAACTATAAAATGCCTTACACATAAAGAAAAGAATGTTCAAATGTAATCGAAATTCAATATAATCATCATTCATATTAAACACATTAATGTAATGTCAAGCCAACAGAAGTTTGAAATGCATGGTAATCTGTAGGAGACAAGGAAAGAGTAATCTTGTCTCATATTCTGTTATAAAATTAGTGCATAACAATCATTTGCAATAGCTTTTAGTACACATTGCAACTATATTCAACATGCTGTCCTTGATAAATATTTAATATTTAGAGAACAGATTCATTTGTTGGAAACAAGATAAAGTTAGATAAAAAATAAACAACTGGGGGCTATCTCTGAGAACAAATAACATCTATAATTATTAAGATGTTATATGACAAATACTATTTCTTCCCTTTTATGAAAACAGAAGACATTCAGGCTTTAGATGTTGATTCTGTTTCTACTAACATGACTCACATTCAAGACCCGCAGCATCTACTTTTTTACATTTTGCAGTATCATTGCAACCCGGAACTACAATTTTAGAAAGAGATTTTCTTCCATAATTTCAACTGCTAGACACATTTATAACAGGACACTATTCATTAAAGTAAGCCCTCACCCACAAAAGGAAGAAAAAAACCAATCATTTTCAAATTAGAGACCACATTCACAAGCCATTCTGTAAACCATACCATTATCTATACCCAATGCACTTATGCTTCTCATCAAAAGACAAAAAGCATGAAATGAAATATTTTCGTTTCCCTTCATGTTCCCCTCAAGTGTATTATATTGGTGACAGATGTAACAAAACAAGTTGCTTTGAACTAAATGAGAAGATTCAGATTTTACTATTATAGTATGATCCTGTATCTACTGGGGATATATTCCCAGAATATGCGTGGATAAACAAATCCACAATAGAGAACTTCATTGAAATAAGGAATATCCAGCCTCATTTCTATACTATAGATTCATACTGGAGGACTTAGAAAATGTCTAAAGACAACATATTTCATGAGATTATGGGTACCAGACCTGTAGTGCTCTGTGTATATGGGCCCTGTGTCACGCAAAACTCCATTGTCATGCTGCTTTGCTTCTTTCTCAGAAATACCCTAAAGGCACCAGATCCCCTCGAACTTAAAATCTAAGCAAAGTCAGCCTAGTTAATACTTTAATGTGAGAACATCAATGGATATTAGGTGCTGCAAGTTACATTTCACAGAAAGCACAACCATTTCTTGCATATTCCTTGCTTAAGAAAAGTAAAGGTAAAAGTCTTCCCCTGACATTATGTCTAGTATGTCCGACTCTGGGGGTTGGTGCTCATCTCCACTTTTAAGCTGAAGAGCCGGCATTGTCTGTAGACGCCTCCAAGGTCATGTAACTGCATGGAGCACCATTATCTTCTCAGCAGAGTGGTAGCTATTGATCTACTCACATTTGCATGTTTTTGAACTGCTAGGTTGGCAGATGCTCGGGCTAACAGCAGGAGCTCACTCCACTCCGCGGATTCGAACCGGATTCGAATCCAGATTCGAATTCCTGGATTTGAAACTTTTTTTCCAGAAAGCTCACAACTCTCTCGCACTAATCAAACTCTTTTGAGTTACATTTCCCATATTGAGCAAACCATCTATTGATCTGTTGTTTATTCACCCATCTTTCTGTTTGGTAGATCAGACTCTTTACTTTGCATGAACTAATCAATTTCTTTTTAGAATGTATAAGCCACCTTGAGTCTCTTCCAAGGTTGAGAAAGGCAGGGTAAAATGAAGTAAATAAATAATATTATTTTTTAACTCCCAATTCAGTTATTATGGATTTATTTGTGTTCAGTAGCACTACACCATCCCCAAGGATTGTAACAGTTTCCAACTGTACTGGGAAAAGGAGCACCATATAAGAAGTTCATCAGATAAGAATAAATTAATTGAGTGGGTAAAAGAGAATACAATCTAGTTACACTTAGTATACCAACTGCACTCAGCAGTAAATGTTTATCTAGAGAATTTCTGATTTATTGTAGAGATTAAATAAGTCACTTAAGGAACATTCAGTCACTGTTGCTCCAAGGGAGGCCAGAAACTGAGCTCAATGTGGTGGGTCTCAGGTGGGTGGTGGATGTATGTGTCATGGAGCAGGGAGAAGAATTATTTGATATGTGACAGCCAGAAAACATGTGTCAAGAACAAACCAGCTTATCCTAGAATTGTGCACTACTGTATTGCTCTGTAACAAGGTTTTTTAGAAAGAGAGAGAGAGAGAGAGAGAGAGAGGGAGAGAGAGTGTGTTTTTAAAGATGTGCTAGGGAATCCTGTGCAAATTTCCTAGAAGAAGCAATACCATATTCAATTATGCTTAATTCCTAAGCCTGCAAAGGCTTGAAAGCTAACATTCCCTTTCAGATGGGTTTCATTCACATGGGTGCATGTGAAACATTTGGAAAAAAAATTGAAAGAAACAGGATAAGTTTTATACAAAAGTAAGCCAGCAGAAGTTGTGCAGGTTAGAGATTCAGAAAGAACGTCTTGTTTTTAAAAGTCATGCATTGCATTTTATAGGCTGGTACAGTGACCAAGTATTGGCAAGTCATGGCAGGCAATTTGCTCCAGCAAAATTCTGCAATTTGCTCAATATGGTTCTTAGCATATAATTAATTTCTATTTACAGAATTATAAGAATTGCAAACCTTTTTTCTAAAAAAACATAATTAGAGAAATTATGTTGTTAAGGATCGGTAGTATAAAGACTCTATTTAGTAATGCCTTCTTATTTTAATGATAGTAACAAACAGGTAGTATAAACCTTTCATTTCACTATCTGAAGCCTCTTTATTCTTGGAAGTTTTATTCATAAATTAATTTAACTCTGTGGTATAGGAACCATAAAAATAAGGTTATGATGATCTCTTAGGCTAATTTAAACTAATAAACTTTTGCTTCCACATACAGACTTGATTGGATAGCATGGCCCTTAGGGCATGTCTCAAGATGTCAAGCTGGAATTATAAGCAGAAATCCAATTGCTAGTTCCAACTACAGTATACCTCACTAAATTAGTCGCTGAATGTTAAGTCAACACTTAAGTAAATCCCCTTGGTGTAATTAGTCTAGTCTAGTTCAGACTAGTAAATTGATTAGAACAGAATATCTACTATGACAGAGATTGTCATGTTGCTGCAGGGACCTTTAAATCTTTTTACAACTCCACATCAAAAGACAAACTGCACACCGAAACAGTTATATAATATACAAAAATATTCCCTTAGTATTATCGAATCATAGATTCGATGTCTCAAGGATAATCTATTCTAGTCCCACCTCTGCCAAGCAGGAATGCACAGCAAAAGCACTCTGAAGATGTCCTTCCAAATTCTGTTTAAAGACTTCCAATGGAGATCCCACCACTCTTCAAGGCAGTCCAGCCAATGGCAAACTATTCTTGCCACCAGGAAGTCCAGGTGGCAAGAATAATTCGGGACAAAGCAGGGTTTGCCTGTTTTGTCTCAAATAACTTTGCCTTTACTTGAGGCATCATTTCGATGCCTCAGGTAAAAATCTGACAGAGCCTGGGATATGGGCCCTGTCTGGAAAGGCCCTCCATTAAAGTAGGAGAAAACTTCCACTGCTATGATCAATAATTCCTCCTGTAACTTTGAAATCCAACATTCCTACTTTGGGTTTTGCCACCTGCTCAACTTTATTTTCACACAAATTTTCTAGAGGGGAGATAAGCTAAATAAAAGTAAAAGTACTTTACAATCAAGTTAAAACATTTGCAATTGGATATAAGAAAACAAATGGCATTTCTAATCAATTTCTGGATAGTCCAGTCATATCAATTGAAAGAGGATTCTAGAACTATGTAACAAGCATTCATTGATGCCAAAACAATAGCAAAAAAATCCTAAACATTTTTGTTGCTACAATCCATTATACTCAGAATCCAAAACTTAGAATGATGGTATACTAAATTATTTGCTTATCTGTTTTTAAAGAGTTAGTTAATAACCAGTCCAGGGTGAGCAACTGTGAAACTTCTTAAAGCATGACTAATTCACTGATTATTTAAATAGCATGAACTGTACTGTGTGAGCATGGATCATATTCTTGAAGCTTGGGAACTGTCCATACTTATTGCAGAAATTCCTGCTTTTTCAGGGTTATGTATCAGTTACAGCATATGAATGCAGCATAATGTAAATGGTTTAAAAAGTCTCAGACTCATATTTTATGTCAGAGTAGGATAGGGATTATCAGAATTCTGAATTAAAATCTATTTGAAACACAAAGCACCATACAGCAATAACGCAAAAGTAAAGCCAACAATGCAAGTTGAGAAGAAATACCAGCCACAACAATAGTATGAGAATAATCTTACTAAATCATGGGTAAGCTCTTTCAAACACACATATTTTCTTCAAACATTTTTTTAAAAGGATGCTTTAAAAAGACATTCCTGAGTAAGGTGATCTAATTATGAGGGAAATAAGGGAAAAGTCCCTGGTCCGACAGTGACATCTCTAAAAAGGGAAGGACTTTTCCACTGACCTCAAAAACTGCTATTAGAAATTGTGAGCAATTTCTCTAGCAACTCAAATATACTAAACTAGAATTAAATACAAATGAAAATGTTATGCCTCACACTACAAAGACTAAACATTCTGTTTCCAGAGGCCTTTCCTTTCCACTGCTCCAACAAATTATAACAGTTTCAAGGCTAAAGGCTCATTTCTCTCTCCAGCAACAAATTATCCCATTCCCTTATCTGAAAAATGTGGGTGGTTTCTTCTATCAGTTCTGTGAAACACTCAGATGAAATGTGGCTTGAATAAACCCACTTAGAAACTAAAAGCAGATATGATTAACTTTATGTTGAGATTTACACATTTTTGTCCCTCTAAAAAATTAGGTATGTAATATTAGATTTACATTGGTATATTCTCATTTAAGTCATTATACTGTCAAGTCCACCACAGAATAAATCTGTACTTTTCTGATACTCAGAAATACTTGGAAAAACTGAATCCAAATGCAAAATATAATGGATAATCAACATATTGATCACAGCCAATGTTTTGAATCATGTTTTGAAGCACATAGAAAAACAACAGAATCAGGGCACTAACTAATAAACACCACCCGGGACTCTTCTACATTCTTATCAAATCAGATAATCTACATTATCTGCTTTGAACTGGATTATATAAATCTACTCAGCCACATAATCCAGTTCAAAGCAGATAACCTGGATTTTATTTGGCAGTGTAGAAGGGCCCCAAAAACAGGAGGCCTCCAAGCAGCAAGCAATCAAGGACTAATGAACACCACCCAGACAAAGGATGTCTCTAGGCCAAGCGTTTTCAAACTTTTTCAGCTGCAGAGCCCTTTTTGAAGCAAAACGTTCTTGTGAAGCCCCAAGGAATGTTATTATATTATATTATATTATATTATATTATATTATATTATATTATATTATATTATATTATATCAGGCATGGGCAAACCTTTTGTCACATTGTGTTTTAAAATTTGTCAGATGGGCCAGGCCAGTGGCAAGTTGATGGAAAGTGTTTGTGTGAACTAATTGGGAAAAAAATTTCTATGCACATTGCACATATTTCTTTTGTAATGCAATAAAAGGAGGAAAGAACAATACAATAGTTTAGATAAAGGACAATTTTAACCAACATAAACTTAATAGTGTTTCATTGGAAGACCCCAGGGGCCATCTAGTCCAACCCCCTTCTGCCATGCAGGAAAAGCACAATCAAAGCAACCCCTGAGGGGTGGCAAATAGGGTTTTGGAAGTAAGATAGGTGAGGGAAGTAAAGCTTGGAGGGAGGGGGAGAAAGAAACTGCAGAGCCCCTCAGTATGCTTCGTGGAGTCCCAAGGGCTCCACAGAGCACAATTTGAAAACCTCTACTCTAAGCAGCAAACAATTAAAAGGGAACGAAGGCCAGGTGATTTCTAGACAGAAGCCCTCACTGTTGACTATGTGATCTTCTTAGGACACTTCCTGACAGTGCCAAAATCCATATTTTAAATCTAAGACAAAAAATCCTGGGATCTCACAGTAGGTCCACATACAGACCTGTCATTCTCAGGATATGGTCCCTCACCATCCTGACAGCATTCCTCTATAGCAAATCAAAATGGATGGCGGATGGGGGACATTTGGTGGAAGTTTTTTTTTAAAAAAAAAAATCACTATTATGCGCTGGACCGTATATGTGCACAGTAGAATACGTTAATATAAACACAAGCAGATTTCCATGTATAGGTATGAGGTACAGCGCATAATGGAAGGAATATTTCTTTTTAAACTTCCACCGGATCTCTCTCTTCACCCAATTCTTATTTCAACCTCCATTTAAGACTATAAAGTGTAAAATAAAGAGTTTCAGAGAGTTCTAATTGCTTTCCATTTCTGCTTCCTTAGAACCACCTGTGTGTCCGTTTGACAGCCTGATCAGCTGGTGTACTGTTTCGAGCTTTTTGAAAGTGCACTTGCACTGGAGCAGTCTATATAGGGGGAGGGAAGCAAAGGTGCGCTTTTTTCAGGTGAAATACAGTTTAAGAGCACCTTCTTAACACATGCTTTTTACCTTTTAACCAGATCCCGCCCACACTTTGGCTAAACGTTGTTTAGCCACACACCCCTTTTAACTTAGTAACTTCCAGGTTTCATAGCATGTGTAGAAGGGCCAAACACTTGCAAATCAAGCTGGCTAACTGCACCCTTTACACTTGTTTAATAGACAATGGTTCTTTTCTCCCACCTTGAACATTCTACAGATATAATATACTCCACTTGCTTTACTACCATCAGATCCTCTGATGATGCCAGCCACAGATGTAGTCAAATCGTCAGGAGAAAACATTGCTAGAATACAGCCATACAGCCTGGAAACTACACAACAGCCCTACAATTTGCACATAATTTGCAAACATATTATTGAAGGTTGTCATTCTTGATCACTTAGTTTTCAAACTGAATTTCAAAACTGTTCTTTAATTCAACACTTCAATGCACTTTCTTTTTTCTGTTTCACAATACTTTGGCTTTTCAAGCTGTCTTTATTAGATTTGACCTCATTTCTTTATTTCGTATACAGACATAACAACTGTAAAGAGAAACAAACAATAGTTATGTTAGCTGCCTTGATTCCCCTCTTTGATTATATATAAACAATGAAATCAGAAGTGCATTAAAATGTTATTACGTGCTACCTTTACATCTGTACATTTTTGTACTCTTTCTTTTCACATAAGATGCACTTACAAACCATTGCTCTTCCTTTTGTAAATCCTGTAAGATCAAACTTGCACACTTTCCTCTATCTCTTCAGTCATGTTCCTATATGTTACTTTAAACATGGTACATGTTAACCTATACAATGCTTTAAAATAATAGCTTACTGAAAAAAGGGGCAGGATCCAAATATGCGACCAATTTTTGTCCTGGGGTAAATCATCTTCTGGTACCTAGGGCTGGATCTACACTGCTCTATATCGCGAGATCTGATCCCAGATTAACTGCTTGGAACTAGATTATATAAATCTACGCTGCCACATAATCTAGGATAAGAAGATAATCTGGGATCAGATCCTAGGATATAGGGCAGTGCAGAAGGGGCCTAAGACGGGATCTACACTGCCCTATATCCCAAATCATCTGCTTATCCCAGATATATGGCAATGTAGAATCATATAATCCAATTCAAAATAAATGATCTGGGATCCGATCCTGTGATACAGGACAGTGTAGGTTCATCCTATGATTTGAATTGCTAAAGGAGGATCTTTCAAAGCACATTTTTGCAATGCAATCCAGACTGAGCCAACAGTAATAGCATAGAGGTAAAGCTCAACAACCCACAGACACTGTACCAATAATATGCAGAGATTGTCTGAAAAATATCAAGCAGTAAAGTAAAGAATTGTGAACAAAAAAAGATATGAAATGGAGGACATCAATACATTCACAGTTATATGCCTGGAACAGGTGCTGTCTTTATAATTGTGTCTCCCCTTCACAGCAGATGGTTACGTTACTTCAAAAGACTGCCAGAGATAGTCAAAAGTATGTAAGGAAATCAGAGTAGGGAGAGCATGAATCTCGACAATATTTTTATATATACTGAAGGCAGCCTGTTTCCACTGCAAAAGCAATTTTAGAATTCCACATAAACCTTTAAACTCATTCTAATATGTCACATTATATGCTTCAGGTAACTAATTTCTTAGCTTAGACTCAGAAAATTATATTTTCAAAACTTCTTTTGACATTGCTTTGTTTTTACTACACTAGAAAATGCCAAAGAACTCATCTTTAAAATGTGAAGCTGAAGGACAAATTCTGACCTTTAAGAACGTGAACTAAATGTATGACACATACTGTTTTAGAACTACTTTTTACAATGTATGAAATAGCTTGTATTTCTTGTTGTTAAAACCTTTTAGAGTATCAAATTCACACTTCATGAACAGATTATAATGTCCTGAATGACAAGAGGCTGTTAAGAATTGCCTCAAGCTACAGCACAAAAGATTCCATTTCTCCCAAATGAGTTTCTCTTCTACCATCAAAAAAATTAACTTTATCCCTGGAATGTTCTTAGCATCCCCATCATATAAAAATATATGTAATATATCTGTATTGATAGATGCCTACTGTGTATCAAATGACAATTTGTTTCAAAAATTACTTAGAAGTGGCATCGAATCAAAAGAAAGTATTCATAACACAGCATATTCTTTTCTGTATTAAAATGTTAGTATTTCATTTTTCCATTGGATCAACATTTGGATGTTTAACACTAATAATATCAAAACTAAACCATTCACATAATAATAAAAGATATTAAAATACAAACAAAACTAGACAACCAAACAAATAGGAATAACAAATTAATTACCCCAAGGGAAAAAAAAGGATTTGAAAAAGCCAAACTGCTGCTCCTGAAACATGAGCAGTACAGAGAACATACCTTTCTATGGACAAAATTTTATAGATCAGGCACCACACATAAAACACCCTGACATCTATCTACCTGCTCTGCTTTGGAGGAAAGAGAAACAAATTTTCCCAAGGAAAACACTGAGAGACGGGAGCCAAGGGTTGGAGTAAAAGTTGAAGTATGAAAAATCCCACAAAACAGGAAACATCCAGTAAAAGCAATAAAAAAATCAAAGTTAAAAACAGTCCAAATTAAAGTATGCAGAAGGTCTTACTGGAGAACAAAGCAGAAAGTCAATGGAAGGGCCAGTAAAAGCTGCAACTGGTGGAAGGAACCGTTACAGTAACCTATTTTGTTCAAGTTTACAAAGATGACCCAATCCAAGGCTCTGTTATGAATATTTTGTTAGTAATCCTTTTCTACATTTCTATACACAAGAAAGTCTTTATTCCCATATTCCAAAGGAGTTCTTTATAGGTGAACATATCTCAGAGTAGCAAATAACCTTCCATATGTTTTATTTTTGATAGCTGGTATTCTCCTGGTCTGGGAGAGGACATAGTGCCTATTCTTCAGTAAGTTCCTTCAAGGCAGATCTCTCAAACTGGTTTTCAAATTGCCTCTACAATTTCCCTGATGAGCTCTCAAATTGCCTCTACTACTTTCCCTAATGAACTGGAATTAGGGCTTGAACTTTACAAAGACTACCATGGAATGCTGTAGGCCAAGCATGGGCAAGCTTTGGCCTTCCAGGTGTTTTGGACTTCAACTTCTAGAAATCCCAACCAGTTTACTGGCTGTTAGGAACTGTGGGAGTAGAAATCCAAAACACCTGGAGGACCAAAGATAGGCCATGCACGATGTAGGCTATATTTCAGATGAAGGAAATGATAAACTACCTCTGGGTATCCGTTTCTTTAGAAAACATTGTGAATTTCATGGTTTTAACTTAAAGCAATAGGTTATGTGATGATCCAAATACACACATAGTCTTGTTATTGCAAAATTAGGTTGCAGTATAATTTCTCTGAGAGGCTTTTCATCAGAACAGAAAGGACTTGGGGATTACAAATGTAAAGGCGGGAAAAAGTGAAGCTTTAAGTTTTTTCTATCTTTAGTCTCGGGGTAAAGCTTTAAAAGGTAAAAAAGGGGAGTCTCAAAAGTATTATGGCACACGTATGAAGATTGCCAAAATATCCTAAACTGACAATGTTGAAGAAATGGAGTTCTTTTCAATTCTATGATTCCATCTCTACACCACTTATATCTTGTTTTTTCCCCAGGCACCTTACAAAAGGTATAAAAAGTAAAGGTAAAGGTTTCCCCTTGACATTAAGTCTAGTTGTGTCCGACTCTAGGAGGTGGTGCTCCTCTCCATTTCTAAGCCGAAGAGCTGGCATTATCCGTACATGCCTCCAAGGTCAAGAGGCCGGTATGACTATATAGAGTCACTCTCACCAGAGTGGTACCTATTGATCTACTTACATTTGCATGTTTTCAAACTGCTAGGTTTGTAAAGGCTGGGGCTAACAGCAGGAGCTCACCCCACTCTCTGGATTTAAAAACATACAAATTAAGATTTAAATTATTAAAACCAAGTAAAATATTACTTTAAAATAGATCAAAAATAGTACAGAACCATAAAGCCCCCTTTTGTTTATAGAAATAACTACTTGTAAAGTACTTGGTACAGTTCCGTTGAAGTGCCAAAAAGTTTAGACAGGTACTACAGAAATGGGCCAATGCAATAGCTTATCAGAAAAGATAGCGACTGACACATTTTTACTGTACCAACAATAGTAATGTAGTTGTTAGTGGGATAATTTTGCGGACTCCAGTTTAGCCAGGGTCGAGTGGCATAAAACAGACATTCACTGTCGTCTTTTGAACCAGAATATCTCTTAGCAATTTCGGAGGAACAATTGCACATTTAGTAACCAAAAGCATTCTCAGTCTAACTTCTTATCTCAGCATTTTTCATGACTGTTTGCCTGACCCCACCAGACTTTCAGCTCTGAAATAGCCATATATAGAGTCTGGCACAGTGCTGTTTTTAATAGCCCTTATTCTGTAGCATGTAAAATTAAGAATCCTTCAAAATACATTAGCAGCACTCTTGATCTACATGCATTTTGTGCATCTGCAAACAGGATCAAAAATTAGGAACAGAAGGATATTAAAAATGCATGTTCTATAGACCAGGAAAGTTGAATGTTCCAAAAAGTAACCAAGAAGAAATATAGTCAAGTTCTGCGTAGATGCTATTTTTGGAAATAGAAACAATGATTCAACTCCAATAAGCAAGAAGGAGGAATGAAAGGCCTATTTTTAGAATAAGTTCATTTATTATAAAAGCAAAGTCTATTTGTTCTTATAACAAGAGGTTTTAAACTTTTTGTGGTCTTTTTCACTTTAAGATTACATCATGCAGAATTACCCAGTAAACCGAACAATATACTTGAAGTGGTTTCTATAACTTCCACATATGTAGAAGAAAACAGTTGTAACTGACCATAAAAGGTAAGTTTGAACGTTTCTTGAATGGAAAGTGAAAATTTACAATTAAATAAATATATGCCATCTTTTTATGCTAATGTACCCTTTTGAAAGTAAAGCAGAAAAAAAAGCAAGAATCAAGTAAGAGCAGTTAATTAATAATACTAGTATATCATCATCATCATCATTATTATTAAAATGTATTTGCATAGATCCGTATTGTCCTGTATTTTCCTATCAGGTATGGTATACAATATGTGATAAGCATTTAAGCAGCAGGGCAATAATTGAGAACTTTTAAGGTGACGGACTAATGGACCTATACAGAACTACAATATGGAACTTGCATGATTTTAATTGTTGTTTTAATTAATCTATGTGTAATGTTTGGTTTTAATTGTAATTGTTATTTTTGGAATTGTATGTCGGGCATCAAATTGTTGCCGGATGTGAGGCTGCCCTCACAACCGGAATGTACCAATGATGCACCAGGAAGTGGGGGGGGGGAGGAATACTCCGCCCCCCCTTTATTGGTGCATCATGGGTACATTTTAGGAACCTGCAGAGAGGGCTAATGGCAACCCGGTAAGTTTCCCTGTATTTTTAATGTTTTTAGAGGTGAATTTGGGTTGGCCCCATTGCAACGTGCTGGTTACCGTGCTGCAGTGGGGACAATCCACAGGAATGCCCATTTTGCCCCCAGGATGTGTGAACTTAAACGCACTAAGGAGCAGGTTTCTTAAACCCTCTCTGAAGTGAATTTAATGTAAGTCTGGAAATGCCCTAAAGCATCAGATCCTGTTTGATCATGAAAGCTAAGCAGAGGTAAACCTGGTTACAACTTGGATAGGAAACCAACAATAAACACCAGGTGCCATTCGCTGCCTTTCTGTGGCACAAACTGGGAAACTACCTGTGGATTCCTTGCATAAGAAATTAATGGGATTGGCATAATTCAAATGCAATGGAAACTGTATCTGTTAGTATACAGATGTTTCTGCATTTAAATTCCCTAATCAGGTGTGCATTTACATATCCAAAGAAATCCATAACCATTCAAACACAATTACTACATTGCCACTACTTTTTTCCCTACAGCAATAAAGATAACAATAAACAGTGTCCTGATGGCAGTAATTTTAGGGTAGTATGTGTTTTACTGCACTGTGAACATATGCTATTTTTGAACCCACCTCATATCACTTAGATTTGGGCCTCATTAAGAAATATTATCAAGCAACAAAAGCGCCAATGAAGTTAATCATGCAAAGGAAGCTTTTGTTTTAAATAAGAAGGATTACATCACGCTAGTAAGGCACCATTCTACTTGAAACTCTCCATGTCAAAATGTTAGGACTTTATGACATCATGATCATGTAGATGGAAGAGGGCAGCATTATAGACAGAGCAATATCCATAAGGCTATCACACAATAATTTCACAACCCTGTTACAGTTTTTATAATTCTAATGCTCAAGAAACCAACAAGTGTCAATTTACAATTGTTTACTTCAGTTCTGTAATACAATAAATATTTTGCACCTTCACAGTATGGAGTATCTTCTGTACCTAAAATTGTAACAATGTCAATTAAATCCTGCTTATAACACAACAAAGTATGGAGGAAGGCACATTTCTTCAGGGCACCATAGGTAGAACATTGGAAAGTGTGTGAAGGATATGCGTTGTGTGTTGATACATCCTGTAATATAAATCCAGTGTGACCCTTCTGGTGGTATCAGGGTTTTTGCCTCTTCCCTCTATATATCTTTCTCTAGCTCTGAAAACATGCTAAGGAAGGCTTTCCATAGCATGTTTTCAGATCACAGAAATAGATTTCTCTGGTCTGGAAGGTCTTCCATAGTATGTCTACTACAGAGAGGGAAAATGACAAACATATACATGACAGACAAACAACATGCATACCATCTTGCAGAATTTCAAACCTACTACTCTCCTGTAACATCAGGATAAAGAAAACTGCCTTGGACTATTCCAGAAGAACTAACAGGCTTCAACAACAAAGCCAAAGTATTATATCCATGGTAGTGGGTACAATAGTGTAATGTCATGTAATATAGACAGTTGTATGGCCTTTGCGTGCAACTACCTAAAAACAGCCCAAATATCTAGAGTAGAAATCATCCTAATAGGCCCAGTTACCTCATAATACCTTGCTGAAAGATCAAAGAACAATCACTAAAACCCAGAGCTCAAGTCAGTTTATAGCTCTACTTGTGAAAACCTTTCATCCCTAATTATACACAAAACTGTCACCATTTTGCCCCAATATTGAATACTACTGTGCTAGCATTCCAATGTCATAAACTTCCTATTCATGTGTGCACACACATAGACTTTTACTCCCTTTAGGGGAAATAAACATATTACAAAAATTATTTCCCAAAATTTTAAATTTTTCCTTTCTCAGAAATTTTATTCTTATGAAAATTATCCATGTCATCTCACTGAAGTCACTTAGCCATTGGTCAAACTGTTTTTCCTCAAGGAATTTCTCACTTGTTCTTTAATCAATTGAAAAAAATGTGTTGTGAGTGACTCCTGATTATTATTTTTTTCCTGACAAGCTGATATATCAAATCAAAAACTTAAAACTGAATTCAAAACAGAATTATTTCTCACTACATTATTCTTATCCTTGAATACTTGTTTTGGGGCATACAACAATATACTACAATTTATGGAGTATCCAGTGCCTCAGTTTTGGTCACAAATCTGTTACGTTTTACAGAACTCTCCAACTTCTTTTCTAATATTCACCCTTTAAGGCTTCCCAGAGAGGCCTTCAATTTGTTTGTAGTTTATTTTTCCATCAACTAATATCCTTATTTACTCTTGGTGTGTCAAGAGGAGATGTTTTCAGACACTTTTAATGACTTCTTGTGCCAGTGTTCAAAAGGTAAACATATTGCCTCACTTTAACTAAATCACCAGACAAACACTTATGGATCCTAATAATATCATGGTGATAATGATGCTAAAGTAAATGTCCAGAAAGTAGAATAAATATGTTATAAAGTTAAGGAAAGGTATTACAAAGGCGCTGTCATATAAAGAGTTTCTAAAGTTATATTTCACAAGTTCTGTCTCCACATTCGACCATGCCCTGTCCCTGGAGATTCTCAGGAAAAGCCCTTCTTTCAGAATTATAGAACCTTAAAGTTAAGATGGAACCACAACAATCATTTTGTCACTCCCTCCCTAACACCTCTTTTGATATAAAACAGGCAATTCAAAGAATATGAAAATATACCCTCCAACACACACGAATTGATGTGTGTATTCTCTGCCATTATTTCATGTTTTGTTCACTTCAGTTCAGAAACAGTGCTGCTCTGCTCTTTTACTGTCTTGTGGGCATTAGGCGCTTTCTCTCACTTAACTGTGACCTTAAGAGTTTATGAATTCAACCGCTACCATGTGTAGTCTCATTGCTGTGAAATGATCCACATAATAAATCAGCCTCAGTTTCAACTCTAACCTTCAGTATAACAAACACTGGCTGTATTCACAAACCAAAAGTAAGTCATAAACCAAATTCAGTTTTTTAGCTTGGCCAAAAGACAGGAAGCTTACCCAGCATTTTTTGTAACTGCCGTTTATTGTTATATCTGAACTCTAAACTGTGGTTAATCATCATCATTTCTTGCTAAAAATAAACCCACTTCAACCATAGCCCATGGCTTCAAATGGCACAATTTCAAACAAACTACAGGCAGTTCCTGAATTACAAACATCCAACTTACAAAGGACTCATAGCTAAGAATGGGGGTGAGACAACAGGAAGTAAGAGAAATCTACACCTAGGAAGAGAAATTTACTCCTGAAGAGTTATCATGGAGAAAAGGTATCTCAATTGAAATTTTGTCACCAATCCTTGTTTTCACAATAAGCTAAATTTTTCAACCTCCAATTATCCCAGGGGCAGAAAGTAAGGTGAAATCTTCTGAATAAGGGCACAGACAGCAAAAGAAATGTACCACAGGGGTGTTATCACTTCCCTGTGCTATACAAAATGCATGCACGCACACACACACACGCATTGCTGCACATGAGAAGGAAGGGGACTGTATGAATCTCCTGTGGTTTACTGCTGTTATAATAAAACATGATTTATTGTGGTATATTTCAGAGGAAGGAACTGAAAAAACTACCTCTGAGGTTTCCATATATATATGGGACTGGAGTTAGACATTTTAAAAAGTACTTGTTTCGATTTACATACAAATTCAGCTTAAGAATAAACCTACAGAACCTATCTTGTTCATAACTTCGAGAATACCTGTATTGTTAAAATTCATAGAATCACAGAGTTGAAGAGACCACATGGGCCATCCAGTTGAACCCCTTGCCAAGAAGCAGGCAAATCACATTCAAAGCACCCTCACCAGATGGCCATCCAGCCTCTGCTTAAAAGCCTCCAAAGAAGGAGCCTCCACCACAGTCTGGGGCAGAGAGTTCCACTGCTGAACAGCTCTCACAGTGAGGAAGTTCTTCCTGATGTTCAGGTGGAACCTCCTTTCCTGTAGTTTGAAGCCTTTGTTTCATGTCCTAGTCTCCAAGACAGCAGAAAAAAAAGCTTGCTCCCTCCTCCCTATGACTTCCCCTCACATATTTATATATGGTTCTCATCATGTCCCCTCTCAGCCTTCTCCTGCAGGCTAAACATGCCCAGCTCTTTAAGCTGCTCCTTATAGGGCTTGTTCTCCAGACCCTTAATCATTTTAGTTGCCTTCCTCTGGACACATTGCATCTTATCAACATTTTCCTTCGATTGTGGTGCCCAGAATTGGACACAGTATTTAAGATATAGTCTGACCAAAGCAGAATAGAGGCGTAGCACAACTTCCCTGGATCTAGACACTATACTATTTATGCAGGACAAAATCCCATTGGTTTTTTTGCTGCTACATCGTATCGTTGGCTCATACTAACTTGAATCCACAAGGATTCCAATATCTTTTTCACATGTACTGCTCTCAAGCCAGGCACCCCCCCCCCCTTTTTCTGTATCTTTGCATTTAATTCTTTCTGCCTAAGTCAGTGGTTTTCAACCTGGGGTCCCCAGATGTTTTTGGCCTTCAACTCCCAGAAATCCTAACAGCTGGTAAACTGACTGGGATTTCTGGGAGTTGTATGACAAAAACATATGGGGACCCCAGGTTGAGACCCACTAGCCTAAGTAGAGTATCTTGCATTTGTCCCTGTTGAAGTTCATTTTGTTAGTTTCAGCCCATGTCTCTAATCTGTTAAGATAGTTTTGGATTCTGTTCCTGTCTTCTGGAGTATTGGCTATTCCTCCCAGTTTGGTGTCATCTGCAAACTTGATGATCATGCCTCCTAACCCTTAAATCATTAATAAAGATGTTGAACAGAACTGGACCCAGGATGGAACTCCGCGGCACTTCACTCGTCACTTCTTTCCAGGATGAAAAGGAACACCCTTTGGGTTCACTCACTTAGCCAATTACAGATCCACCTAACCATACTTTTGGCAAGCCCCAGGCCCGTAGTCAGGATTTTGGTTCGGGATGGGCTGGGATTTTGGTTCGGAGGGGGGGGGGTGAGTCTGAGTGAGAGAGGATCTGCCCTAGCAAACCTTTTGTATTATTATCCCAATACTCCCATGCATATGGGATATACTGAGCATGGTGATCAGATCATGATATGAATAAACATAACACTTTAAATAATAAATGTAAGGCCTTCTTGCAGACCACCCTGAGAATTTCGGGGGGGGGGGGGCTGAAGCCCCTCAAGCCCCCCCCCCCAGCTGCATGCCTCCCTAGCCCATATTTGACTAGTTTGTTTGCCAGAAGGTCATCCCAAATGTGGGCTAGGCAAAACTATGGTTAGGTGGATCTGTAATTTCATTAATCACAGACTGCCATACAGTCTGAATTAAATAGGCTAAATTTACTATATCCTATTTAATTCAGACTGCATGGCAATCTGTGGTTAATGGAAACTGGGAATAAATACATTTGAACTTCTTGTTGCTGCCCATGAGGAGGAAGGGGACTGTATGAATTTCCTGTGGTTTACTCCTGTCATAATAAAACATGATTTATTGTGGTGTGTTTCAGAGGAAGGAACTGACAAAATTACCTGTGAGATCTCTTTGCCTATGAAATTGATGATGTCACCATAAATTGAGAGGAAATTTGAATACATACATGCACACATATTAGCACAGTTTTTTGATAGGCCTGCAGTGTAGTCCACAGCTGGACTATTCCAAAGAAGGCTGAAGTTTGTTTATTTTTTGAATCCCAAATCCTCCAATATAAACTTTATCAGAAAACAGCAACAGTTAATTACTATATTAAAAATGTCCCATCAAACATGGTCCCAGATCACTTTAGATTGCTCTGGGGCAATTTAAAGTTTTGTACTCCTTTACCTTTACACAGCTGTGTTTTGTTCATAGATATTTAACTTTATATCAATCCTATTTTTCACATAAGGCTGCGACCTCTTTTCTTTGTTGCTACTTTCTATTTCCAAGTTGACATCAACTACTAAATACAAGTTATATTTAAATCTTGTTTTCTATTAACAATTCTTCCACCCAACTTTCAGAAGGAAGTAGAAAAATGCCAAAGGAACCAACAGTTCCATTTCTCAACAATCATATGAGTGACTGCATTTTTCTATAAATAGGTTTTTAAAGTCATTTTTGTTTTGTTTTAATGCAGCTTTGAACACTTTTGATGGAATGACAGAACATAAAAATAATTTTAAAATACTGACTTGTTTCTGGAAGTAAAGGGGTCTATACTGGGTCATTCTGTGAGTGGTGGGTTATTTTTTGTTTTGATTACACATTTGCAGACTACCATAATCTGCCACAATAGCAAAACACAGCAAGACAGAAATAAAACATTAATTACATTTCATAGTGTAAAATGTGTTTGTTCATATAATTTTTTCCCAAAAAGGGAGGATTCCGTAGAGTGAAATACAGTTGAAATAAGATCAAAATGTGTATAATACAGGGTTGGGTAATCCATGACCTCTAAGAGGTTGATAGGCTGCAATTATGCTGCCAACTATGTTAGTGAGGGCTTATGGGAGTTGCAGTCCAACAACATCTGCAGTGCCATACAATTCCCATTCCTGCTATAAAATAACCCACACTCTTGAGTATGGATTTCATATCCAACACTTAAAACATCTAGTAAATGAACCAATTTGTTTACACAACCCTACAACGTTTTACAGTTTTCCCCATAAAGATGCTATTACATCTATCCCTTTTATTTTGTTTCAGAGTATTTGAATGAGGTCCATAACCACAAGCAAGTTGAACAAGCATTTTCTGATGTAAGTGGCCTCATATAAAATTCACCACCACTGGTGAAATATTTGGAACAATATTTGTAGATTTAAAATACTACAAAGACCCTCACAAAAAGAATTTCCTGTGCCTTGTATTATTCAGGGAACCTACCATATCTACTGGAAGAGGATGTGTTGCTTTCTGTTTAAACACTATAAATACTGTGGTTGGGGTTCAAAGGCACATGTGGGGAGGGGACCTTTCTAGCATCTCATTTTAATGGCAGCCCCCATCAAAGCCACCCAAAGGTCAGGGAACCCTCTAGAGCAGCATTCCATTTTGCCCAATAGGCTGCCAGGAAGAGGAAAAATGGTACCCCCCTCCTTCCCCCAGAAGTTAGGCACACGTCCCAGACTTCTCTGGAGCCAAGCCATTGAGAATGCAATCCACACCAATTTAGGAAACAATACCCTAATGTTATACACTTCTTTCTTCCATCTTCAATGAGATTACATCAGAGTAAGTGATCAGTGAATCACCACAGAGCTGTCCCTCTTTGTAAACCATGAAATTAACTGGCTCCATTCCTTAACAGAGGGATTTTTAGAAAGCAAGCCCGATAACTGATTTTGTATTATGCATATGTTTTTTCTTGTTTGTTTTTGAGAAGACATTCTAGCAAAACTATTTTAGAAGACATCTGAACAGCGACATCTAAGTATTTATAAAGTATTGCAGAAAATCAGGAATATTTTTTTCTGTGCTGCAGCAATATTATTCCTCCAGGATGCTCTTTGTTACCTCCTTAAAAACACTTTTAATGTTTCACTTCCTCTGTTCTTGATATACCTGAGTTCATCCACTTGATTTACTTAGTGCCAAGGTCGAAAACATCTAAACAAGTGACTTACAAGTATATTGAGAGGTGATACCTTGCATCATACTCTGCACACAATGCTTTCCTCATCTTCAACAGTGGGAAGGAGCACTACCCCAGTATTACAGGGCCTGTCCACACTGTCCAGAAATCCCAAATTGGAGCAAAAGTCACTCCTGGACATCCACACGATGTCCAGGGACCTCAAGTCTATAACACAACATGAATCCTTTTTACACAGTTTTACTTTGGTTTTGCAAAAGTTGGGGAATATTTCAGAGTTTCACTAAGAAGGCTTCCGAACAGCCCTAAAATGTGGTACAATGAATTGAGTTTTAAAACGCGGTACCTGAGAGGCAGTCCAGACAGGGAGAGCTGAATCCCAGTACATCATCCCCAGCCATCCTCACAACTGTTTTTTGATCTGGATAAAGATGGAGGGTGGATGGGGACATACTCCAAAAGAAGTTGTTATTATTATTATTATTATTATTATTATTATTATTATTATTATTATTATTATTATTCACTGTGGAGATGCACATATGCAATCCAGCGTATAACAGAGAGATTTTTTTAAAAAAAAACTTTCCTCACATAAATCTTCCCCCAATTCTTAAGTCAAGCTCTCTTTAAGATTACAAAGTGCAAAAGACAGAATTTGTATTTCCTTTTCCATTTTGCTTCTATGAACCACATGAGTCTGCATTTAACAACTGATCAGCTGTTTTGGGCTTGATAGACACGCACGTGTTCAGGAGGGGTCCAGAAAGGGAGAGGGAAGGGAAGTATGTGTTTTCCATTCCTGCAGAGATATACAGGTATAGAAAGTAGGCATGATCAAAAAATCGTAAAAAATCTTAAATCGGATTAAAATTGGATATATCCCACTTTCTGATCCAGTATCCGATGCGGGCTATCATGGCCCATCAAGCTTGTAGCCCTACTCTCGTTATGTCTCTTAAATTTGATCATAATTTTTCCCCCAAAATAATTTTTAAAAATATTTTAAAAATTATTTTAAAAAAATTATTTGTTAATGCAACCGAACTTGTTTGGGAGCACAGCACAGCCAAACATGGCCTCAGCTCCCCGACCAATCACAGGAGTGCACGATGGATGCAAAGGAGGGGGCTAACATCCTCTGCGTGCCCACACATTAGTCTTCTATATAAAAAAACCCGGTTTGGGCCACCTTGTGGCATTTGCGGTTTGGTGGGAGCGCACGAGGGTGGGTGGATGCTGGTCGCTGTCTGTGGGCTGTTGTATTTGCTCTATCTGGCTAGCAGTGGGAAGCTGAAAGAAGAGAAACTGAGAAGCAAGGAAGAAGCGGCTTTCAGGAGAAGAGAAACCTTGTGAAATGTGGTGATTTACCAGGGATGAATGTGTTCTACCACTGTGCAAAATTTGATCAGGATTGCTTCAAAAATGAGGGCGGTAGAGCCCCTTAAAGCCCCTCCCCCCACACACACTAGTTTTTTCGCGATTGCGCATGCGTGTCCGCCATCAACAAACCAATTTCAAGGATTCTGAATTTTCAGAAATATCTGAAATTTTTGAGGGGAAAAATCAGAAATAGTTTCAAAAATGAAGCGCTGGCGCCCCCTACTTTAGAGACGAGTATTGAACCATTTTTTTCATGGTTCGCTTATGCCTAATAGAAAGGTGTACTTTTTTTCAGGAAGAATCGTGTTTAAAGGGCACCTTTTTAACATGTGTTTTCCAACAATTAGTCTGATTTTTCCTGATTCCTGCCACTTTTTGGCTAAATGTCACTTGCCCCCCCCCCTTTAACCCAATATAACCTGGGTTATAATGTATGTGTAGAAGGCTCTTAAACTCTGGGCAGCATATGCTTTAAAGTTGGTCTGGATAGGTGGATTTGAACTGGTTCCTTGTACACATGGGCCAGTAATGCCACCCCTTTCCCCTGCACTGCTCGGCCCATTGAAAAGGGGATGCATCTTACCTGAAGTGTTCTTTATCACTGCGTTATCCAGCCATAGAGGTTCAGGGAGCTCATGACCTAAGCAAATATGCCCACATGACCTGGGAAAAGGAGGGGGATCTTGATTCTGCTCCCGTGACTCAGCGGCGGAGAGTGTAAACAACTTCTCAAGCATGTTCCACACAGGGGAAAGGTCCGGTCAGGTTGGACTCCTGTCCCCACATAGGCAGAAAACACAGCACTTTTATGTGGGGTGTGGGTGTCAAGATGCCTGCCATACCTTCTGGCAGGGCACCCAGACAGCAACAAAAATCCCCCAGAAAAGCCTTAAAAACTAAAAATTACTTACCCGACCATTACCCTGCTGCTGGACCACTCCTGGCATGCAGAAATGACATGCCAGGAGAAGGGGGGCAGGAGGAAACTCTCTCCTGGCCCCCCTTCTCCTGGCACGCCATTTCTGCATGCCAAGAGAGGGCCAGCAGCAGGGTAACAGTGGCCAGCTAAGTAATGTTTTCAGTTTTAAGGTTTTTCTAGGGGGGTTGGGGGAGAGGATTACAGCCCTTTGGGTTTTCTGGACCCATGGAGCCTGAAAAATGAGAGAGGGCTGTGCAGATTGCCCCCTCAGAAGTCCCAGAACTAAGTCCAGACAGCAGCCATACTGGAATATACCCAGGTCTTTCAAGAAGACCCAGGTCTAATCCAGTACCTAATTAATTCAGCACAAAGCAGGGTTTTCCTTCTTTGTGACAAATTAATTTGCTTTTACTTGAGGAGCTTGGGAGCTCGTGCTTTTTGCGAGCTGTCTGAATATGCCCTCAGAATTCAGGACCAGTACAAAATAGAAATGCTCCCGACTGATCTTGCATTTTGTGGCTTGTGTAGATGAGCCCTAAATGTGGAAGAACAAAGCCATGGAGAATGAGGATCAAAGGGTTGTCAAATGGGTGCTTACCCCACTTCAGTGTGAAGCAATGTGCTAATTAAACGTAACTTTCATAGCCAAATATAACTGAATGAAATATTACCACCTTACAGGAACATTTCTCTTTCAAGATCATTAGAAATAAGAAGTTTTTATTTCTTTTTGATAATTTTAGAGGTATAGTAGAGTCTCACTTATCCAACACTCGCTTATCTAACGTTCTGGATTATCCAACGCATTTTTGTAGTCAATGTTTTCAATACATAGTGATATTTTGGTGCTAAATTCGTAAATACAGTAATTACTACATAGCATTACTGCACACTGAATTACTTTTCTGTCAAATTTGTTGTATAACATGATGTTTCGGTGCTTAATTTGTAAAATCATAACCTAATTTGATGTTTAATAGGCTTTTCCTTAATCCCTCCTTATTATCCAACATATTCACTTATCCAACGTTCTGCTGGCCCGATTATGTTGGATAAGTGAGACTCTACTGTACATGCTGTTTTATGTGAAGACAACAAAACTCTCTCTTTGTTTATTATAATGCCAACAGTTTCTGATTTTAACTTTGTTTTCAAGTTTTCCTGTCAGTAATTATGATATATTTAGATGCCTCAGCATGCTGCTATATATGTAATATTTCAGAGATTTATTAAGGCGTCAGAAAAACAGTAACTTACATACTTTCTAACTTCATACATATTTCAAATACTACAAATTTATGCACCGACACATATATGATTATGCCATGCACATAAACTGATAAAGCCCAAATTTGATTTTAAAAATGTTATTTAACTCCATTTTTACATATATATATTTTTAAAAAATCACTTCTTATAAAAGTTCCCATTCTGCTTTCCTAAATAAATTTAAAATTCTTTCAATTTTTATATTTCTGAAGAACCTTTGGTAATTAGCCGTTGTCATACGTCTAGCCATGCACATTATCCTAGTTTGAACTGAGAGGGAGAAAAGGATTCCTGCCATTCACAAAGGGTTTTCATGGCCTGAACAGGCCTTCAAACACAGCTCCAACTCAAGGAGTAGTCCAACATAACCCACCAGACATTTCTCAGAAGAATTAAAGTATAGAGGTGAGTATACTTTCAGTCATCCTCTGGAGAAAGCCTTGGCACAAATGTCACCCATAGAAGAGGAAGGCAAAATTCCTTTAGAGCTGATCTGTGAAGTGTACCACACTATTACTTAATGATACATCATTTTCTACATCCACTTGTAATTAATTATCAGATTTGCAGCAGAGAAGAAGAAGAGTTAAAGGTTTTTTAAATATTTGATCCATCAATCACTTTCTCTTGAAACTCCTCACTAACACACATCTATGCACATTAAGCATGGACCTAGATTGCAGTGGGTCCTTATGATGCACAGGAGTCAAATTTCTGGGAGACCTCCCCCTCCCCTTGCCCTAGGGTTGCCAAAAAAATCAGTTCACCATGTCCCATATTATTAAATGGCTGTGGCACACGTGCAGATGTTTATGTTTGCCAATTTAAATACAGGGTTTGACAATCACAGATCTGGAATCAATGGATTCAGGGGATTCACTATACTTGCAAACTATTAGCTGGCAGAATACAGTTCTAGGGAAAATTTAGTCTGTACTAAATCAATTTTTAGTTCAAACTAGAGCCCCTAGTGGCACAGCAGGTTAAACCGTTGAGCTGCTGAACTTCCTGACTGAAAGGTCGGTGGTTCGAATCAGGGGGAGCAGGGGAGCTCCTGTTTTTAGCCCCAGCTTCTGCCAACCTAGCAGTTCAAAAGCATGCAAATCTGAGCAGATCGATAGGTAACACTCCAGCAGGAAGGTAACAGCACTCCATGCTGGCCACATGACCTTGGAGGGGTCTATGGACAACACCGGCTCTTCGGCTTAGAAATGGAGATGAGCACCAACCCTCAGAGTTGGACATGACTAGACTTAATGTCAGGGGAAAGCCTTTACCTAGAGCAAACTCAATGAAAGAAATAGGTTTAGTTACCACTAACATAAATTCCATAGATTTCAACAGAGCTTCTTCAGTTGGGACTAAAATTGGCTTTTGCATATAATGCCTTTGCAACTCTGGACATATAGTAGAGTCTCACTTATCCAACCTTCGCTCATCCAACATTCTGTATTATCAAACGCAGTCTGCCTTTTAGTAGTCAGTGTTTTTGTAGTCCATGTTTTCAATACATTGTGATGTTTTGGTGCTAAATCCGTAAATACAGTAATTATTATATAACATTACTGTGTACTGAATTCCTTTTTTCTGTTGATTTGTTGTAAAACATGATGTTTTGGTGCTTAATTTGTAAAATCATAACATAATGATGTTTAATTGGCTTTTCTTTAATCCCTCCTTATTATCCAATATTTTTTCTTATCTAATGTTCTGCCGGCCCATTTATGTTGATAAGCAAGACTCTAACTTTAACTACTTTCAACTCTCTGGTTAAATTTTCTAAAGAATGAACACTTTGTGTCAGAAATGCAACATCTTCACAATAGGCAAAACATCCTATATTGCTACACCATGCAATTGATGATAAGTATGCACCTGGTGATAAAAATGTTGAGCAGATATTTGTTTTTTTCTCTCTGCAGAAAAGCCTATAGTATCCATCATGAACATAGCTTAGTTTTTCAAGTTGCTCCTGACACAAAATTTTTTAACAATGAACATAGTTTCTCAAGTCACTCCTGACAAGAAAAAAATGGCTTAAAGAATGACATAAAATACAAAACTGTGTTTCTGTAGCACAGCCATTAAAATCTCTACATTTGAGACACACATATTCATCTACTTTTGAAAAAGATTACTAGACTATGACTCATTCAACCTTTCTTAAAACAGCACTCTAAACTAAAACTGAGCCATAGCTATGTTTCATGCTTCACATGAAAAGGATTCTAGTTAGGTAAGTCTCATAAACTTCCCTGTACCAGATTCTAGTGTCACTGTCAATCAGTACAGATAAAAAAAACAGCTATTTTATTGATTTTATTTTACATGTATAATCAAAATCCTGTCTCTCAATGTGAGACCCAAAGTGGCTTTCAGTATAAATGCGCTAATGGTTTGATTTGGCTTAAGGCCACTTCCTATGTACTAGATCAAGATCTTTTTGTAAGAAAAAATGAAAACTCTAAGATAGCTTGCTTGATGTTGCTTTCTCCTTCTGTGGACTGCATTTACATATAGCACAGATGAAGGCATGTACCTATTTCATGTGCAGTTTCCCTTTTTTCAAATTGAACTATGTCTGATCAAAAGGACTTCCAAGTTAGTTAGGAGTTTATCACTAAATTACTATCACATATTTATCCGTAAGTTTTTCATGTAGCTTCTGCTAATGCAATGGCAGCCTTCTTGCAAAAAGAAAGACTTATAAATGTTTTAAAAATATGTTGAACTGGACAGAGAAGAAAACCTAGAATTAGGAAACTATATTTAAAAGCATTAACTCTCCTTTTTCATATGACATATTTCCAAGTAGTATACTTATCTTCATGAACAAAGAAAGAAGTCTGCCACCCACTGAGTTACTGCATTTGTTGGCAAGATATAGATTTACAGTGCTTAAAATGTTCTTAATTGACATTGAACTTTCAACAGCCTACATTCCTTACATTTTTACTGCATTACGTTTCCTGAAATTTGCATGGGTATGATACACAAAGAAAGCCTATATAGCTTTTTTCTTTTTTTGCTTTGAAGTTTAATTCATACCACCAACACTACGCTTGAATCAGTTAGAATCCTCCAACCAAATTCATGCTCCCTTTGCTGAAAATACAACAGTTATTGTTAAACAGAGATATCTATATTCATTTTCTTTCTGTTCATTCATGGCTGTTTCCAATCACATTCTTATTTCATCCAAAAGGAACAGTCATAGTGAACTCTGAACCATGTACATATATTAACTTAAATAAATTAGTTAAAGATCCTTTGATATCCATATCACCCCCAGACAAAAACAAACACATTTGACCATCCTTTTGGCAAGTTACAAGAAAGAAGCAACCCCTAGTATTGGCTAAATTCCCCAAGCAGCTGTGATATTGCTATCATAGCAGTTATGTTATCAGGTCAGTAGTGATAATAAGATTTGGCTATGTTATATTTATAGTTTATAATGGTGATACAAGTAAATCATAAATAGCATTGCCCAATTTCCATAATTTTGAATCTATGACAGTTATCCAGAAATAAATGAATAAATGAATGAATATCTTGGATTGTTGCAAAATTTAATAAATTACTAGTTGTCTTTTCCCTGCCTAGGCAAGGGAATGGGGATTGTGTGTGTGTGGGGGGGGGGGGGCAATTGCAGTCTTGGTATTCCTAGAAGTGATTTTGTGGCTGATTTCTTTACCCTGACTGGCCCCCAAACTCCAACCACTAGAATCCTGACACTCATCCTGCCCTTATTACATTGCTAGATTGAGTTACTGAACCTCAGGGTGAAACTTGTGGCTGTATTATTGTATGGGTCATTTAGTTTTGGTACATGTGGCCTTACTTCATTCAGACTTGTCAGAAAACCAGACAGTTTTAAAACTGCAAGAATACATTTATTAAACACAGTGGAGCAATATATTAACCTTTAATATTTTATTCTTTCAGTTCCCCAAAATCAGACATTTCTCCTTTCTCAAATCTTGTCTCTATCTGCTCAATATCTTCTCACCTTCAAACCCTGCATGTTCAAACCCTGTGTGAACCTCACCAAAGCAAGCCTCTGCCTTTTGATACAATCTGTTGCTCTCTGAGTAATGATACCAAGTTTGCCTAGTCCTTCCAGGTTTGTTCTGTCAAATTCAAAGGGGAAGCATGAGGAGAAGAAGCTCAAATGTTGCCATTGGTTGGAAGAAGTGTCACAGAATCAGCTTTGTCAGAGAAACTTGAGGATAGAGGCAGGTCTCTCCGTTTAAGTGGAAAATGGGGGGCTGGGAGGAGAGGGTGGCAATGCCATTTTGGTTCTTCGGGCTCTTAGAGCCCAAAGATCTGGGCTGGCAATGGGGATTGGCTCTCAGGATCGTAGGTGATCCTGAGAGTCAGTCCCCACAGGTCCAATACCTAAAAATATACAAACCTTGTTTTTTATCCAAAGTAAACTTGGAAATCTAAGTTTATTCTGGATTAATCTGGATTAGCAAGAGGTACCATTTGGACACCTCAGGAAAATCTGGAACCCACTACGTGTTTTGTGCCTGTCTGGAAGGACCCTTTGACAGTGTAGATAGAGCCACAGTTGGCTCTCTATTTTTGCAGAGGTTAGGGGTTCAGAACCTTCAAGAAAATGAAAAACCATGAATTAGAAAACCCTGAGCCAAAATCTTTTAGGAATCTCTCTACAAGATGTGATACTTGAGGACCTAGATAATCCTAGAGCTAATGTATTAATGAAATCCAAGAATAATCAAATCCTACACCTTGACTACAGTAAAACCATCAAATCAATGGATTTATCTATAGGACTGCTTTTTTATTTTTTTACAACTCCCAGAATTCAACTGCTATGATGATTGGGAGAGCCTGAAAGTTGTAATACATAATATTATTTTTGAAACTCACAAATCTTGTTTCACTTTCCAGTTAAACAGAAACTAAGGGTTCTCCCCAGTTTCACCAGTAGAACATGTTGCTTGCTTGAGTATCAAAGAACCCAAGAGGTATCCACTTGTACTTCTTGGAACTATTCTACTCGGGTCCCGAGAAAAAATACGGACAAATTATCTTCTTTAAACCCTTCCTGCCTTATCGAACTCCAAGTGTGATCTTCTCCTTCCTTCTTCTCCAAACCTGGAAGTCATACTATAAAATCAGGCTGTTCATCCCACAACTTCCCTATTTTTATTAGAGGAAACTACTCATAGTCACCATATTTACTGCTAATTGTTACAAAACATCATTTTTTGGAAAAGCTCTGATCTCATCATCTTTGCCTTCTAAGGAACCATATGAAACAGTCTCTTAGTTCCTTGTTTTGCTAAAATGTGCTATCCTTGGACTAGCTTTACGTGGCATACGTAAGTCTGTCTTGCAACAATATTATGCATTTGTTTTCATTTCTTTAATTTGTCATATCCCAATTTTTGTCCACATTAATGGCCTCCCACCCCCCAGTCATTTAATTACCAATACGAATAATTCCTTAAACACAAACTACAGTGGGCAGACCATATCCCTGAGGTTTTGGTTTCGGGACACTGCATGGATAAGATCATGCCTCATATTATTAATGGCAGCAACGTTAATGTACACACTTCATGTCACCATCATTTAATTATATGGGGTGTGATGATCCACAGTTGGTTGAGTTTGCAGATCCAGAACCCATGGATCTGGAGAGCCCGCTGTAGCCTGCACTTGAATTTTAGAAGGACATATTCTTCACAATTATGGCACCATCTCCAGTCTGTTTTGTGGTACTATTCAATCACATATCCAAACCTATAGGAATACCCTAATGAAAGAGGATATGATCCATTCTAGGTCCAGCACTTAAGACTTTTAATAAACAATTAAGCATGTAAGCAAATATTCCCAATATAATTTTACTGAAATAAATCAGACTTATGTGCGCTGAATCTCAGCTATAGAACTGTATTTTTTAATTTGAAGATGCACTTTTTCATCATATAAATATCTCTAAATGTGGAATACATCTTATCATTTGTTGAATGAAGAACATCCACGTCACACTGTCATCAACAGCCCTGCTCAGATTCTGCAAATTCAGAGATGTATCGACCTGCAATGTAGTATTCATCTTTTTCTATTACTTTGTCTCATTTCCTATTTATGGCAACCTATCCCAAGATATTCTTGTCAAGATTTTACAGAAAGGGTTAGCCATTGCTTTTTTCAGAGACTAACAGAGCCTTGTTCAAGATCAACCAATAGCTGATGAGGGATTTAAACCTTGGTCTCCTAGTGTTTATGTTGAAGTCATTTTTTTTTCCAACCATCATTATTGTCTTCACTAGTGAGTCATGCTACTCTTCATGTCTCTTATGCTATGTCCAAAACACAAGAGACACAGTTTAGTCATCTTGGCCTCTAAGGACAATTCAGGCTTTGTTTTCACTTGGACCCCTGTATTTGTCTTTTTGGCAGTCTACAGTACTGCAAAACTCCTCCAGCACCACATTTCAAAGAACTGATCTCTTAATACCAGCTTTCTTCACTCTTCAAGTTTTACAATCACATAAACTAGAAATATTATGGCACGGACTATTTTGACATTAGTATTCAATTATATATCTTTACAAATGAAGATTAATCTAGTTTTTTTTAAGCTTCCCTTCCAAGTCCTAGACATGTTCTAATTAAAATATCCAGGTCCAAAATAAAAATATACTTTTGCATTACCTTAGGTCTGTTATTTTGCCACCTCAGTATTATGGCTTTGGCTTCAACTCTTACATGAAGTCTGACTAAATGTCATAGGTTTCAATGGGATTTAAGCAAGCTAATTGTATGTGAAACTAGGTCTTATATCTGAATCTGCCACAAATACAGTTTCAACAAACAATGGAAAGAGCAGAATGGTTTTAAATCATTAGTAAAGCAAACCATATTTTCAAGTTATTTTTGAACAGATTACTTCAGATATATATACAATTCCTACCATAATTTAATATTTTAAAGTAGAAACTGTAACTTTGTGCTGGAAGTGATGAAGAGTAGAATTCCACATAAAAATGTTTCTGAAGCCAGGTCTTCTCTGTGCTTTCAAATGAGCACATTGCAATTGTCAGAGCCAAAAAATAAAATACAAGGCCAGTCTTTTTATAAACGAATTCTTACCCCAAAAAAGGCTTTATGATAAAATATCAACTGGTTAGATGCAAGGAGATTTAAGAAGGAAGATTTCAAATTGCTTTTCAGTAAAAAAATATGTTGACGCCAAGGGCCAGGGTTCAAATCCCAAGTCAGCCATGGAAATCCACTGGATGACCCTTGGAAAGAGACACTTTCTCAGCGTCTAAAAGAGGCAAAGGCAACATCCCTGTGTAGAAATCTTGCAAAGCTTTCAGTAGCCATAGTTTGGAAATAATCTGAAGATATACCACAACAATAACACTGGCTTGACCACGCTTATCAATCTGAATTCCTGGCAGACAGTGGCAAAAACATTCTTCATGCCCTGCTAATTATACAAAAAAATCTAGACTTGGAAGTTGTTACAAAAATATTTCTGGTATGTAATGCAAGGCTAGAAAATTCACATTGCAGTAACACTGAAGGCTACAACCTTATACACAACTCTCTGAAAGAGTAAACTGTCTTCTAACCCAAGTGTAAATCCCATTTAACTTAATTTAACTGTCTTCTAGCCAAATACACTGCTTGTTACTTGATTTATATATTGTGTTTTACCCTTCAAGACATCACACAAGATTTCATAAAATGCAATACAACACTCATAAAACATAATAAAATGCTCATCTGATTCAAACCATATTACACTTACTTAAAAGTAGCAGTTAAAATATCAACAGCAATTGGTAAAAACAACAATTTATGCAAAGGCTGAACTCAATCTGTTTTACATTGATTCTTGAAAGGTTCCAAGAATGCTTCTCTCATATTTCCCAAATAGTGACCCCGCCATTTCATAACTGTAGAATCATTATATAAAAAGCCTTGTCCTCAGTATGTATCAGCCTAATATAGAATGTATGAGGTAATAGTTGATATTAAGTCATGAGAAAGTTTGCTTATAACTTTATTTTATCTGCATTTGGACAGTTTGCAATTTAACTACGAATTCTAAAATTTCAACAACAGTGACTATAACTATTTAAATTGGTTAAAGAAATAATGGACAGTAATAGGTGGTCCTGAGTACTTGTTCAGAAATTGGACTACAAACTGGAAAATACTTCAAAATGTTAGCTTTTTCATAAACATACTCAGTGACCTTAAGCATGCTGTCTCACAGCTTCAGCCTCCATGCTTTCCATATACAGGTAAACCTCAAGTTATGGGCAAAATAGGTTCTGTATGTTTGTTCTTAAGCTGATTTTGTATGTAAATCTGAACAGGTACATTTTTAAGCGTTACTCCAGCCAAAATATATATTTCTTAGCTTTGGATAGCACACACTGTGGGGCTTGTTTTACTATTTATGCCCCTGTTCAGAAGATTACATCTCACTTTCTGCCCCCATGATAATTTGATTTTGAAATTTTTGGCTTGTTGTGGAAAGAAGGATTATAATAAAGCTTCATTTGAAACACCTTTCCCCCATGTTCACTCTTTCAGGAGTGAATTTCCCTTCCTAGGGGTGCATTTCTCTCTTCCTCTTGTCTCACCCCTATGAGTCATTTGCAAGTCAGGTGTTTGTAGCTTGAGGACTGCCTGTATACAGATAACCTTTTAAGAAAATGTATCTAAAGATAACATCACAATGGATGTGAAGCTCTTTAACTATTGTAAAATGCGTAAAAGTATCAGTTTTCAATATCATTAGTCAGAGACTGAAATAGCTGGAGAGGGAACAGCTCCACAGTGAATGTAAAAGACATCTGAAAGCTCTCAGAAGCTCTGCTGAAGTAGAAAATATTGGGTGCGATGGACAAAGTTAGTATAAAAGATTTCTCCATTTTGTATTTTGATGGGCAACTTAATGTTACTATTGAATGGCAACTCTCATGATTCCCCACCAGTGAGTATGCCGGCTAGGACTAATGGGAGCTACAGACCAACAACATCCAAAGGGACTAAAGTAATGGTGGCTGTGATCTTTCACATCAGTGGCATGGTTAAACAAGTCTGAATTTTAGACCAAACTATAGTGGTACTATCTATGGTACTGAACTCCACAGCTTTAATACTTTGGACAGCTCCTTTAAAGTTCAGACTAAACCCTAGGGCGGATTTAGCACCCTATTGATATACAAGTCCTTACCTATCACCACCCATAAGTTACCAACCACCGTTCTATAACTATCTAGATTTTATAAAGTGTTTATTTATAAATCCCATAAATAATATTAGAGTGTGAAGATTGACTCATATGCATGCTTCTTTGGGAAATAATGTCACTCAACACAAACATTGTTGTTTCTGACTTATGGTGACCTATCCTGTGTTTTCTTGACAATATTTGTTCAGGGGAAGTTTGCTGTTGGCATATTTTCTAGCAAATATGTTTATCATTCAACAAAAGGGAAAGGTGTGGGGAAGCTTGACAATATTATTGTTTTGACCTCTGCACAACCCTTTAACCAGCTCCTATCTTACAGACACATATATTTAAGTTGCGGAAAAGTGCAAAATGACCCATTTTATGCAAGTTAAAACTAGTTCAACAAGCATTATTGAGATTCCCTAAATAACTGAAGTTTTAAGAAAATTATGTGGTGGTTTTGCTTTACCTTATATTAGAAGCTGTGCTACAGTAAAAGAGAATATATAAATCAAAAGCAAGTTTCATTGAAGACATACAAATCAAATTAAGAACTGATTCATAATAGTAGCCATTAGGAAGAGTTTGTCTTCTCTTGAAAAGTTTTTATTTTTAATTAAATAAACACCATCTAATACCATTAGTAGTAGGGCCCATACCAATGGTCTATTATAAATGGGTACTAAATAATCAGCTAAGCAAAATCAAAGCTCAGCTATAGAACATATTACCATGATCCTATTGATAAGAAATATGCGAACTGTTTTGGACATGGCCAAAACAGTTTTGCACACATAAAGAACTGCTAATCATCGTTCCATATCTGCGATTTTGACTTTTGCAGAGTTGCTTATTCAATGATTTTATTAAAACCATTATTTCTAGGAATCTCTGGGTTCTCTGGAGTGCCTCTATGATCAGTCGTGCTGGAGGATCTAGAGCAGTGGTTCTCAACCTGTGGGTCCCCAGATGTTTTGGCCTACAACTTCCAGAAATCCCAGCCAGTTTACCAGCTCTTAGGATTTCTGGGAGTTGAAGGCCAAAACATCTGGAAACCCACAGGTTGAGAATCACTGATCTAGAGATTTCTGCATCCTCAAATGCAATTCTGTAGTCAGCTTCCAATGGAAGTTGACTATAGATAGTTTCATGCTGAAAAACCTAGAAATTACTGGAAAGATGTTCTCTTGGGTAAAAAAATAGCAATTTCTTCACTTGCAGTTCTTTGCTTTCACAGATGCCCTGTGTCCCTGGCCCTGGTAAATGTGAAGGGCTGACTATATTTAAATTGACACACTACAAAATAAAAACTAAAGCGAACAGGTATTCCTCATATTGTTGCTTCAGACTTCTTGGAGAATAACAGGTTACAAAGTACACCACTAAATAGGGCCTATTATTTTGCCTGAAAGAAGGGAGCAAGGCAAATTCTAACCTTTCTAATCCAGATAGCGCAATCCACAAACCACATCACCTACACTAGTAACTCTCCCACAAAAATCAAGAACCTTAAAGATTAGTAGAACTGCACTGTAAGGGTTCCATCCCACAGATGATCCAGATGATAGAGAAGGTAAGAAATACTACTATTCTCATGCAAAGCAGAGATGCCTTCCTTGGCTCAAGGACAAAGGTTAGTGTGATCAGTTTCCTTTGAATGCAGTGCTGAGTTTTCTGAGCCTTTTGATCACTTTCCTCAGGCCTTCTGCATCCATTCTTGTTGGAGACTGATCCCTAGGCTGCTCTTTGATCTGCAGTCCTAGCACTCTGCAGGTGCCATATGTCAACACATTAAGAACCAGCAACAATATGAATTCTCTGCACAAGGCACAGTTTACCAGCTCATACAACTGAAAGGGATTATTTTTTCCCCCTAGTAAGCATACAGGGGTTATTGCTTTGAGATAATGTGTTCAAAGTGATGTTATTTTATACGGTGTTTGGGTTTTCCTCTCCCAACCCCCCCCCCCCCTTGTCTTTATGCCTGTTTGGCTTGTTTGCGTCTAGATGAAATCATGTCCTTCTGGTTAACAAGGAAACTACTAAAACATTTTCCCCTTGCATTAGCATTCACCACTGGAAAGCAGGGTGTTTAATAGCCTAAATTTAGGCAGCCCCATTCAACGTGCGGTTTCATGTGGCATCTAGCCTTTCTGTTTGCTAAGTATTCCTTTAAATGACTTTGTAATAGAAGATCAAGGGAGCCAGGAAGGCCTTAAAAATCTGAATAATGTGTATCATATGGAGTTCGGAGGCTAAGCAAATTACACACCCCAAAGCTGCCCTCTGTATGAAAGGAGCCTTTCTCCCAAGTCTGCTCAACCCGAACCCAGGGGAACTTGCCTTTGAGAGTTTTCTAAACATTTCAGTACACTTGAAAGCCTGAAAATTATTACTGTTTCCTATGCAGATGAACTAGTTTCCAGCCTCTATGTAAAAATAAGAGTTCCTTTGCCATAAAGCCACACCAGAGGCCAACCTGGGAGGGACAGAAGGGGAGGGTGATCATAAGTGCCATATCAGGCCCTCCTTCCCCCAAAAGCTTTCAGGAGACACAATTAACCTATCCTCTCTCTTTCAGCCTCTTAACTGAGGCCCTTTTACCTATCCTGCTTCAGTTAATGAGGTCAACAAGTTCCCCGGGGTGACCAAACACATGGTGAAGTCAGAGCTGCCAACTCTCATTCATTTTGGCTTCAATCTCCCAAAGGTTCACTCAGGCCAAGGGAGATGGTCCTTTGCCCACCAGCCACCTCCCAAGATGCCCAATCTTTGCAATCAGGAAAGGGTCAAACTTGTCCTTTCTAGAATGAGCGCACAGTGGCCCTTTAAAAAAGAAGTTATCACCCAGGATTTCCAGGACAGCTTTTGAAACTTGGCAAAAGCAAAAAGCAAATCCAGCCTTGGGCCCAACCAGGGATTCTTCATCTCCATGAGCCTATGGGACATGTTGCAACTGCAGACTTTCAATGGGTACACATACACTGTAGAATCCAGTTAACTTGACACAACTGTAACCGCTATGACTCAATGCTATGCAATCCTGGGAGTTGTAAACTGGATCTACACTGCCATAAAATACAGTTTGGTCAGACATGGGCAAACTTGGCAGCTGTTAGGAATTGTGGGAGCCTATGAAGCATGTTGTAACTGCAGACTTTCAATGGATACGTCTACACTGTAGAATCCAGCTAGCCTGTCACAACTTTAACCACTATGGCTCAATGTTATGGAGTTGTGAGAGTTATAGGCTAGATCTACACTGCCATAGAATATAGTTTGGTCAGTGTAGATCAGACGTGGGCAAATTTGGTTGCTGTTGGGAATTGTGGGAGTTGAAGTCCAAAACACACGTGTCCAGGCCCTGTCCCGCATCCGCACGCCTCCTTACCGTTCTGCTCCTTGGCGCTGGAGAACTGGAACTTGCTGCTGAGGTTCAGCTCGGCTTGCGCCGCCAGGGCAGATGTCAGCCAGAAGAGCCCGAAGAGGAGCATTTGGGCAAGACGGGGTGGGGAGGGCGAGAGTCGGAGCGTTCTCACGAGCCACGCAGCACACGGAGAGCCTTTTTTCCCCTTCCCTTCCCTTCTCGAGTTCGCTCAAGGAGTCCTCCCCTTCTCCTTCTTCTCAGCCCCGCCACCAGCCCACAAAGGCTGCCCCGCTGGAGAGGAGGACGCGGCGGCGGCAGCACTCCGAGAGTAGTTTCCACATAATCCCATCCAAAAGTTTTTTTCCCCCGTGTCTCACTCTCCCTCCCTTTTTTATTTTGATCTCTCGCTCCGGCGTCTCCAGGGTTTTCTCCTCCGACTCTGTTCCCTTGGGGTTTAGAGCATAATCCGGAGCAAGGCTGACCAAAGTGGTGAAGGGGAAAAAAGGGGGGCCTCGAAGGAGCACCTGTCAGCTCGAAGGAGGACCCAAAGCAAGGGCTGAAGGAGGAGCCCCTCCGGGAAGGGAAAGCACCACGACGCCTGCCTCCTCTCCTTCTTGGGGGGGCTTCGACGTCGCCCCGCGGCCTCGTTCAGCCCCAGGCTCGGTTGGAGGCGCTGCAAAGAGCCTCCTTGTCCCTCTCGGCTTCTCCTTCACGTGTTTCTGCCATTCCCCCGCATCGCCTCCTGACTGAGCCGCCGAAGTGGGTGGGAAGAGGCAGAAAGTGGGAGGGAGGGAAAGGAGAAGAAGGAGGGAAGGGAGGGAAATAAACCCAGCGAGGAAGGGGAAGGAAACGGGGCTCCCACAGCACCTGGGTTCAGTTTTGCGCCCAAGTTGGAGCTTGGCGAGAGAAGAAAGGAGGAGGAGGAGGAGGAGGGCGTGCCAAGCAAGCAAGCAAGCTTCCCACCTCAGAGTAGGAAAGAGTGGGGGCCTCCCTTTTACTCCGAAGGGTGTTCTGCTCCACCCCAAAGTCTCCCCCTCCCTCCCCGTCAGAGCCTTCTAAGGACTGAGCGCAACTTTGTTTCCCGGCTCTCTGTGCCCGAGACCCAGCTTCCCTCAGTGTTTTGACTCCAGGTCTGGCGGGAAAAGGTGGGAAGAGTCGCTCCCTCCCTTCCGGGCCAGGACTGGAGGAAGAAGAGGAAGAGAAGCGGGCAGGAAGCAAGGAATGGCCACTCGGGCGGAGACAAAGCCGTGCAAAGTTCACGCCAACCACGGGGCGCCCGCCTTCTCGGGCTCCTCAGGTGTCAAAGGCCACAGGCGCGCAGGTGCCCCGAAAACGAGCCGCTGGAGGAGAGGCGCCTCTCAGGGCAGCCTTGGAAGGAAGGGGCGGCCCCAGGGCCCTTAGCACATTGGGATATACAGCAGAGTCTCGCTTATCCAACAGAAACGGGTCGGCAGAACGTTGGATAAGCGAAAAATTATTTATTTATTTATTTCTCACATTTATATCCCGCCCTTCCCACCCGAAGGGACTCAGGGCGGCTTACAACAGTGGCAACAATTAGATGCCCATACAAACCAATATAAAACAGCACATAAAACAGTTAAAACTATTAAAATACATTATGAATTAAAAATATACATTTCAAACATAAAATCAGATCCATTCTTCCTCATGCTTTGTCCATAGTTCAGTCCATGCCATCTTCACCATTTCTTGATTAAAAGCCTGGGCCATGTTTTTAGGGCTTTTCTGAAGCCCAACATGGTTGGAATTTGACGCATCTCTCTTGGGAGGGCGTTCCACAGCCGGGGAGCCACCACCGAGAAGGCCCTGTCCCTCGTTCCCACCAGCCAAGCCTCCGAGGCAGGTGGGACCGAGAGCAGGGCCTCTCCAGATGATCTCAGGGATCTTGCTAACTCATAGGAGGAGATACGTTCAGACAAGTAGATTGGGCCAGAACCGTTTAGGGCTTTATAGGTCAAAACCAGCACTTTGAATTGGGCTTGGGTAGCATATCGGCAGCCAGTGGAGCTGGCTTAACAAGGGGGTGGTGCGCTCCCTGTAAGTCTTTTGAAGTCCGTGTCTCCTGATCTCATTCATTAGGCGATCCCTCTTTGTCCGATGATGGCCCTTCAAGCGGGGGAGGGGGCTTGAGGGGCTTCAGTCCCCCCCCCCAAAAAAATTCTCAGGGTGCTCCATGAGAAGGCCTTACATTTATTATTTAAACTGTTATGTTTATTCATATCATGATCTGATCACCATTCTCAATATATCCCATATGCAATATATCCCATACAAGAGGTTTGCTAGGGTAGATTCCGTCTCACACCACACTCTGGGGCAGAGAGTTCCACTGCCGAACAGCTCTCACAGTTAGACATGGCTATCATGTCTCCTTTCAGCCTTCTCTTCTGAAGGATAAGCATGCCCAGCTCTTTAAGCCGCTCCTCATAGGGCTTGTTCTCCAAACCCTTGATCATTTTAGTCTCCCTCCTCTAGGCACTTTCCAGCTTGTCAACATCTCCCTTCAATTGCGGTGCCCAGAATTGGACACAGTATTCCAGGTGTGGTCTGACCAAGGCAGAATAGAGGGGTAGCATGACTTTCCTGGATCTAGACACTATACTATTTATGCAGGCCAAAATCACATTGGCTTTTTTTTGCTGCCACATCACACTTTAGGCTCATGTTTAACTTGTTGTCCATGAGGACTCCAAGATCTTTTTCACACGTACTGGTGTCAAGCCAGGCATCTCTTTCCAGATGGAAGGCGGTCCTGGTTAGGGTTGGCTTGATGCTCCTTCCTCTTGGCACTTTTCTCTCTTTTGCTCTCCATTTGTACCTCTTCAAATTCCACAGCACTGCTGGTCACAGCTGACCTCCAATTAGAGTGCTCAAGGGCCAAGACTTCCCAGTTCTCAGTGTCCATGCCACAGTTTTTGAGGTTAGCTTTAAGCCCGTCTTTGAATTTCTTTTCCTGTCCACCAACATTCCATTTTCCATTCTTGAGTTGGGAGAATAGTAACTGCTTGGGAGACGGTGGTCAGGATTCGGACAACATGGCCAGTACAGTGGAGTTGATGGCATAGGAGCATCGCTTCAATGCTATGATCTTTGCTTCTTCCAGGCCACTGACATTTGTCCGCCTGTCTTCTCAATAATTTGTAGGATATTTCAGAGGCAACTCTGCTGGAAACGTTCTAGGATTTGAGTATGATGTTTTGCAGGCATATAACAGAGCTGGGAGGACAACGGCTTTATAAGCAAGCACCTTGGTATCCCTACGGATGTTCTGATCCTCAATAACTCTCTGCTTCATTCAAAAGAATGCTGCACTCGCAGAGCTCAAGCGGTGTTTTATTTCAATGTCAATGTTAACTTTTGTGGAGAGGTGGCTACCAAGGTAATGGAAATGGTCAACATTTCCTAATGTCACACCACTTTAAACTGTATTTCTGGCATTGCAAGAAGATTGGCTGGTGACTGATGGAAGAGCACTTTGGTTTTCCCAATGCTTAATGAGAGGCCGAGCTTCTGCAAAGGTGTTTAGAATGGCTTCTTCTGAATGTGCACAGAAAACATTATCATCGGCATATTGGAGTTCTATAACAGATGTTGTGACCTCGGTTTTGGCTTTCAGTCTGCTGAGGTCCCTCTTGATGGATTGCATCCTGATCACAACAAGGCCCTGAAATAACCACCATTGTGCAAAGGTTCTTCACAGGTAATAGGTCCTGAATCATTGCTCCCTCTATAAGTCAATTCTTGTTGGCCACAAAAGATAATCGTTTCCACAATTGGCAGGAGTTTCTTTCTGTTTTCTTCTGCTTTCTTCTTATTTCCCTTATTATGATGACGGGTTACATCAAGATGTTTTCCACTGTGAATTAGCAAGAAATTTTCAGCCAAGCACAAGTTGTTCTGATGGTACTCTGTTTTTTGGTGTCTACTGAAGACTTCTCTTGCATCTTTCCATCACACAAATGATGTAGCAACCAATGCACCAAGCTTCTGATGAGTACCTTTACCCCGCCCTCCCCCCCCCCCGCCACTGAGAAGCAAAAATTAGAGTCCATCCAGAACTGCAAGTACTATCCCAAACACATTTTGATTATTCACACTATCAGCACCTACCTTTCTACCAATTTACATTGCAATAGCAGCAATAGTGAAAATAATGAAAGCGACAAAATTGGCTTACCCGCAGCTGGCAGGCAAAGCCAAAGGCACGGGCAGGGGGGAGTTGACCTGAATTGCAGGTGGAAACTGTGATGTCTACCTCTGGTTCATCTAATCCAAGCCCTTCCAAAGAAAGGCTATAGGAGCAAAGGCAAGCCGCTTCTCTTGATAGAACTTGCACTTTATATGAACAAGACTGTTTCTGATGAGCAAATGAAAGCTCAATTAGTGCAAAGTCCACAGGCTCCATTGCCAGGATATGTATTTCCTGTGGATAAGAAGAGGCATCTGAGATTTCAACCCAAATTATGGATTTTGATTTGACCTATGGTAATTCTGCAGAGGGGTGAGAGGACCAATGCCATCTCACAGAGTTAGCCTCATTTTTTTTCTTTTTTTCTTTTTTGATAAGGATGAAAGTATAACAACACACTTCCCTTTGGATTGGCCAACCCAAGTTTTTGGGCTTGATTTTTTGACTAAAATTTCTAGACTTATACAGAAGTATATAGGTTAGGTCTACTTCATTAGATGTTGAAATGAGAGTCTGGCTTTTTCCATATCTAATAATCCTGCTTTGCTAAACTATAATTTTGCCCTCTGGAACAAACATTGGGCTCAGGTTATAATTTCCTCAATTTTTCTAGGCTCTAATGAAGTCATCTGCCAGTGTGGAAAAGGAACAGCGAATAGTGGAAACCAGGATGGCTTTCCCAGAGTGTGATATAAGCTGGATCAATCTGAAACGAGTACTAAACCAAATTATAAGTGTCAGACCTGTTAAAGGTGTGTTTGGATGAAAAACTTGTAGATCAGATAACTCAGGAATATCCTGGGGCCTATCTACATGGACCACAAAACCAGAGTGCTGCAAAGCATTTCTGCTTCAGATTAGCCCCAGATTTGGCCATGGCGTTTACACTATCTTGCTCCCAAACTGTGGCAGTGGGAGGAGCAGGGTCCTGATGACCTAGACCTGAACTTAGTTTGGTACCACTGTATGACCCTATGTTGACAGGCCCCTTGATACAGATGTTTACAACACACATTTAAGTATTCCTAGTACATGATGTCTTAGCACTGCAGTGCAGAGTCCAATTTGGATTAATATGTATAGAATCTGTACATCTTATGTTGCAATGCCAGGCCTTTCATTTAGTCAGCTTTCAGAAACTCCATCCAACTGTCCAGAGAAGATACATTATCAAGTAGAAAGGCACTTTTGCTGTGGGCAGAGTCTGATCTTATCCTTTTTCAGCCACAGCATTGCTACAAATGCCACTGAAGCAAACAGCCTGACCTGGTTATCCCCATGATTTAGCCTCACTAATTGTAATTCCAGTTGTAATTATAAAGGCCAGGCTAAGTTCAGAAAAGGAGTTCTCTGTGTATCTAAATGCTTTCTTTTTTTCAGATTTACTGAAAACATTTACGGTATATCCTATCTGTTCTTTAGAAATCTGCAAACAGCTATCAATTTTTTTAAAAAATTGATATCACCAGGTTTTGATCCCTTCAACTCCACCTCTCTATCTCTTTCATACCAGTAAACATTTCATTAGTTGGTCAGAATGAGATTAATATTCGACTCAACAGTTGTGCAGATATATTACAATACCTTTGAGCAATAGCCATAGCCAGGGTTGAATCTTATTGATATCTGTGAAGTTTATTTCTAGAGTTGACATGCATAAAACTCCCTCTGTGAAACGCTAATAGCTAAAGCAAATGTGCAGACTATTTATATATTTATATATGGATGGTATTACATATTTATACATTGGGAGTGGTTTAAAAAGATTCCAAAGTTCAAATATCCATTCTATAATGAATGTAGCAAAGTTGAATGTGGTCCAAGGAGTCTGTGGACTAGCTATAAGGGTCTTTTTAGCAAAGGCAATAAAATTTAATCATACGTTTTTGCAAAGTGCTTTCCAAGAATTCATTTCCTACTAATACTTTTGAATAATTTATATGGTTGAGTTGTCTGTTCTTAGGTATTATGCAGGAAGTAGCAGCTGTCAGTTTTAGAGTCCTAAATAAATAATAATAATTCAAGCTTCTGAAGTAAAAATATAAATGTTCCAGTAACAGATCCTGTCTGAGCTTGGAAGTTAAGCAGCTCAGTCCTGGTTAATATTTGAATGAAAAGCCGCCAAGGAATAGCCAAAGCCATCTCTGAGTATTCCTTGTCTAAGAAAAAGCATGACATTCATGGGGTTGCCATAAATTAACAGGTGACACAAAAGTATACCTGTAAACAAATGTCAGCCACCAGACTATTTTGGGACAGTATGGTTTCAATAAGTATACGGTATATTGCATAAAAATCAATAATCCTCATCCAGACAACTAGTTGTATTTTAGTATGTGTAGCTTGTTATAAAGCAATCCCACTAAGGGATGAATACCAATATACACTATTATAATATTATAATTTGAACCATCTGGATTACCATCTACAAAGAACGTGTAGATTTGAAGTCTCTTTCTTTTGTCTGCCTGAAAAAGCTTTCTTTTGTCTGCCTGAAAAAGCCTTTCGTATATATAATTTTAAATGAGATCACTTACAGTTTACGGTGCTCTGAGGTAAAGTCATTCTATTCTGTCTTTGAAAGAAAACATCCATCTAAGAATCTCTGGAAATAAGCAACCCCCCCCCCCCCCAAGATTGTTTTAATACATCCAGGGCTGGGGGGTCTGAAATAAGCTGTTTTACCTAAAGTTGCTGTTTTAATATGTATTTCAGATTAAACCCGTATGCAGGGATTTTTATGGATTAAAAAAACTCAGTTAAAGTTAACCCATTCAGTGACAAGGATGGCTGTTTGTAATATGCAAGGAGGGTGCCTATCATGTAGAGTTAGGTATATAGTATATTATGTTTCGTATAATCCTCTTTAAATTTGTACTTTCATTTACCAACGTTGCCTTAGTTCCTAATAATTCAGACTGCATGTACTACTCCTTACTTCTGGTCTTTTGTTTCTCATAACTCCAGACAGTATCAAAACATCTCCAGATGTTTGTTGGAAACGCCGTACAGTGAATGTGCATTACCACCAGGACAAGCCTGAACTTGCCTAGTCTGTTATCCATTCCATGCAAAAGGTCCTTGGGTGAACTCTGGACTAGCTGATTGTCCGATTTTATAAAAACAGAGCCAAAACTGTGGCTATTTAGAATGCAGTCTTAGGCCTGGAAAGAAGAAATCTTTTTAGTACCTCTCTGCTCAAGAATAGGACAAAACCTAGCCTTTCCAATCTAGAAATGACTGGCCCTTGCTCTGGATTTTCCTATAACCAAAAAAAGACACATAAATAAACATATATATCTGTTGAATCAGGCAACAGTCTTGTAATGCTGATATAAGATTGTTGTAACTGTTACTACACTCTTAGGAATTATTTTAATCATTAACTTGCTATTGTAGTAAGCTATCAGATGAATGTGACATGTTGATGGACCTTCTGCTTTACCTGTACCAATATCATCAAAGGCTTAAAATGCCTCTGGACAGGGTTATTATTTTTTTCATTTAAATACCACCTTACTCATGGAGCGGGACCCAAGTCTCAGCAAGGCTTGGTTGCAACAACAACAATGCTTTTACTCATTGTTTTATGTGAGTTCCACACCTTTGTATCATCCACATTTTGCAGAGAGCTATATCAAGCTGTGTGCACTGGTGTTTGTGGGGGGTAGGACCTCAAGCTTGGAAACAACTTTAGCACAGTTATAAAAATGATGCCACATCACACAGCACGGATCCATTTTAAATTCAGTTTCTGCCTCCTGCAGAAGTCTCGGGTTTGTAGTTTATTGAGGCCCTGGACCTGCCAGGTTGAGCAGTTTAAAGGCCCCTCCCCTAAACTACAAGCCCCATAATTCTGCAGGAGGCAGAAACTGTTTTTATAGTGGGGCCATGCTTTAGTGCAGTGGTTCCCAACCTGTGGATCTTCAGGTGTTTTGGCCTTCAACTCTCAGAAATCCTAACAGCTGGTAATCTGTCTGGGATTTCTGGGAGTTGTAGGCCAAAACACCTGGAGACCCACAGGTTGGGAACCACTGCTTTAGTGTGATGAGGTCCATGATCATGTGGTATTGTGCACTATTTTAGTTGCTACTGCTGCAGTTGAATTGAAAATTCTGTCCGGGCAGATCTTAGGAGCACACAACCCACCAAAATAAGTGGACGTTGCACTTCATCATAGATTTGGAAGAGATCACAAGGGCCATCCAGTCCAATCCCTTGCCATGCAGAAACACACAAGCAAAGCATCACCAACAGATGCTTAAAAACCTCCAGAGAAGGTGACTCTACTGCACTTCAAGGCAGCATATTCCACTGCTGAACAGCTATTACCATCAGGAAGAGATCCTAGTGTTACATCTCCCAATTCCCCAAACAACGGTAGTGTAAAAATAGATGCACAAGTAGTGATCCTTTAACAAAGATTTCATAAATGTTATGCATATTTCAGCCAATCATTTTGGAAGAACACACAAATCTCTTACTTTTGACTAATTGGGCAGTGAGCTCAAGGCCTTGCAACCCATAGCTTGTGCACTTGTGTAATTATGTTGCTATATATTTACAATATGCTAAAAGTGCACTGGATCATGAACTATATCTTAATTCTATAGCTGACTATCATGACACATTCTTATACTTACCCCTCTCATATACTTTGGGTACTCCAAATATATACTGAGGGCAGGGTATGGATAATAAGAATCTACAAATCAAACCTGTCTAACTTTATGTCATTGGCAGGTTGTTTTAATGGAAATATGGTATAAAGTGTTGAGCGGGAGATATTTTCCACACAGTAACTCTTCAAAGCATCAAAGGTCTCTTATTATTAATCACTAGAAAGTCAGTGTTTCCATGAAAATGTATTTAAAAATATTGCCAACATTTTCCTTTATTGATTATACACTGGAATCAAATCACAGTGTCTTTTTCTTACAGGAATAAAAGAAGAGAGTGGGAGAGAGAAAATATTTTGAGCTTTGCCGCCATCTGGACCACAGATTATCTTACAAAATGAATTCATGTTGATACCTTGCATTTAAAGAATTGTGATAAACACATAGGCCGTATTATACATTTGTTGTTTTGCTTCAAAAATCATACCAAGTCACATCTAATGGAAGACATAATTGCTATGCAACTCCTATGAATTATATTCATATTTGGGAGTGAATAAATCTAAGTAAGACATTAAGAAGGATTTAAACCATGCTAAAGACTTTGTAAAACTACAGCTTCCAAAATCATGGAAGCTGTAGTTTTACAAAGTCTTTAGCATTCCCTGTCAAAGAGTACTTGTGCCCATGATCCCATAGTAGTGAACTGGTTAAAGTAGTGTCAAACTGCATTAACTGTATATCTCTGATGCCTCTCTATACCACACTGGCTCAAACAAATAATCAAAGTATTTATAAGTTAAATTACTTTTGGTAAGTTTTACAAGGAATACTGAACTGTTTCTTTTATTTGCTAAACCTGTGGGAAGGTGATGAATGGACACATTGTTGTACAGCTTCTGTCTTACCAATTGATTATTCTTCCTTAACAATCTAGTACTATCTCTCTCATTTCTCAATTTTTAAGGTATTTCAAAACAGTTATGAGATGTTCCTTTTTCATGATGTGAAAAATTATTTCAACAGAATACTGATTTTAACATAATGTTATTTTTAAATGACTGCTTATGCACATGGAATGGTGCATTAAGGAGTATGCTACTTTATTAACCATACAGTTCAATGAACATTAATTGAAAAGTCCCACTAAATTTAATTAGATTAACTTGCATGCATATGTTTGAGAGTACATCGTTATTTCATCTGAATCACACTTGGAATCCAGTCATGGCCAAGTGCACCGCCTCCTCTTAATTGGAACATATGCAGTAAATAACCCATATATTTTATAGTACAAAATGCATTTATTAAAAAAAAACTTGTTAGATGTTCACTGACTAATATGCCTCCCATGTCTGGCTCATTTTCAGTTATGAGCATAATGTTAATGTTCATTAAAATGAGCAGTGTTAGATTGACAATTCCCTTCTAGAATAAGCAATCTTATTTGGATAGAGACTTTCCAAAATTTGCATGAGGATATTCTAAGAAAACTGTTTAACAGACAGAACTTGAGTAACTACACTCTTCTGGGTCAACTCAAGACAGCCTTTGGAAGGCATGAAAAACTCTACTAATCAGAGGTCATGAAATCTTGTAGAATGGAGTAAAACTGAAAGGGGAGGAACAAGGAAAAAAATTTTGGACAGTAAAAGGGGCTTTTAAGTAAGTTAACAGAAAGCTAGAACAGTTATACTAGCTAGCTGTCTGCTCCTGGGCATGATTGTAAGTGGTGGCTATAACCTATAATGTCTTGTCCAGCTTGATTCAAAGTTGTCTGAAGGATTTTATTCTCTTATGATCTTACTTGAGTTTTGAGATTTTGGAGGGAGGACTTTCAGTTCCACAACATTCACAGGCACGATTGGAACACAGGAGACAACCTTCTTGATGGCTGCTCCCAAGTTCTGAAACTTCTTCCCAAGTGAAGAGAGACTAGCTCTTTCCTTGTTCTCCCTTCATTTGAAGCTGTAGATCTTTTCATTTTGACAGAATCTTGGGAAGTGAGTGCCATAGAAAGAAAGGGCTTTCATTAACTCACGACTTCTCCCCTTCAGATGTTAATGGATGTGTTTTAAATGTTTTCAAACTCTATAGATAGTTTAATTACACTTTAGCATAGCCTTTTGGGTGGTTTCAAATCTATTTGCATTTTTACTCATTAGAGATGTAAATCCTCCACTAATTTTACCTTGGATGTAAGAAAGGAAAATTACCATACCTTTTTGCTTCCTGCAGGAGAAAGCAAATATTTGTGTACAGTGTTCTCCCCGTATTTAAACATCCTAAAGGGTCCCAGGGAGGTTATTCTGAAAAGAAATACACACTGTGCTTTCTGTGCAGAAAAAGTGCTTCTTATATAGGAAGCACCTTTTTGGAAAAACACACACACATGTTTTTCTATGCTGAATAATTCTCCCAGAACACTTTGGGATATTCAAATATTGGAAGTAAGCTGTACCATTGTCTCGCTGCTCTGTTATTCTTTCTGCCGAGATTTCCCAGCTGATAGACAATCTATTATTGAATAGGGAACCAAATAGTTGAGCATATTTTTGTCCATCTCTATTACCTATATCTGTTTCAATCTTTGTATGTTGCCTCAAATGCAAGATCTGGGGAAATGACAAGATGATAATAGTGATACCAGCAGCAACAACTTGCTTTCAGGGAAGAGGATAGCAATAGTTAAGAAGGAACTTGGCCAGCTGAGAAGACAGAAGTGAGAGAGTGTTTGTAATGTGAGTTTGGGGAAAGCTCAGCAAAGGATGGAAGTACAACTAAGTTAACTAGAAATGAAAGGTAGTCTGGTAGTGTTCTGTGTCTTAAAACAACTTTGTTTTTCATGTTGAACAGCAGTCTGAACTGATTTTGTTAGGGGAGTTGCTGGGTCTTGATCATATAGCAATTATCACCAAGTGACATAACTGTCAATATATAGTTGTACCTTGGCATCTGCTGGAGTTTGGGTCTAGGACCCCATAAATACCAAAATCTATGGATGCTCAAGTCCCATCATATTCAATAGTATAGTAAAATTTAAAATGTAGGTTTGCTTTTTGAATTGTTGAAAAATATTTTCAAACTAGGGATAGTTTAATCCATGGATGCAGAATCCATGGATGTGGAGGGCCGACTATACCTGTAACCACTTTATTTTCTTTAAGACAACCTACTAGTGGGTTCTGGAGAAGGATTAAGAGTGAGACGAGTCCCCAATATTAGGAATATGAAACAACCTTGGACTCTATCATAAAACCAGGCCAGGCTAAACTGCCATATAATGCTATTTGAATCTGCATTATATGGTAGGTGAAGATCCATAAAATGCAGTTCAATGCATTTAAACTGCATTGTATAGGTTGACACTGACCATACAATGCAGATTCGAACTGACCATATACTGCAGATCTAGCCAGTCAAAAATGGTAAAATATATTTAATTGGTAAGTAGATGTGCCAAAATAGCAAAGATGAATGCGAACATTACTAGAAAACTTGCACGATTAGACAGTTAATGGTTTCTTTCAGAAGTTATAGCAAACAAGATGTCAGGCCATGAACTTTTCAACTAGGCACCCACGGCATCATTATTTACTATATTGTTTTTTATTTCTAAGAATTTAAGTAAGTAATCCTTGTGCTAAGAATAACCACAATAGTGACAATCTCATTGAAATATTGCAACCTACATGTGTCTGACTATGACCTTCTATGTATTTTTTTTATCGTGTCAGAAACAAATTGAGAATATACTGCAAGTCGCTTCTGGTGTGAGAGAATCAGCCGTCTACAGAGATATTGTCCAGGGGACACCTGGATGTGTTATCATCTATGTATGAGTTTATTAGAAGAAATACTTTCTTATTTTAAGGACAATGGGACGTAATTTGGAAGTCTAAATTTCATAACATAGAAGTATTCTTTTTGCTTTCTCAACCACAAGCATCACCTTCCTTCCCTTTTTAAACTCTTCAACATAAGAAGAAAGGAAATAACATACGACAAATAAGGCAGACTGTGTTTTTGAGATTGTGAACATTAGTAACATCTGGGTCATTTGCAGGAAATGACTATGGACATCACTCTAGGAATGTTATTGGTGCAGTATGTTAGCAGTTGTGGTTTTTCAAGTGCCACACAGTGATGGAAAGGGAAGGAAGACAAAGCCTGCCAGCTCCATTCAGCCTATTTTTGCAGTGCATTATTTTCTTCATAGTCACTCCTACTGTAGCCTGTTCCTTTCTGCTTCTACTACCCAGGCTGATACAGTTAAGTTGGCATTGTTTGCCAACAGGATTTCAGCCCATAGGTCTGCTCATGGACATTTGCATAAAGATACAAAAATATTTGGTTTTGTATCTTTTATTTGCAAATAAAGGGTAAAAAGACATTTTTAAGGCGAAGAAACATAAAGATATGTGATTCTGATAAATTCTTAGCACAGTAAACCAGTAAGTACCGTATTTTTCGCTTTATAAGATGCACTTCCCCCCCCCCCAAAATAGAGGGGAAAAGTCAGTGCGTCTTATAAACGCAATATGACCTCACGTGGGCGGAGCTAGAGGGGTTGTGTGGTTACCTGGGTGACCTGGGGAGCGCGATCTCGCTGCTGCCAATGACAGTGTTGAAGAGCAGCAGCAGTAGCAGCAGTAGCAGCAGCGCGATCCTGCTCCCCGGCCACCACTGTCACCACACGCCAACTTCTCCCCGCAGAACAGAACAGCAGGTCCGCAATGCCGCCGCGCCTCACGAACACTACAGGAGCCCGGCTGTCATACACGGCCAGGCCCCTGTAGTAGCTGCCGGCAGTGATAACCCTTTAGACGCCGCTGTCTGTACGTCCCTTTCAGAGGCCCCTACGTCACGGCCCTCTGCCCGCGGAGCTGCCCGCGACACAAAAGCTGGGGCGATGGGTCCAGCATGAAAGGCGCGCCGGGCGGCCTGAAAGAGCGGCCCGGAGGAGGAGAAGGACGAGGCAGGAGGGCCAGAGGAGCCCGAGGAGGAGGAGGAGGAGGAGGAGGAGGAGGCGCCGTGCCTGCCGTCGGGCCCGCCCGGAGCCTGCTCTCCCAGGCGGTGGCGGCGAGGAGGAGGAGGAGGAAGAGGCGGGCGCCCTCCGCGCGGCCAAGATGATGGTGCACTGCGCCGGCTGCGAGCGGCCCATCCTCGACCGCTTCCTCCTCAATGTCCTCAACCGGGCCTGGCACATCAAGTGCGTCCAGTGCTGCGAGTGCAAGTGCAACCTCACCGAGAAGTGCTTCTCCCGCGAAGGGAAGCTCTACTGCAAGAATGACTTTCCTCCTCTGAAAACTAGGTGCGTCTTATCATCAGGTGCGTCTTATAAAGCGAAAAATACGGTAGTTGCAACTACTGCCAATCTGCTACCAAGCACCATTCAAAGTGCTGGCTTTAGCCTATAACACCCTAAACGGTTATGCCCCAGCTTACCTGGCTGAACTTATCTCCCTCTACAAATCACCTCAAAGATTAAAATTCTGGGGAGACCCTGCTCTCGATTTCACCTCCTTCGCCAATGCAGTTGGTAGGGAAGAAAGACAGGGCCTTCTCAGTGGTGGCCCCTCAGCTATGGAACTCCCTCCCCAGCGAAATCAGATCATCTCCCTCCCTCCTGCCCTTTAGAAAGCAAGTAAAAACATGGCTCTGCATCCAAGCTTTTGGTCAGTAGTGCAGTGCAATAAGTGATGATGGAAAATGTGAAATAACAACTGGAATGGTGTTTAAACTATGATCTAGGATTTTGTGATTTTCATAATGTGTTTTAATATTGATTATTTCTGAAAAATACTTCTTTAAGCCCACACATTGTTTATTTCTAAAGGTTTTAATGACGTTTTAATGAATGAGAGCCCATAATGGACAACTGGAAAATCAAATTGGAATATTTAAATGTAAACAATTTTAATTTTATTAATGTCTGCCTAAACAGACTTAATTCCATAAATTCTAGTGTAACTGGTTGCATCACTCCAAGATTATGCAGTGGGGAAAATAAGTTTTGCCATAACACGAAAGCTAAATAAAAATAAGTTCTTCTGGAAAGGCCACAAAGACATAAGGTATGTGGGGGGTGGGGGAAGCTATGTAGGATCTATTCACTCCCAGATGTTCATGTGTCTGTCCCAAAATCATAATCCCAGTGAGTAGGGAAGTAGTGCTGGTGTCATTCAGAGTTTGAGAGGACTTTTATGTCTCACAGAAGCTGCAAAGGTAGAAACCTCTCAGCTGAAATTAAACATCATTGTGAAAGAATGCAGAAAACACTAGCTGTAGGCATGTGGGATTAATAAGAATGTGAATAAGAAGATATATGTTTGGTGTGTTAGATCAGGTCCAGATGGCTCTAATTTTAGTGACTGGGCACACTAGCTTTCTTCAAATTAGAGCCCTCCAGATATTTTATATTTCATTCACCTCCAGTCCTGACCATTAGCCAAGCTTATTGGAGCTGATGGGACTTGCAGTCTAAAATATCTGGGAGTGGGGAAACACATTAGGTTAACTGGTTTAAGAGATCTTTCAGCATTTTAAATACTTACAGTCCAACTATTCTGGATACATTAATCTATGATTGATCACCCAATAGTCTAAATGGGTAATCACAACCAGCATTCACTGTGTAGTGTATGCTGGTGAACCTCACAGATTTTGAAGGGTGTCCTTGAGGGAAAAAACGTGATCTGGTCTCTTTCTGGTTCAAGTCCATAGGTTAAATACTCTCCTTTGTGGCAGCAGTACATGACCTTTGGGGTACAACTCACCCAATTCTTTACTCTTGGCCATGCTATGCAGGGCTTCTAGGAGTCAAAATCCATCATCAACTGAACATCCAAAAGTCCAGAGATACCTGTAGAGATCCCAGTAGGAGTTTTAAATACCAGAAGCCTTTTAAGCTATAGGGAGCATATAATTCCCCTACTAAAGCAGCTCCACTGTTGGAAACCGCCCTAAGTCTTCATGGGAGATAGGGTGGTATATGAATAAAGTTTTATTATTATATTATTATTATAAGCGCAGATCATTTGATGAAGGAATATCATTATCATTGCTATAGGTTTTTTATCATGTTAGAAGCGACTTAAGAACATACTGCAAGTTGCTTCTGGTGTGAGAGAATTGGCCATCTACAGGGACGTTGCCCAGGGGATGCCCGGATGTGTTACCATCCTGTTGAGAGGCTTCTCTCATGTCCCTGCAAGGTAGAGCTGACAGACAGGAACTCACCCTGTCTCACGGATTTGAACCGGCAACCTTCAGGTCAGCAGACCAGTCAGCACAAGGGTTTACCCATTGCGGCAATTGGCTCGTTATCATAGTAAAGGAGCGAGATATAATTTCTAAAGAAATGTCTTCTGCTTCAAGAATTTCACATTTCCCTAGTTTCAGATTTCCATCTGGTTAGTCCAACTATTCCAGCTGCGAATGCTGAATAAAATGTGATGGCATTAAGCCTGTGACGTGATCTCTGGTGATAAGTTTTATGTTCCAGTAGTCTGCACCACTTTGTGAGCATTTTTGAAGTTTTGTTTTAAGTAATTTAAGTATAGCCCCCATTTCATGCAGAGATATGGCATGGCTAACACTTTACAGGGCATTTTTTCCTTTAATCAAGTCAAGAAGCCCCAAGGTTGTGTGAAGACTGCTCTGATGTGAATTCAGAATTAAGCCTATGTCTGAACAGAAGTAGGTACCGTTTTATAGTAGCTCTAGCACTTAATAACCACCCAGGCAAATAAATAGCCACCATCTGTCTCTAAAATTCTTGTGGCTGCCTTGCTATTACAACTCATTTCTCTGTGAAACCTGGATAACTGGCAGGTCTGGAGGGAGCAACAGATGTGTCTAATATTTGTCTGGATTGTTAGGACTTCCAATATAAATCTAGTTTTCCAGGAGTTTATAACCAACATCATAAAAAATTGCTTCAGGCTGGACCTGGCATGAATGAAAACAATTTAAAATGGCAATATGAGTAATGTTTAAAAATCAGCCACCGTGCATGCCCCATAATGTCTTTTCTCTACTATTATGAGCTAATAATGATGTTGTAAAGGTCCGAGCGCACAGATGTAGTGCCCTCTCCTGGCCCTAGCTTTGTGGATGTGGCGTTTATTGTACATTTCTAGAAGAAAAATGCATACCTTTTAATTTTTCTTTTGTTTGTAAATATGTTAGATGCTGTGATTTGGGTCTGAAAAAAGAAGTGTTGTACAGTAGACTCTCAGTTAACTGGAACTCAAGCTACTGGAATTCTCACGAAGCCAGCAAAAAAAAAAACTTGAAGAAATAATACTTTAAATAAAAATTAAAGTAAAATCATTTTTGGCAGAAATGTGACATTAACGTAAGTTTGTATTTGTTGTTAATTACTTATTTCAATATTAATACCAAATCAGTGCAGAGTTTACGGTATGGTGTAGTATGGGATATAGTATTACTTAGGCTATTTTAATAGTATTTCTCAAGCAACCAGAAACCACATTATTTAGATCTACTAGTCCCCTGCTGGTGCAGTGGATTAAACTGCTGAGCTGCTGAACTTGCTGACTGAAAGGTTGGCGGTTCGAATCCGGGGTGCGGGGTGAACTCCCTCTGTTAGCTCCAGCTTCTGCCAACCTAGCAGTTCGAAAACATGCAAATGTGAGTAGATCAATAGTTATTGCTCTGGTGATAAGGTAACGGCGCACCATGTAGTCATGCCACCCACATGACCTTGGAGGTGTCTACGGACAATACCGGCTCTTTGGCTTAGAAATGGAGATGAGCACCAACCCCCAGAGTCGGACACAATGAGACTTAGCGTCAGAGCAAATGGTTACCTTTACCTATAGTCCCCATGGGTGTCCCTGTGTGTCATCCTGTGTGTTTCCATAGCTCAGTGGGGATAGACTCTTTCTCTCCAGAGGCATAGTTCAATGTTCAACCCTCTACTTCATGTTGGGTCTCATTTTGATGCCAAGTAAAAATGAAAGTGTTTGGATCTGATTCCTTCCTGACTTCACATGTGCATGCTTTTTATTTGTTTTAGCTGGGTTAAAATAATCTTGTTTCAACTTGTCACATTGTTCAGTTTTTCTTTATTCTGTTTACATTAAAGCATTTTACATTGTTTTAAAGTGGTGAAATTGATTTTATTGTATGCCTCTCTGAGGTCCCATGGTATAAGGTTGGGTAAAAAAATATAGGTAAATAGAGAAACAATAGATTAATAGGTGCTTGTGCAAAAAATTGCTTTGACATAAGATACCAAGACGTTTTCAGTCACAATTGCTGCAATTCAACCTTTCTTCACAAATGTTTCTGTGAAATCATAGAGCTTCCTCACCTGTACAAGTGTCACTCCTCAATTCAGTGGAGATGACAGTGATGTCAACTTGCAAGGTTCATAAGTATATTAGTCAGCAAGATAAGATGAAATTGAATGCTTAAAATGTCCAATTTTAAAGAACGCATATGGATAGCTATTATTAAATTACAACAAGTACTAGAGAAACTGTGGAAAGACCCCATCAGTTCTGCTTTGTGCTTTAAAATACATCTGAAATGAAAGACTGCTCTTGTTTCTATTAAGAATGGATGGGAATTTTCTCTGTCTCAGACTGTCTGGGTGAAGATCAAACAAGCTCTCACAAGGTCTTTAGTTTCTTATGTGTTGGAAGGTCATTGCTAAGCTAATATCTCCCTGAGAAAGAGGCTTCTGGTGGAAGCTTGCACTCGATGAAGTTTGAAATGTAATATTATGTTTGCATAAAGGCAGGCAGATTAAATCTTTTAGGATTGCTACACATTTCAGCCTCTGGGAGTTGTAACAGTATTTGTAGAACTGATGGCAATAATAATAATAATAATAATAATAATAATAATAATAATAAGCAATCACTACATCCGTATTGTTGTCCTCTTTTAATCTTCTTTCTTTGCAGTGTCTAGTCAGAAAGCATAGCCCAACATTTTGAAGTTTGTATTCTGTTATTTAATTGCCTTGAGTTTGTAATGCATTCCCAGAACACTGACAAGCAATAGAAAGGCATAAAAATGTCGATGAAAGAAATGGCACCAAAGGGATCTTTGTTATTCTTGGCTGCAGACACTTCAGCCCTCAACAATAGCTTGTTTTCTTCCTCTGTTTCACTGCCATCATATTGTCAGTCATTGAAGGCAGGAATTTCATTATGTTTTAAATGTGTAGAAAAGCAGTCATCAGATATCTGTGACAGGTAAGTAGGAAATTTACCTAGAAATTTACCTTAGGTTATCAAAACTCATCACTGAATTGATGCTTCAGGACAAAAAGACAACTAAGCACAAAACCTGCATTTTCTTTCTATTCAGTACTTCCGCTAATGTATCCATAGCAATCATAACAATAAGGAGGAAAAACTATAAATATGCTGATAAAAACTGAATTTGTTAGAAAAGAGCCACTGATATTTAAGTGATGCTAACCCTAGATGCCACCACAAAACAAAGTTATAACCAAAGTTATAACTTAAGTTAAGGATGAATGACTTGAAGGCACACAACTAAACTGCTGCCTGGATACAGAAATTAGTAAAATTGGTGGCAAAAACTGGATGGGTTGTTTGTGATCTTGTCCTAATGTGTTTGCTGCATATGAAAACCATCTAAAAACCATCTCTTCCAACAGGCCTACCTAGTTTTTAACTATGAATCTTAAACACAAGCCCTTTGTTTGATGTCAGTTTTCTGTATTTCAATATGCATTTTATAGAAATGCAATTTTAATGTGGATCTTCTATAGAAATACATGTATTTGTTGAACTTTTGAAATGTTCATGTTTTTTAATTGTGTTTAATACACGTCAAGCTGCAGGGAGAGGCGCATAAGAAATAAAATTATTATTATTTTCATACCTTCCAAAATGTCACTGATAAAACTGGGTTACATGCACCCAAGCGACAGGAGAGTGTGGTGAAGAGGATAAAAGATATTAATGAGGAAGAGCTACAAGCTAGGAGAGGCTCCAGCAGTTTCCTTTGGCCTGAACCTACTAGGTAAAGGTAAAGATTTTCCCCTGACATTAAGTCTAGTCATATCTGCCTCTGGGGGTTGGTGCTCATCTCCATTTCTAAGCCGAAGAGCCGGTGTTGTCCTTAGATGCCTTCAAGGTCACGTGGCTGGCATGAGCTGGCATGCATGGAGCGCCATTACCTTCCCATTGGAACAGTACTTATTAATCTACTCACATTGTTTTCAAACTGCTAGGTTGGCAGATGCTGGGGCTAACAGCATGAGCTCACCTTGCTCCCCAGAGTCGAACCGCCAACCTTTCGGTCAGCAAGTTCAGCAGCTCAGCGGTTTAACCCACTGTGCCACCTGGGGCTTCTCTGAACCTACTAGCAAGGGCAAAATTGCTCCTTTTCTCCTCACTCTCCCACTAAGATAATTGAATGAAAACTATTTTTATGCTTCAAATAAGTCAGGTATGCTGCATGGAGAAAATTAATGAAAGAAAGGCAAACTGGGACACCTTAAAAGCTGCTGAAAAAGTAGGATGACAGAAGATTAATCAGTCACTGTCAGACTAGAACAGTTAAAGCAATGGTTTCTATATAAAATCTTCCTGGTATTTTGTTCTTCATCTCCTTAGTTGGCTGGGGTTTCTGGGAGGTTAGGTCTGAAATGCCTGGACAACTTAAGTTTGGGAACTGCTGAGTTAGAGTATGGTGTATCTGTGCTTAATGGCACAAAGGTCAGGGAGCAATTCTTTTACAAAAACATTTTTTTTTGCAAACTGGAAAACATGGCTAAAAAGCCCTTCTTTTCATTTTTCTCTGAAAATCTTCAATTGGTTCTCCCTCCCCATGATATGACCTGTTTCAGTCAAAAATTCATGATGAGTTCCTTTTATAAACACTTTCCTAACTCTCAGATCATTATATTTTTTTGATGACAATAGAAAATTTTTCTCATCTTTGAAACATATTAGATTTCACATCTTTATTATTGCCGGTTTGAATCCTCAAGGCCTTTTTTGTTATTAATTTGTTTTATATTATGAGAACTATTCTGTACTAGGATGGCACATAAATAATACATGCATAAATCTTGAGCCAATCCTGTGAGCTGTAAGGAATCAGACTTTTCAGTTTTAGCAGAAAAACAAATATAATAATAGGCCTAGTATAGTATAATATATGATTTGGTCACAATATATTCAGTTGAAGAATCAACCAACCAAACATATCTGAAGTCTTGGACAATATAAGCTATATCAAATTTTTCAAAAGAAGGTCTACAAAACATTTTAAATAAAAACCTTGTTTTTGTTTAATAAGCTGAAGGTGTTTCACTCCATTTCTCCTTTCCATTACAGAGAAGCTGTTTTGTTCTAATCTAGTGTGTGCTGTTAGCAATGGACTGGACAGGCATAAACAAACAGAAGCTTAAACGTGTTGTCGAAGGCTTTCATGGCCGGGATCACAGGGTTGTTGTATGTCTTTCGGGCTGTGTGGCTATGTTCCAGAAGCATTCTCACCTGACGTTTTGCCCACATCTATGGCAGGCATCCTCAGAGGTTGTGAGGTATGGAGAAAACTAAGCAAAGAGGTTAATATATATCTGTGGAAAGTCTAGGGTGAGAGCTTAAACCATCAAGACAGACGTGTTCCCAGTCAGTTGAAAGGCAAGCCAAGCAATAGGTATTCAGCCTATCCTGAATGAAATTATAACTTCGCCAAAACAAACACATACACAAGTTTACCATTTGAATATATTCTGGGATTCAGACCTTAACACAGATATTCAGGTTTCTGTGGTGGCCAGGAGTACATTGCACAGTCCAAGCTTGTGCATCACCTGTACCTCCATGTATATTTAGAGCTGAGTTTCTCAAATTGTGCTCTTCCAGATATTTTGGACTTCAGCTCCTACAGTTCCTAACAGCTGGCAAACTGGCTGGGATTTCTGGACGCTGAAGATCAAAACACCTGGAGGAGCAGAGTTTGAGGGCCCTTCCATCCAGCCATATAACCCAGAATATCAAGGTAGAAAATCCCACAATATCTGCTTTAAACTGGGATGAGTCCACACAGCCATATATTCCAGTTCAAAGCAGATAATGTGGGATTTTATTCAGCTGTATGGAAGGGGCCTCAGAAACATTGATCTAGAGAATCTAATCTGGCCACAGAGAGTCAAAAGAAATATTTAGAAATTACTACCGGGGGGGGGGGGGGGATCAAAAAAGGAATTATTACTGAAAAATATTGTAAGCACTATGTGAAAATGAGATTGAAAAATACTGTTACTGATGGAAAGCTGTTATAAACTGGAGAGCTTCATCAGTTTGTAACACAGCCTTGACCAGGTTACAATTTTTTTCCCCTTGCACTAGCAATATCCAGTCAAGAATGATTTTATGTAAAGTGGTATTCAGGAACAAGCTGAAAAAAATCCAGTCTCACAAGCAACTTTAAATTTCCTGTTCGATGTCTGATGGGTATCTTTTCAATAGGGTGATAAAATGTCTTAATCTAATAGTTTTCAACCACAGGCTGTTGCTGGTAATGGCTTTATGGAGCAATTTCTGTATTTCTTGAGAAATGGAATTGATTCCTGTTTTCTTTTATCTCACAGATTTCACTAAACAGGGAAATTTTAAAATGAGGTGATAAACTACTTTGCTTTGATAAATCTGTTTCACCTGTTGGAAAGAACTAGAAAGAACTCAGTATGAAAAATGCTTTAACTATCTTTGCCTTTTTTTTTTTTTAAAAAAAGGAGGAATCCATGTGCCAGCAATATTCTTTATCCAGGTTCTGTTCTTAGAAACTTTGGTGCTGTATGTTTTAGATTGTTTATACATATTCATAAATCCTTGATTATGCATTTTGATTAAAGCTTTCTTCTTTATTCATCTTCTTCCAGAATCTGTGTCTTGTAATAATTAGATCTTGTCAATGTCACTACTTTGTCACCAAGGTCACCACAACTTGTCTAGAGAAAGGCAAAAACATTGTCAAGCATACAAAAATATATTAGCATAGATTAGGTTGTCAGCATGTTCTTCGTCACATTTTGGATTGTGAAATCAAGATAAAATATGGCAAAAGTCTAAATTCAATAGCAAGTATCAACTACAACAGACTCACCAAATCGATAAAACATATCTGTATTGTTCCTTTACCATTTCTCTGTTGATTTAGTGGACATATTTTCCTCTTGTTCTTTTATACCTTCCAGTCATGTCCACATTATGGCGACCCTACCAATTGCACTACCTTTCTTGAATAGTGTGATTTTGTGCTTCTGTGAAGCAAAAGGCTATGTTCCTTATAGCATTGCTGCTGATAGCATGTTTTCATGTCATATAGGCTTTGGCTGAGAAGCCAAACTAAATGTGCCAACAGTTACTGGGCAGCAGCAATACTGTGTGTGTTTATATGTGTGAGTGTGTGACACACGTGCAAGATCTCTTAGAGACAACAGCAGAGGAGCTTTAAAATACTCTTGTTAGTATTATGTGGTCGAAGAACCCCTTTTGACTGTCTTTTGCTATGAGACATTTTGAGTCAGGTAATCACACAGTGTTTTACTCAGGAAATGAAAATCTAAGAGGAAATGGGGTGGCACTAACAGTGAGAAAGGATGAAGCAAAAACAGTCAAAGAATATGATGATGTTTGACAGAATCATATCAATAAGATCTCAAGGAAAACCCATAGCTCAAGTTTATTCTCCCACTATTTTGGGACCGTGCTACCATAAACTACAAAAATGATAGATAAATGGATCCTAGAGATCCTAAACTGACTGTTGTACTTTGTATTTATTGAATTTTCCTTTGTACATGAGATAAAATTTGAAGTAACTCTAGAGGGTATGGAAAAGTGGAGGAATAAAAAAAAGGAAAAAAGGGATAGGATAAAGTTGAAATGAAAACATGAGAAAAGAAGGGAGGGATAGTAAGGAAAAGAGGTGGGGGTTTACTAAGAATCCTGAAATGTAACTTCCGATCTTCTTCATCGTGTCTATATTTCTTCTTTCAGTTTTTGTCTTATTTATTCCAAATTTGCTTCTCCTTTTTTTTCTTCTAATCTTCAGATGGTATTTCTTATCTTGATTGCTGTCTAAATCATCATTTTTTCTTCTTCTGTATCAGTCCATATTTCTTATATCCAGTATCTTAACTTCCCACTGTTGTATTGTTGGTATTTCTTTTATTCTCCAATTCCTCGCATACACAATTCTTACCGCTGTTGCTAAATAGCTTAATATTATTTCTTTGTTTTTCTCTAAGTTTTTATTCATTATTCCTAGTAGATAAATTTCTCGTAACATTTTGAATTTTATATTTAAATTTTTTTTAATTTCTTCATGTATTCCTTTCCAATACTCTTTTGCTTTTTTGCATAACCACCATATATGGTAGAATGTGCCTTCTTGTAATTCACATTTCCAACATTTTGTCTGCATTTCTTTGTAATATTTTCCTAATTTTGGGGGTGTGATGTACCACCGGTACATCATTTTAAACCAATTTTCTTTGAGGTCATTTGCATAAGTCAATTTTAACTTTCTATTCCAACTGACTGTTGTACTTTGGACATATCATGAACAGACATAACTTGCTATAAAAGACAACAGTGCATGATAAGGTAGAAAGCAGCAGGAAAAATGAAGATCGCATTCCAGGTGAATAGACTCAGTCAAGAAAGGCAGAGCCCAGAGTCTCGAATACTTGACCAGGGTGGTTGGTGACTGAGTACTTGGAGGTCTCTCATTCATATGCTGATGTCAATTTGAAGGCAATTAACCATAAGACAAATCTATGAAACAGTTTACTTGGCAAGATTTGTTCAGAAGCGGTTGGCCAATGCATGGAGCTGAGTTGCCTAAGGTCACCAGTGGGTTTCCATGACTGAGCAGGAATTTGAACAATGGTCTGCAAACGGTTGCATTTTGTGCGGTTTTCTGATTTTAAAAATTGCCCGCAAATAGGGGAGGGAGTGATTTCCAGTCAGGGAATTTCCAGTGGAGTTTCAAGGCCATGCATGATCTATCTATTCTTAGCTGTAGTTATGAACACAATAATTCACTGAATGATAACCTCAGGGACTCCCAGAGACTAGGGTTCAAATCCCTGCTAAGCCACATATATCCACAGGATGGCATTGAACAAGTCACACTGGCAAATCATTGATGACACACAACACTTTTCTGCTTTGTCAATATTCAATGAGAAATGACTCTCATGAAGTTCAATATGATGCAAGTATCCATAAAACTGCAACTTTGGCTTCTGTTTTCTCTAATTCTTTCATAGACTTACATTGTTTTTAAGATATTGACAATGATCTTACTGCTTTAACTTATGAACCCCTTTTAGGACCCACTTTGCTCACTCACATCCAGTTTACTACTTCGTTGTAGTTCCTTTCTGCAAAATAAAGAGATGTATGGACTTACACTGTGATACAGGAACACACACACACATGCATGCATGCAAAAGAGGGCATTTTTAATTCAGTGTGCAAAATTCTTCTCAAAATATTCCCATGCAGCTTAGCAACTGGCAGAGACATTCATTTCCAAACTAACGTTACAGGCCAAGATAATGACTGGCAAACAATCAAAATGAACTGGTATTGTTGCCATGCCTTTCACATTAACAAAGAAAAGCTGTGCACATTTATTTCACATAGGTTCTAACTTAAATGCTCACTTGTATAGCAGTCAGATTTGCTCTTATGATCCTCCTTTAAAAGATTCGCTGACATCAAAGTATCCCAGTAGTACATTGTACTATAAAGATATATTAAGAACTACAGGACAGCATGGAACAAATATACATACACACATATGCACTAGTTCCTGTCTTAAGATTACCATAGCTCAAAAACAACTTGAAGGCCAACATCAACAACAAACTAATGCTGTGCATATGTAGTATTTACTTACATGTATACTTATACTTCCCATATTATCTTTGCACTAATGAGTTGAATATTGTATTTACTTTTCCCTTTAATTCTTGACAGGTAATTTGTTTCTGCCCACAGTATTCCTATTCTGTCTTCAGCCTACACTGCTGCTGCTTAAGCAATAATAATATGATCTAAAGAATCTTGACAAGAGATAGGAAAGTTAGGGAAAAATTACTAATACACTGTTGTTGTTGTTTTACTAAAATCCTTTTAAAAAGCTTAACCTGAAATACAATATTTTTTATAATTCAACTAATGTCAACTTGCTATTTAAAATTATAGTATGCTACTATTACAAAAAAAAAATCTTGTCAAAAAACCTGTGACATGTTTGCCCTAGGGTTCCCATAGATCGGAAATGACTTGAAGGCACACAGAAACAACAAACTATTCTACAAACCCCCACCTCACAATTTCCATTGTCCATAATCATGGACAGACAGGGATAGAGGAAGAGCTACTTGAGGAAACACTCACTTGGCACTAGTCATGTGACTAATCCCCTTCCCCACAGCCCTGATTTCTTATATATAGATATAGATATTCCAAATTCAGGGCGAAAATTGAAATCTGAACCATTTTTAGTCACAAGTATTTTGGACGGGTAGGGACTAAACCTGTATTTAGCCTTACCTAAAGCACTAGATGGAAGGCAGTAGCATGCTCTTCTCTGTTGCCCTTACTACTGCTTTCTTTCTTTCAGCCTCTATTTTCTGTTATTCTTTTTTCCCTTTTGGGTAAGTACATCTACTACTTCTGTAATCCTGCTTCACAGCACAATCCTATGGTAGCTGAGTCAGAAGACATTCAAGCTCTAACAGGCTCATGCCAGCCAAGGATGAAGATAGATGTGGGAAGGTACCCACTCATTCCCTCCTTTTAATTAGAAGATGAGAAATGTATATTCTTATATTCCATACCTAAACTCCCCTTATTCAACAAGAGGAGCTCAGTGCTGTTTAAACCAGGGCTACAACATATAGTCAAAGGCGGACAAATGTCAGTGTGCTGGAAGAAGCAAAGACCACCAGCATTGAAGCGATGCTCCTATGCCATCAACTCCACTGGACTGGCCATGTTGCCCAAATACCTGATCACCATTTCCCAAAATCTGGATTTGTAAAGACATTTGTCCCAGGAAAGGACAGTTTCCTACTTCCAACTCAGGAATGGCAAATGGAATGTTGGTGGACAGGAAAAGAGATTTAAAGATGAGCTTAAAGCTAACCTCAAAAATTATGGCATAGACACTGACAACTGGGAAGACTTGGGCCTTGAGCACTCTAACTGGAGGTTGGCTGTGACAAACAGTGCATGGAATTTGAAGAGGCACAAATGGAGAGCGAAAGGGAGAAACGTGCCAAGTGGAAGGTGCATCAAGCCAACCCTGATTGGGACCGCCTTCCACCTAGAAACCAATGTCCTCACTGTGGAAGAACATGTGGGTCAAGAATAGGGCTCTACCATCACCTTCATATTCACTGCCAAGACACTACATTTGGAAGGCCACTGTACTCAGACAAAGCATCGTCTAAGTAATGAGAAGATGAGAAATGTATATTTTTATATTCAATATGTAAACTCCCCTTATTCAACAAGAGGGGCTCATTTATGTTTGTTTGTTTATTTATTTATTTACAGTATTTATATTCCGCCCTTCTCACCCCAAACGGGACTCAGGGCGGATCACATTATACACACATAGGGCAAACATTCAATGCCCATAAACACATCAAACAGAGACCGAGACAGACAGACACAGAGGCAATTTAACCTTCTCCTGAGGGGATGTTCGATTCTGGCCACAGGGGGGAGCAGCTGCTTCACCATCCACTCTGATGGCACTTCCTCATTCCAGGTCGTAAATTAGTTAAACTTGCCTCCCCACTTTTTTTATAAGTGGTACCTTATTTCCTACTTGATAGATGCAACTATCTTTCAGGTTGCTAGGTCAGCAACGAGCAGGGGCTATTTTTTATTTTTAATTGACGGGGGCTCACCCCGCCACGGGCTGGCCTCAAACTCATGGCCTCATGGTCAGAGTGATTTATTGCAGCTGCTCAACAGCCTGTGCCACAGCCCGGCCCCTTTTATACCAGGGCTACAACATATAGCCAAGTTAGAGATGGTGTTAACTATTTGGTTGTATGAATGGCTGGCAGTCTATTTCAAGAACTTGTGACACAGCAAGGGATCAAAGTTGGTTATCTACCATAATGGTATGAGTAATGTGTCCAGTAGGATTGTCCATATTGTCGTAAAAATTCCCCTACCGTAATTATTTCATATTGTTCCCGTTTTTTGACACGAGTATTGAAACGTTTTCCCTGGGCGCTACTGGCAATGTAATACGATCCATCGTTGGCCCATTCTGTAATTGTGTCTTAAAATTTTCGTTAATTTTTTTCCTCCAAAAACATTTTTTAATATTTTTAAAATATTATTATTATTATTATTATTATTATTATTATTGTTTCTGCAACCTAACATGAATGGGAGCCTAGCGCAGCCTAACATGGCTCCCGCTCCCAGCCAATCAGAGTCTTCCACGATAGCTAAAAAAGGTGGGGGCTAGCGTCCTCCGCGTCCACATTTAGAATCGCTATAAAAATCGCCTCCGCATGGAGCCAAGCCATTCTGGGTTGGGATACCAAGGAGAGAGGGTGGTTTGCGCGTGCCTTGAAGCTGAGAGGGCAAAGTGACTGGGGGTAGAGGGTTGTTGCAGTGCTTAGATATTGTGTTGGGGGGAAATTGGCTTGGGGCTTGGGGCAGAGTCCTTGCTGTGGATGTTGGGAATTTTTTTTCCAAAGGAGTCTGCGTCCCTCCCTGCTAGTGCTGAGCTTTGGGTTGGTTCCTTCTCCTGAGGTAGACCTTTTGCCTTTCTATTTTTCCTTTTTTGGAATAAAGCAATCACCCCATAAGCCTTTCTTTCCAAGCCTTAAAAGGAGGGAGCTTGAAAATTATATATTATTATATATTAGCATTGCTTCCCTCATGCTCCATTTCTATTCCCAAGCTTTGGGCTGAGTTTTATTTCTGCAATCACAAAGTCAGACATTGATTTGATTCAATAGAGGGTCCACAGCAATTTATAGTTTCCAAAGGACATGGGCATTCCTGCCAAGACATTGCTTCCCTCACGCTCCATTTCTATTCCCAAGCCTTGGGCTGAGTTTTATTTCTGCAATCACAAAGTCAGACATTGATTTGATTCAATAGAGGGTCCACAGCAATTTATAGTTTCCAAAGGACGTTGCAAATCCTGTCAAGGCATTGCTTGGCGTGTGCTGCATTTCTAATCCAAAGTCCTCAGCCAGAGTTTCATTTTTGCAATCACAAGGTCAGCCAGTGGCACCATTGATCAAAAGGTTCAAAGGCAATTTATAGTTTCCAAAGGACGTTGCCAATCCTGTCAAGGCATTGCTTGGCATGTGCTGCATTTCTAATCCAAAGTCTACACAAGTAGAAGAGGGACTTTTACAGTGATAAGAACCCAATTGAACAGGAAATAAGACTTTCAAACCAGGAACAGGTTTCTTCAAATATTGAAAAATAGTGTATTATAAAAAGTTATGAAAATTCGCCAAAAATCATAGGAGACAGGAAACATTCTGCAATTTGTTGAGCAAAGAGTGTGGAATGTGTTCTCCCACTGTACCAAATTTGATGAGAATAGCTCAAGAAATGAGGGCAGGAGACCCCCAGAAAAGTCCCCCCCCGGTTTCCTGTTTTTTGGCGATTGCGCATGCGCGTCCGCCATTTTAGAAACATTTTAGAAACATTACGAATTTTCGGAAATATCCAAAAATTTTGGGTGAAACATTTAGAAATAATTTCTACATCGAAGAGCCGGCACCCCCTACTTTAGAAACGAGAATTGAAACATTTTTTCCATCGATCGGACAAGCCTAGTGTCCAGCCCCATGGCACATGTTACTGAAATCCTAACAACATACCCAATTATTAAATACTGGAAGTTACAGTCTAATAAAGTTCTAATAAAGTTCTCAGATGAAAGCAATCTAAGGACAAATCCTATGCCACGAACATGCCACATCTATTTCAGATACAGATTTAGAAGTAATGCTTGTCCTTTAATTTCAAGACATTTCTCCTTCCTGGGACAAATGTCTTTACAAATCCAGATTTTCAGCTTTCAACATTCTTGACAGAAGCCTTTCTCAGCTAAAGACAAAATGGGCAAAAACCCTCCCTTTTCTACACAATCATTCCCCTCTCTCTTTAAAGAGGGAAAAATAAAATGAAAATGTACCTAAAAACAACAGTATTAGAGACTTGTAAATGTGTAACATATTATTTATGCTGATAATGCTTACAGAATCTGCCTATTCTTCCTGTTTCTTTTCCACAGGAACATAATCATATATTTTTGTCAGGTGTGCTTTTCATTGAGTTCAGCACAATGAAAATATGTGATACTTATACTTCGAAATAATTGCCTACAAAGTATATATCCTATAGTGTCACAGTCATTATAAAAAATATTCTACATGTCTAACAGAAGTGAAAAAAATAGTAGGATATCTGCCTTTTTTTGGATAATAGATCCTATAGGCCAGAGAAGAGATGTGTGTCACACTGTCTCCTACATATATTATTCTGAGTACAGAATAATATGCCATAGTCAATGGAATAGACTACTAAGAGATTCAGGATTTGCAGGCCAGCAGTCTTCTGTCTCTCATTGAAATATCTGGCCCATTTCCATTGATAAGAGCAACCAAGGCTGTTCTGGCACCAAACTCTGGCCTGAAATCAGACTGAAGTGGGCCAGTCTTGTCTAGGAACATTCAAAGCTCACTAGCCATCACACACTCAAGCATTTTGCCTCAAGGGGATATTTGCTATGGTGTTTTAGTTCTCACATACCTCTGGGTCCAGGGTGGTCCCCTTCATGACAGAACAAACCGAGGGCCCTTCCACACAGAATATAACCCAAAATATCAAGGCAGAAAATCCCACAATCTTTACTTTGAACTGGGTTATCTGAGTCCACACTGTCATATATTCCAGTTCAAAGCAGATATGGGATTTTATTCAGCCGTGTGGAAGAGGCCTAAGTGACAAGCACCCCTCCCTGGCGTACCGGGTATTTGTGATACCATAACATTGCCACCCTGACTACTATCTGTTGTTTGCTTGTTACACAAAGATAACCAGATTGGAACTTTATGCCTTCATTTCAAATGTGTATGAGCATATACCAGGGCAATGAACTCTCTTTCTAAAGATAATGTAATAATAATATGAAAAAGAAATCCCTGTTGGGTATCGATGGTTGTTATTTTCACTAAACCAGAATGTAACTACCCAGAAAGGATGCCAACATAAAGAACTGAGCATCCTGAGATTTTTTGAGAGGTGTCATTCTGTTGACCTTGGTCAGCTGACGTTTAACAGGTAGTTGATGGTTATGTGGACTGTGTCTAAATCAAGAAGCAGTTAAGAACAAAGCTCAGTCAAACAGCATCAGTCACCTAATAAGAGAGTAGACATGCATTGTGGTCAGTAAGTGGAAACTTTCAGCTTCCACTTCATTGGCCTTGCTTTTGCCCACATATGCAGTCCTGTAATTTCTTCATGAGTCAGTGAGAGCTGTATGATTACTGCTGAAAATAAAAAATGTGCCCAAATAATGCATTTCATCTGGCAATTGGCATCTCTGGATGTCATATGCTTAGCTTGTGAAGCAGAAAGCAAACAAACTTACTTTAGAAAAAGGAGAAAGGATGGTATCAAATGATATTCATCTACATAGCACAATATTTCATGTATATTTTGTGACAATAGAGAAGCGTGAGGTTGGCTGCCACAGATTTCAAACTGGCAAAATTGACTTTCCCTCCCCTAGTATCCATTTCTGAGTGGTGTGTGTTACTTCGACTGTTTAGTTCATGGATTCAGAGGTGATTGGGTTTCCATGTACTTTTTTTTAAGGATGAACAAACTTCCTGATAATAAAACTGATAATTCTAATTAGGGAATCTCATGTGCAAGTGTGGATTGGACCAACTTGTTTTGGGTTGGGCTGTGACTACCCAAAGCACTAGGCAGCTTCATATTGCTACCCGACTTGTGAGCTGTAAATGTTCCAAGGGCACAATACTCTCCCGGGTTTGGTTTCCTTTAGAAAGATGCCTTCAAGGCTCATGACATTTAGTAGCATTTGGATTTATAGACCACTGTACAGGATGGGTGGAGTCATGACTAAACACGTGGCAGACAATAAAAGTAACTACACCTCATCATATCTCCAGAAGGAGGCAGCCAGCACCCAAAAGTACTTTATTTTACATGTTCCAAAGCACATCTCTTTCTGTCTATTAAAACTCAGATTCAAACTGCAGTTTATCTTGTTTGTCTTCATGTCAAGTGATACAAATGGCTTTATCCATAGCTAGAAGTCTGTGGAAGAAAGGCATGCTTCATGTTTACAGGCATTTCCTAGCCATTGACTGGGCAAAAGTAAGAATGACAAACCTAAAAATCCTGGACCATTAACATTCATTTTTCAAGAGACTTTATTGCCCAAAGTCGCTATTTCATCTAATTCACATAATCAGAGATAGCTGCAAGTTACCATGTTGATGAGCTTAGGATGGTGGAGATAATGTCTACATTTGTTACACAACTGCAACATACTCGAAAATCTATGGTTCTACAGCCATACTTACAATTAGCAGTGTAACTGTGCCCGCCCACAGTTTAGCTGATCCAGAATATTTTTGAAACAATTTTAATAAAAGCAACCTCACCATTCCAGCAAAAGTTACCCCCCCCCCCCCCCAAACAAACAAACAAACAAACAGGGGAAGCAGAGGACAATCTCACCCCCAACAACACTTCAGTGCCAATACAGAAGCAGGTTGGACTCATCACATGAGGTACATGGTGAGACTGTGACCTAATCTGGGTTTATTGATAGGTTTCACCCATCAATTCCAAGGGACAGGCTTATCATGGGAAGACAGCAGACTGGCAATGGATGGTACATAGTGTCATGCAATAGGGTCCTATTTCAATGCCAGTTTGCCACATTTCTGTGATAAAACCCAAGGTTAAGATTCTTGTCAGAAATGTGAATTATATTGTCTTTCAGATGTCATTGAACTATAACTCAAAGAATTCCTCAGCACTGACTAGGCCTTGTGGGAGCTGGAATCTAACAACAATTCCTAGCCATGTTTTAAGGCAACGTTGTAGTAATAGCCCAGTGTAATGGGCTATGGTGGAAAATCCATAAAATATTTTAGGTTAAAGCTGGGCAGAGAAAAAAAAAACGGGTCTTAAAGTGCTATAAATGAAGAGGTGGCTGTGGTTTTCAATCCTGCTACAATGGGATCTCCATCCTTACAGAAAGTTGCCAGATTCCGTTTCTGTCTTAAACTATTTCTAAAATAAGTAAAGAACTCTGAGCTGATTTTCTGTAAAATGAATTGTGTTCCAAACATTTTTCTGTGAACAGTGAGACCTTATCAACATAGTTTTCGAATGATTGCAAGGACGACACTGATGAGCTGAAAATATGTTGATGTAATCTTTGTGGGAAACAAATTAGCAAGGTCAGTGCAGAGAAATGTAGAGCCCCTTTACGTGTTAAAAAGTAGCAACATAAAAGTAACCAGCAGCAGCTCAGGGCAATGTGAGCCAAGAATCGGATGATCCAAGTCATCCTGGAAGCATGGAAAAGTGATTTTTAAGAGACTTGAGCCTGATATTATGTAAATTCTTCACAAACTCTCAGGATTGAAATCTTATAGATATCCATTCCAAATTAAATTCCAGTGAGTTCGGTGACAATGGGTAGAGAATTGCAGCCTAGGTCATCGAAATGTTGTATTTGTTAGCTTTCCCCCCGTTCATAACCTTGATTGGCAAGCACAGTTGGTCCATTAAGCACAATGAGGCAGCTGCTGCTCTCTGCTCCTGCAGAGTCTCTGCAGCTGCCTCACCTCCCTCCCTTTTTTACCTCAATTCTTCTTCCCCCTCCCCTGCCTCATCTTGTGCTGTTGGTCTATATAACATAGCCCTGTGCCTTGCCTCTACACCTTTCTGCATCATCTTCTGCTGCTCCCTTCACCTATTTTTTTGTGTCAGGAGCGACTTGAAAAACTGCAAGTCGCTTCTGGTGTGAGAGAATTGGCCGTCTGCAAGGACATTGCCCAGGGGATGCCTGGATGTTTGATGTTTTACCATCCTTCTGGGAGGCTTCTCTCAGTCCCTGCATGGAGCTGGAGCTGACAGAGGGAACTCATCTCCCCAGGTTGGATTTGAATAGCAACCTTCAGGTCAGCAACCCAACCTTCAAGTCAGCAGTCTGCGGCACAAAGGTTGAACCCACTGCTCTTCCCTTTATCTCCCTTTACCCTTCGCCTAAAAAAAAAAAGTGGTGATTGTAAAAAAACAACTGAGACTTTCTATGGAAGGCAAGCCAGCAAAGAGTCAGGCAGTGTAGGCATTGCCAGCCCCATCACAAAGGAGAGAGGAAGATGGGGTAATGTTAGATGTCTATGGGGGGGGGGGTTGGTGACAATGAGAAAAGGCCTATCGCAAGAGAAATAGAGGTATTCTTACCCCCAATTGTCACTTTTTGCCCACTGCACTTTTTCATATGCCATATTAGTGAAGTATTGGGCTTCCAATCGAAGCCGGAGGCTTAAGGCTTGTGATTGGAAGCACACAAAGAGGCTTCCGATTGGAAGCGCACAAAGGCCCAGCCTGCATCCAGCCAGCCCTCCCTCTCCCCGGACTGCCATGGAAACCCCTGGGGCCACCTCCCAATGCTGTCCATGGAGGGAGAAGAAAAGCCCCAGCAGGCAGCCCAATTGACCCGCTGTGCCTGAAGGTGGCTGCCTTCATCTCTTCTCCTTACTCTTCTTGCCTGCTGCTGCCGCCATAGCCAGAGCCAGAGCCATGGCCCAGCTGCGTGCTTCTTCCTCCTCCGCCTTTGATTTCCTGGTGCTGGGAGGTTCGCGAGTGAACCTGGGAGGAGGAGGCGGGGGTGCATGCATGTGCACGAGGGGGGTGCGCGCATGCGGGAGCTCAACTGCGTCCTCAAGAGAATGGCACCACAGGCAACTGCCTGGTTTGCATTATGGGTGAACCGCCCCTGATGCCAATACAGGTTCAGAAGAACACCATAGTCAAAAAAGGTCCAGTCCTGTAGTCAAACGCCAAGAGTTCAATGATTAACATCCAGGGATCAAGCTTCTATACCATAGTCAATAGCCAGTCCAGAGATTTAAGGTTCCAGTATTCCAAGAGTTCAGGAGAAAGGTCAGGGTATCTAAACTCCACAAACCTGGGGAAAAAACAAGCAGCATGCACAGCCAAAGTAAAACAAATACTTTTCACAGAAGATTAGTCTCCAGGCTAGCTCCTTATAACTAGTAAAACCCAGCTGCAACCTATCTCTTGCATGTCTCCACCCTTAATTGCTTTCACCTGTAACTCTTACTTACAGATTACTCAGCCCTTTAGAACTAAGACTTACGCCTTCCATCACCAGTTGCTAGACCTGACACCACCAACCACCATCAACTGTGGAACATGATACATGACACATCCCTCTATTGCTATCCCTGTCTCCCACACAATTGCTTGATTTCCCACCACATTTTGCCACCTGTCTGCATTACTTTTGTTTTAAAGCAGCACTAGACAGCTGGTGTAGTGACTGTCACTTTAAAGAAGGTAAATAGAAGAGGTGAGAACAAGGAAAAATGTATATTACTACATTTAGGCATATAAATGAAAGAAGAAAGTGAAAAGCTGGGTTGCAGTTAAACATTAAAAAAAACAAGATGATGGCAACCAGACTGGTTGATAACTGGAAATTAGAGGGAGGAAACGTGGAGGCAGTGACAGACTTTGTATTTCTAGGTGTGACGATTACTGCAGATGCAGACTGCAGCTATCAGAAGACGTTTACTTCTTGGGAGGAGAGCAATGACCAATGTCGATAAAATAGTGAAGTGTAGAGACATCTCACTGGCAATGAAGGTCCGCATAGTTAAAGCAATGATATTTCCCATAGTCAATAGCCATGGATACGAGAGCTGGATTATAAGGAAGGCTGAGCGAAGGAAGATAGATATTTTTGAACTGTGATGTTGGAGGAAAATTCTGAGAGTGCCTTGAACCGAGAAGATAAACCAGTCCATACTCCAGGAAATAATGCTTGACTGCTCACTGGAGGGAAGGATATTAGAGGCAAAGGTATAATGAGAAGACAGGAAAGCTTGAAGAAGAGAATGATGCTGGGGAAAATGGAAGGAAAAGGGAAGAGAGGCTGACTAAGGGCAAGATGGATAGATGGTATCCTTGAAGTGATTGGCTTCAGTCACTTCAGGGGGGTGGCAACGGCTGACAGGGAGCTCTGGCATGGGCTGGTCCATGAGGTCACGAAGAGTCAGAAGTGACTGAATGAATAAACAACAACAGACATAGGATGGGTGATGCCTGGCTTGAAAACAGTACATGTGAAAGGGATTTAGGAGTCTATTTAATATACTACCAGGTGAACATGAGTCAACATGTGATGCGGTAGCTAAAAAAGCTAATGTGATTCTAGGCTGCATCAATTGGAGTATAGTGTCTTGATTGAGAGAAATAATAGTTCCATTATATTTTACTTTGGTCAGACCTCGCCTGGAATACAGCATCCAATTCTGGACATCAAAATTCAAGAAGGGTATTGGCAATCGGAAATGTGTCCAGAGAAAGGTGGCCAAAATAATTAATAGTCTGAAAATACAATCCCTATAAGAAGCTGCTTAGAAGCTCAGTATGTTTAGCCTAAAGAGGAGAAAGTTAAGCTTAGGCGAGGGACAAAAGTGGTTATTTACCCCAAATATCAGTTCTGCCATCACATTGATTTTTTGCCTCCATTCTCAAATTTCTATCAATGCAGTAACGGTTCTGTTCCATTATCCAGGCGGAGACCACTAGGGGATGCTATAGAGAGAAAGATAATCCATTTTATGGTGAGGGGGGGGGGAGATGAAGGAGGAAAACTATTTCCCCTGTTTTTGCTGGTTATTGCTCCTCCCCACTTCCCATATTATAAACGAGGATTGTTTCCATGACAGGGACACGGTGGGGGTAATTACAGTAAAACAGGAGGAAATGGTTTTCCTCCTTCAACCCCCCACCCCCCGTGACACCCCTGACTGCGAGAGCACTGGAAACCAATACACCGAGGCCAATAAACAATCTAATATCTTTATTAAAGAATTGAAGAAATAAAACAAAAACAAGCAGAAGATAAAGTTCATCAATAGACCTTTTAGGAAAGGTCGAATATAGTCCAATAATATATTGTCCAATGTCTAATATTAGAGTTTAAAGTTTGTAATCCAAAAAACCGAAACGCACTCAAACTTCCAAGCAGTTTGAGTGGGGAAACGTCCAAGTCTTTTACTAGAGTTCAAAAGCAAGTCCAAGGCAAGGAATTGAAGACAAGGCTGGATTCACGGCATGACAAGGCAAGGCTGGAATCACGGCAAGGCAAGGAAACACGGCTAGGCTAGGCTGGAAGGTAGTGGATCCAAACGCGGTCCACACTTGGCTGGACGCGAAGTTATTCCTTCAACTGACACATTGACTCCGCGCTGGCTAGCCAGCGCACAGAACTTTTAAGGAACTTCAAATCTTTCCACAGAGCAGGTGTCCAAATGCTCTTTTCCCAAGGGAAAAGAGCTAAAACAACATCTTTAACCAGATGCGATCCTCCCTGAGAACTCGCAGGGGAAAACAGGTTAATCAGCAGATTCTCTAGCTGCTAATCGCGCTCCTTCTTCTGCCAGCTTTCTCAGACCTACTCATTTCCCAAAACATCCGTCTATCAAAGGGAGGGGAACTGGTGGGAGAAGGCTCCATTTCAAGGGCCTTTTTAATGAGCTGTGGACTAGAATTGTCAATAGGGAACATCTGGAAAGGGGCAGAATCTTGCTGAATCAGCACAAACCCCATTTCCTCGTCACTTTGGTCCACAATGGAGGCAGGATCACGGCCCAAGGGTTCAGGGGACATCACCCCCCCCCCCCAATAAAATTGACTATCTTTCTCTCTCTTGTGCCCCCTAGTGGCCTCTGCACATATAATGGAACAATACCACAGTAACTTTGAATTTCAGCTGGGTATTTGGAAAGGAGTATAACTATGCAAAGTAAAAGGGCAGAAAAACCTGCCAATGGAATGTAACAACAGAAAATAAGATGTTATCCTTGAAGTGACTGGCTTGACCTTGAAGGAGATGGCGACAGCAGACAGGGAACTCTGGCATGGGCTGGTCCATAAGGTCACAAAGAGTCGGAAGCGACTGAACCAATAAACAGCACAGGGATGAGATCCTTGGATATAGGATTTGTCTGGAAGGGCCTCCAGTTCAAAGCAAATATTGTGGGATTTTCTGCCTTGATATTCTGGGTTACATGACTGTGTGGAAGGGCCCTTAAATTAGTCATTAAAACTGTCTATGGAAGAAACGCATCTGTAGAATTAATTCAGCTTGACACTACTTTAACTGCCATGCTCAAGTCTATGGAATCCTGGGCATTGTAGTTTAATGAGACACCAGCACTCTTGGGTGTAGAAAGTTAAAAGTCCTTCCACACAGCCATATAACTCAGAATATCCACAATATTTGCTTTGAACTGAATTATCTGAGTCCAAACTGCCAGATAATCCAGTTCAATGTGAATTTTATACAGCTGTGTGAAAGGGACCTAAGGAGCTTGTCAAACTGTAACTCCCAGGATTCCACATCATTGGAAGTGCATCTACAGCAGATGTGGGCAAACCTCAGCCCTCCAGGTGTTTTGGACTTCAACTCCCACAATACCTAACAGCCTACTGGCTGGGTTGCTATAAGTTTTCCGGGCTGTATGGCCATGTTCCAGAAGCATTCTTTCCTGACATTTTGCCTACATCTATGGAAGGCATCCTCAGAGGTTGTGAGGGCTGTTGGAAATTACGCAAGGGAGGCTTATATATCTGTGGACGGTCCAGGGTGGAAGAAAGAACTCTTGTCTGTTTGAGGCAAGTGTGAATGTTGTAACTGATCACATTGATTAGCATTGAATAGCCATTCAGCTTCAAAACCTGGTTGCTTCAAAGCCTGGCTGCTTCAAAGCCTTCCTGCCTGGGGAAACCTTTGTTGGGAGGTGTTAGCTGGCCCTGATTGTTTCTTGTCTGGATTTCCTATTTTCCGAATGTTGTTCTTTATTTACTGTCCTGTCCTGATTTTAGAGTTTTTAAAAATACTGATAGCCAGATTTTGTTCATTTTCATGTTTTCCTCCTTTCTGTTGAAATTGTCCACATGCTTGTGGATTTCTATGGCTTCTCTGTGTAGTCTGACATGGTAATTGTTAGAATGGTCCAGAATTTCTGTATTCTCAAAAAACATGCTGTGCCCAGGTTGGTTCATTAAGTGCTCTGCTATGGCTGACTTCTCTGGTTGAAATAGTCTGCAGTGCCCCAAATCAATCGGGGGCGGCTAACACCTTCCAACAAAGGATTTTCCCAGGCAGTAAGCAGCCAGACTTTGAAGCTGAAAGTCTATTCAATCCTAACCTTAAATGTATATTTAAATGTATAATTATGTATGTTTTTTAACGTATACTCTTAATTTTATTGTTATTTTTAATCTCGATGGATTTTTAAATTTGATGTAAACTGTTTTTTGATGTACAGTAGAGTCTCGTGTATCCAAGCCTCTGGATAATCCAAGCCATTTTTGTATATCATGATATTTTGGTGCTAAATTTGTAAGTACAGTAATTACAATATAACATTACTGTGTATTGAACTACTTTTTCTGCCAAATTTGTTTTATAACATGAAGTTTTGATGCTTAATTTGTAAAATCATAACCTAATTTGATATTTAATAGGCTTTTCCTTAAACCCTCCTTATTATCCAAGATATTCGCTTATCCAAGCTTCTGCCGGCCCGTTTAGCTTGGATAAGTGAGACTCTACTGTATATGTTTATATTGTAAGCCACCCTGAGTTCCCTGATGGGTGAGAAGGGAGGGGTAGAAGTGATGTAATAAATAAATAAATAAATAAATAAATACCCTAGGTGGCCAGTTGCAACATTCACACCTGCCTCCCAACAGACAAGAGTTCTTTCTCCCACCATGGACTTTCCACAGATATATAAACCCCACTTCCAGTTTCCAACAGTCCTCACAACCTCTGAGGATGCCTGTTATAGGGCCCTTCCACACAGCCCTATATCCCAGAATATCAGGGCAGAAAATCCCACATTAGCTGACCATAGACTCAGATAAACCAGTTCAAAGCAGATATTGTGGGATTTCCTGCCTTGATATTCTGCGATATAGGGCTGTGTGTGGAAGGGCCCATAGATGCAGGCGAAACGTCAGGAGAGAATGCTTCTGGAACATGGCCGTACAGCTGGGAAAACTCACAGCAGCCCAGTGATTCCGGCCATGAAAGTCTTCGACAACACAAGGGCTGTTTACATGAATGATGGTGCCAAAGGGTATGTCCTGACACAAACTGGAGGGCTTCAGGTCAAGGAAGGGCGCCTTTCTTTTTGCCTGGCAGTGGTTAAATGCTATGTGGCTACTCTGGAGGAATTCAAGGGGGCTGAACGGGGAAAGGAAAGGCCCCTCCCCATCGCTCTGTGTCTCATCCAAAGTGCGGGCAGGCGCCAGGAAGGGCACAGGCTTCTCCTCCGCAGCTCCACGTCCCATGTGCGGAGGGTTCGCGCATGCTCGCTGGCTGCCCGCTCGGACAACTGCGCCGCACATGCGCAGTAGCAAAATGGACGCTTCTCTGATGCGGGGCTCATTTTGATCGCTGCCGAGCGAGCCGCTGCTGGTCTCCCCCCTCCCTCCCCTTCCCTTGGCTTTGGCCATGGCCCGCGGAAGGCTCCGGCGGTAAGGAGGGCCCGAGGCACCCGAGGTGGTCTCTCGTCTTGAGGTAAGAGGGAGAGAGAGGGAAGGGAAGGAGGGCTTCTCTGGGAGCGAGGAGTTGGGGGCCTCAGCGCGGTGGGGGAAGCTCTTTGGGGTCTGTGAGGGTTGCCAAGGCGACGCTTGGGAGCCCGACTGCGGCGGAGAAGGGCGCTCTTCCCGCCTGCCTGCCTTCCCTCCCGCCGCAGACCCAGCGCCTCCTTTCAGCACCTCGGACAGCGCTCTGCAGCTCTCCTTGGCGGGATGGATGGCCCTTTCTCCCAGAACCATAACATCATAGAGTTGGAAGAGATACCACAAGGGCCTTCCAGTCCAGGCAGGAAGGCACCATGAAAGCGCCCTTGACAGATGGCCACCCAACCTCCAGAGGAGGAGACTCCATCACCCTCCCATTGGCAAATAGATCTAAATAATGTGTGGTCAGAGACTCTTATGGCCGGAATCACTGGCTTGCTGCGAGTTTTCTGGGCTATATGGCCATGTTCCAGAAGCATTCTCTCCTGACGTTTCGCCCACATCTAAGACAGGAATCCTCAGAGGTTGTGAGGTAAGTTTCCAGGAAACTAGGCAAGTGGGAGTTATATATGTGGAATGTCCAGGGTGGGAGAAAGAACTCTTCCCTGTTTGAGGCAAGTGTGAAAGTTGCAATTGTTCACCAGGATTAGCATTGAAAAGCTTTGTGGTTTCAAAGCCTGGCTGCTTCCTGCCTGGGGGAATCCTTTTTTGGAAGGTGTTAGCTAGCCCTGATTGTTTCCTGTCCGGAATTCCCCTGCTTTCTGAGTGTTGTTCTTTATTTAAGGTAAAGGTAAAAGTTTTCCCCTGACATTAAGTCCAGTCGTGTCCGACTCTGGGGGTTGGTGGTCATCTCCATTTCTAAGCCGAAGAGCTGGCGTTGTCCATAGATACCTCCAAGGTCTTGTGACTGGCATGACTGCATGGAGTGCCGTTACCTTCCTGCTAGAGTGGTGCCTATTGATCTATTCACATTTGCATGTTTTTGATCTGCTAGTTTGGCAGAAGCTGGGGCTAACAGCAGGTGCTCACTCCACTCCCAGATTCAAATCTGTGACCTTTCGATCCGCAAGTTCAGCAGCTCAGCGCTTTAACACTCTGTGCCACTATCCTGATTTTAGAGTTTTTTAAAATACTACTGCCCAGATTTTGTCCATTTTCATGGTTTTCTCCTTTCTGTTGAAATTGTCCACATGTTTGTGGATTTCCATGGCTTCTCTGTGTAGTCTGTCCTGATTTTAGAGTTTCTTAATACTGGTAGCCAGAGAAGTCAGCCATAGCAGAACACTTGATGAACCAACCTGGACACAGAATATTATTTGAAAACACAGAAATGCTGGATCACTCTAACAAACACCATGTCACACTACACAGAGAAGCTATTGAAATCCACAAGCATGCGGACAATTTCAACAGAAAGGAGGGAACCATGAAAATGAACAAAATCTGGCTACAAATATTTAAAAAACTCTAGAATCAGAACAGTAAATAAAAAACAACACTGATAAAATTGGTGAATTCCAGACATTAATCAATCAGGGCCAGCTAACATCTCCGAACAAAGGATTTTCCCAGGCAGGAAGCAGCCAGGCTTTGAAGCTACAAGGTTTTTCAATGCTAATCAAGGTGATCAATTACAACATTCACACTTGCCTCAAGTAGACAAGAATTCTTTCTCCCACCCTGGACATTCCACAGATACGTAAACCCGCACTTGCCTAATTTCCAACAGACTTCACAACCTCTGAGGATGCCTGCAATAGATGCGGGCAAAATGTCAGGAGAGAATGCTTCTGGAACATGACCAGACAGCCTGGAAAACTCACAGCAACCCAAATCTAAATAAGTTCTTCCTTGGCTAACTTCCAGACAGGCCCTATATTCCAGGTTCTGATCCCAGGTTTTCTGCTTTAAACTGAATTATATGAGTCACACTGCCAGGTAATCTGGGATAACCTTGGATCGGATCTTGGGATATAGGGCCTGTCTGGATTGGCCCCAAGGATATGGGAGAAGGGAAGGCAAGGGCTCTGGATACTGCTATTATTTGTAATCATGGATTTCACCATCTATGATGTGAAAGTATTTTTTTAAAAAAATCCAAAAAGCCATTTCTGTGGATTCTATATCTCTCGATGTAGCCATCTATGGGGTTAAAATATTTTTTAAAATTCAAAAAGTCATGTCGGCACTTCTGTATTTATGGATTTAACAACCCATAACATAAAAATACTCCCCAAGAATTTCCAAAAGGCCATATCCACGGATTCTTTATTCATGGATTTTACCATCCATGCCATGGGAATATTTTTTATATATATTTCATAAGAGCCAACTTTGATTTGGTCATGGGGACCCATTTTACTATGACACTGTATATCATGGAACTTGAGCATCTACAGATTTTGGTTTCTGTGGGACATCCTGGAAGTAAACCTCAGTAGATACTAAGGACCCACTATACCTGTGTCTCCCTATACACACATAATAATGTATCTTGAAGATGGGACTCAAAGTGAAACACAACATTGATTTCAGTTCCATAGATGCCTTGTACACATAGCAAGAAGGTAATTTTATACACAATGTTTTCAAATAATTTTGTTCATGCAACCAAGTTTGTGTGCATTGAACCATCAGAAATCAATCTAGTAGCAACCCATGTGAACAGCTTGGAATTTGAGAGCATTTCAGATTCTGGAATTCTGGATAAGAATGCTTAAACTGTTTTGTTTTTATTTTTGTGAAGGAATGGGAAAGGAGCTTTAACCCAAACCCTGTGTTTTAAAAGAATGGAGGCAGGCTGCTTGGCAGAAATGTAATGATTTCGGAAAAATCTCTCACACATTCAATGTTCATTCGCTGTGTCTTTTTCTTTACCGACCCTTTGGAAGGCTGGGTCAGAAGTGAAAAGACTTTGGCAAGAAGTGTGTTGTAGTTCCCAAGGGCCTTGTCACTTAGAGGAGGGTATGAGGATGGTAGGCATGGGCCCTATCCTTTGAGAGCTTGGTGCATGAAGAAGAGGAAAGGAACACCTGTTGCCAAGGTCCTTTATAAAACAGCAGCCAACTGCTTTTGCAGCATAGATTTCATCTCTCTTTCAATAAAAAAAGTCTGTGGCTATGTGTTTGTTTTCATTTTCATTTTGCAGCCTGTGTATGAGGGCACTATGCTCTTTGGGATTTTTATTGCCTCTTTAAAATATCAACTGAGAGTTTCATATACTTGGAAAGGTCGCAAAAGTTCCTTGTCAGTGCATGTAAGAGTGATCAGCAAGGGAGGCCTTCTTGCTACATTGCCAGAGGGACAAAAGAAAGAAATCCTCACCAACCTCACTGCTGCAGCAAGAGAGGAAAACACCCTTGCGATCACAACATATCTGAGAGAAAAGGAGAAAACAGAGAGCCCCATGTCTACTCATTTGGCTGGGAGCCCCGGCTGCTGTTGCTCTGGGCATAAGACGATGCTTCTTCTGTTGCTCTTGGAAGGAAGACAAGAATGTCTTCTGTTACTGCGACTGAAAGGATATAAATATCTTTCTCCTTTTAAGAAAAATGTAGCCAGCCTCTGCATTTGGGATAGAGGTGAGAAGGAAGGATAGAGAAGCTGAGACATGCAGCTGGTGCTGTAAGATTCAATCACCTTGCTGTAGAGAGCGAAGGCTGGAAAAATAACTGCATATGGTGCTAGGGTCATAAAATGCAGGTTTTTTCCTCCTTCGCAGTCAATGCAGCTAGAAGCAGGCAAGCAGCTTTTAGTAAAGAACATGAATGTTTAGATGGAAATCCACTGATACAAAACATCTATTAAGCAAGTGCCATGCAACTACTGCGTGATAGTAACATATTTTTAGGTTCCCTTTGTAACTGGCTAATAAAATTGGAAAAAGTAATGATGTCTAGTTCATTAAAAGATACATACCATATATACTCAAGAATAAGCTGAGTTTTCAGCTCTTTTTAAGGGCTGAAAAAGCACCCCTCGTCTTATACTTGAGTGAGGGTCCTGGTCGGCTTATATTTGAGTTGGCTTATACTAGAGTATATATGGTAATCAGAGCTGGACAGTCTTATCTTAAATTACAGTTTTATGTAAATATTCAAAAACATTTAACCTCAATTCATGTAATTTTATTAGTATCTTTTATTTTTATTTTTGAAATTTACCAGTAGTAATTTTTCCAAGTGATGACTTAAAAACCATTTCCCGCACTCATAAAACTCCTCTCTCTCTCTCTCTCTCTCTCTCTCTCTCTCTCTCTCTCTCTCTCTCTCTCTCTCTCTCTCTCTCTTGTCTATCACAGGTCAACCTTCCTTCTGGAATTCAACTCCCCACAATGAAGTTTTTACTGGCAATTCTTGTGTTTGTTTTTTTCTCCTTATATGTTGAAGAAGTCTGCTCCAAAGAGAAATCATCAAAGAAAGGAAAAGGGAAAAAGAAGCAATATCTCTGCCCTTCGTAAGTTACTTTCTTTTAAAATATACCTGTTGAGGAAAATGTTGTTTGTGCTGTATTTTACAGAATGCAAATAAGCGGATATTGTATTTCTCCAGTAAAGGAAAACAATATCAAAATAGGCAGTATTTGTTCATAATAATGTATTCACTTGCTTGAGGATTAATCACAATCTGTTCTAGTATAACATGTTATCCTGGGACATAAACATTCAAATGGAGTAAGCCCAGTTATGCTAATGAACTTAAATACAGAAACATGTCCATCTGCTTCATACTGATTTAAAATACTGGTTTGTGTATATACATCATGATCCAGGAGCAGTTCTTCAGGATTTTCTAATCTTAACAGCAAGCACGAGAGATTGAATCTCTACTGTTTTAATGTAAAACATACGTTCTGTTGTATCTGATCAATAGTTAAATAGGACATCATGTTTGGATGATAAGATAATAGTCAGGTGTGAATGTGTGATCAAAGTCATGCTTCCTTTTAAATTTTTTTGGTCTTGTTTGTACCTTTGTACCTGGTTTAAGCTCTTGTTATTATATGTATTCATGATTATATTTTCCTGACACACACTATCAGCTTCAAAAAAGAGGGAAGGCAAGCCCTTTATGATCAAATCTTGCCAAGAAAACCCAGTGATAGGATTTCCTTATACTCTCCATGAATTGATAACAACTTGAAGACTCACAACAATAACATATTTTTGTATGGAGAATGCATATATTTTATTTTTGAGTAATCTCTGCACAAATTGACCTGTTTTTGTCCATGAAAATACATCTGGGGACAGTAGGAATTATTAACATTAGTGCTCTGAAATAGGGGCTTGTAAACATGAATGGTTGTTGTTCTGTTATATTGAACTGAATCCATATTTACAATGTGCCTCTAGACTGGAAGCGTGGACTTTTCTGTTCTCTTCTTTCCAAATAAGCATTCTCCCCATGAGATATAAAAGGCTGGAAAGCTGTTCAATGGGATAAGTTGTGGTGCACAAAAAGGGGAAATCTCCCCATATTGCTATTCACCAGTGACCTGAACTTTATGTAACCACCTTGAGAGCAGGTCATTTGAAAGCATTGATGATAATCATGCTAACTCTCTGGTGAATATAATCGAAAATGAAGAAAAAACAGAAGATAAATAAGATTCAAACACCACCCAATGTGCATACCATCAGAAGTTGCCTTTTGGTAAACACTTGTCTATATCAACCATACCTGCATAAACTTGACACTAATTTTGCTTATCTTCAGCTTTTAAAATGATTTTGCAGAGGATTGAGAAAACATTGAGAAAATATTCTGCATCAGAACATACAGAAATATTTTCTTCCACTTTTTAAATAACAAGCCCCCGGTGGCACAGCATGTTAAAGTGCTGAGCTGCTGAACTTGCGGACCGAAAGGTCGCAGGTTTGAATCCGGTGAGCGAAGTGAGCACCTGCTGTTAGCCCCAGCTTCTGCCAACCTAGCAGTTCGAAAACATGCAAATGTAAGTAGATCAATAGGTACCGCTCCAGTGGGAAGGTAACGGCATTCCATGCAGTCATGCCGGCCACTTGACCTTGGAGGTGTCTACGGACAATGCCGGCTCTTTGGCTTAGAAATGGAGATGAGCACCAACCCCCAGAGTTGGACACAACTGAACTTAATGTCAGGGGGAAACCTATACCTTTTTACCTAATAAAACATTATCTCAATTACTTGATTTTTTTGAAATTTAATCATAGAATTGGTTATCATTTTATATTTCTGTGCAATGTAGAAATTACTGCTCAGATTATATTTTATCAACACAAACATATAATTTAACAATCCACAAAATATTATATCTAGCTAAGGTTTAAATTATAGTGGACAGTTCTGAAACTCAATATATGTATCGTTGATTAAATATTTTTGATCTGGTAGGCTTCCCAATATCTTTTAGGTAACATTCTGTATTTTGAAATTGTTCCTTCAGGGTAAGTTGTGTACCATATATCAAATTCCAGTGTTGAGTTGAGTAGTAACAATATAAAGTTTCATGATACAATTGGCCATCTGTATTCACAAATTCTATATCCATGGATTCAACCATTCATGGCTTGAAAATATTTTCCAAAATGAATATTGATTTTTTTTGCCATTTTATATAAGGGACATCATTTTACTATGCCACTGCATGTGAAGCATCCACAGATTTTTGCACTCATGTGGGGGTCCTGGAACAAAACTCAAACAGATACCAGGATTCTACTGTATACATTTTAGGATTAGCCCATGGTACCCCTGGAGTGGACCAAAACCACAAAAGATACAAATTTTCCTTAAGGCAATGTGATTGCCATGGGCAACTGATTGGTCACTGTAATTGAAAACTGAGTGCTAGTCCCAAGTAGTATAGATTTTTCAAATCAATGGGATTTATAAATTGTTGACTGAACATTCAACAATTGAATCAGTAGTGCTACTTTAATTGGGACCATAAACTAGTTTATTTGTGGATGAGCAGAACACTAGATTAGGTAGGCAGCTGTTGGTCTGATGCAGCGTAGCTCTTCTGGAATAGCAGAATGAATTATGACATGGTGTTAGCTCAGCAGTTGTCAAATCTATCAACCCCAGACATTTATCTGCTGGCACAGATACTTATATAATGTTATGACAAATTTTGTTGTACAAGAGTTCATAGTTGTTGCCTTGCTTACCTCTGTATACTTCTGGTTGTCTCATGCTTCGGCTACGTCCAGGTGAAACATGGCTTGAACCTAGTATCTGATATGCTAATTCTGAATATATGATGTTCAGAGTTGCATGGATAATTATGCCATCATTTCATAATGGAAGCAAAGTGTGTTGTTTGATGATATCTTGGACAATATTTCAGTCTTTAACACTCTAGGAATGAGGTCAGTTCATGAGGGCTTTTCTATGTACTGACACAAGAAGCATGATTGAGCTGTACTACTTCTTCTTATGTTTCTCCAGCAACATTTTGAAAAAGGGGCTTGCATATATATCTTATGCAGTATGTTCTGCTTTAGAGACAGCACATATATGTTCCCATAGGACAGCATGACTTCTCCTTCCAAGTGTTGCTGGGGGGAAAAATATGAAGGCAGGAAGACTGGCTGTTGTTGTTTGTTGAACTTGTTGGAATGGGTGAAAAGGGAACAATAAATTGAAAGATTAAAATCAGTCACATAAATTATAATAATGAAGAGATCTGAGGCACTTTTCTGCTGCCTTGGAGACAAGGACGCGGAATAATGGTTTCAAATTACAGGAAAGGAGATTCCACCTGAACATTAAAAAAAAACTTCCTAACTGTGAGAACTGTTCAGCAGTGGAACTTTCTTCCCCAGAGTGTGGTGGAGGCTCCTTCTTTGGAGGCTTTTAAATAGAGGCTGGATGGCTATCTGTCAGGGTGCTTTGAATGCAATTTTCCTGCTTCTTGGCAGGGGGTTGACCCCATGGTCCACGAGGTCTCTTCCAATTCTATGATTTTAAAGAGTTTCAGATATATTGAGGAATCCTCAATATATCTGAAACTCTTTAAAATCATAGAATGAGGATGCTTTGCATCTTCTTCACTAAATGGTCTAAAGGTTGATAGAAATACATAGCAACTGTGTGTCATGCTGAGCCTCACCCTTGTAACTGTGGAGATGCTTTTTGATAAGCATTTCTCCACAAACTTTCCTATTCTTGATTCTTCTCATAATTTCTTTGATTTATGTAATGTGTATGCAGGTGACTTCAAGTTGTCTGCTTAGGCAAGTAATACCCAGTAGTACCCAGATTTTTCCTCTGATTTTTTGGCAGTCAATACTAACCAGAACTGACCATGCTTATTTGTGTTAGGCATATATAATCTTTTCTAGAAATTGGCCGTTGATACATCTGGAATTAATGATTGATGGGATTAAAAATCAAACAAACATGTAATTAACAAGGACTGTTGCCTTATAAATAACAATTGAAAGCTACCACAAAATATAAATGTGCTTTTGTTCATGACTTGTCTTTCTGTGGACATTCTGTACTGTTCTTAACCAGCACAGTCTGTGCCAAACATACTTAAGTGCTTGAAGTTCCTGGGTACTCATTCACTTCTGGGCTGTTTTGCCACCCACCCCCATTAAAGTCTAATCAATGTTTTTGAGCCACTGCAAGGCTTTAAGCCAGTACTTCTACTCTTGTGTTTGCGTACTGCTAATTTTTAATTGTGTAAGGATCAATACAGAGAATAATTTTTAATGTCAGGAGTGACTTGAGAAACTGCAAGTCGCTTCTGGTGTGAGGGAATTGGCCGTCTGCAAGGACATTATCCAGGGGATGCCTGGATGTTTGCTGTTTTACCATCCTGTGGGAGGCGTCTCTCATGTCCCCGCATGGGGAGCTAGAGCTGACAGACTGGAGCTCACCCCACTCCCCGGACTGAACCAACAACCTTTTGGTCAGCAATCCTGCTGACACAAGGTTTAACCCATTGCGCCACCATGGGCTCCACTGAGAAAATAAGTTTGGCATATGGTTTGGAATCTTATGAGCATATTCATGTGGCTTATGTGTATGAATATCTTCTTTTTTGGTGAAGTACTAGATGCTGTTCTATAGCCGTTTGTTCAACATTAAAAGCTCCCCCACTTGCGACTATCAAACTCTAGAAGGGATAGAAGTGTTTACTGTTATTCATTTTGTTCCCTCTTCTGAAATAATTTCTCAATTTTTGAATATTTTTTTCCATCTTCCTCACTAGCAATCTGCAGTGGCATCTCCTCTTAGGGTTTGACAATTGAGGGAGGAGGTCTTGGATGTGGCACAAAGGGTTCCTTGTTAGTCCCTTGTCTTTTATTACCTCCCGCCCTCCTCAAAGACACATTACATTCTGCCAGTTTGTCCACTGTGATTGTTTTACATGTATTTTCCAGGTTGTGTAATGATTTTTGCCATACATAGACTTAATTCTTAAAGAGCAAAACAGGGTTATGAAATTGACATCATAAATTAAACATCAGTTTTGAACAGTCGACATGGATTGATTGATTTGACTTACATGTTCCAATGGGCTTTTGAATAAAAGGTCAGTTTTATTACCATCCAGTGTTAAATTTTTACTACCCTAATCTCCAGCACTTTATTCCTCTTCCTAACTTTATTACCTTGTGTTTTTTGCACATATTTTCCTTCCCTTGCAATTTTTAATAGTTCCACCTATTGTTCTGATACCCGCTGATGTATTTTATGATACTTTTTATTGTTAATTGTTTTAATTGTATATGTTGTTATTGTGTTCTGCTTTTATTGTTGATTTTTAGGCTTGGTCCCCATGTGAACTGCTCCAAATCCCCTTGGGGAGATGGAGGTGGGTTATAAATAGATTATTATTATTATTATTGTTATAAGTATGACACAGCAAACAAGATAGATATGCTGGATTTCGTTTCACAAAATCACAAGTCGAACACTTCCCAAGTGTCTAGGACTGTGTGATGTATTTTCGGATGATACATGCAGATCCCAGTAGGGTGATCTTTTGCAGTTGGCAGATTGTAATTTTGTCAATGTCTATTGTTTCCAAATGCCGGCTGAGATCTTTTGGCACAGCACCCAGTGTGCTCATCACCACCGGGACCACCTGTACTGGTTTCTGCCAGAGTCTTTGAAGTTCAATCTTGAGGTCCTGATAGTGGCTGAGTTTTTCCTGTTGTTTTTCGTCAATGCGACTGTCACCTGGGATGGCAACATCAATGATCCAATCTTTTTCTTTGCCACAACTGTGAGGTCTGGTGTGTTGTGTTCCAGAACTTTGTCAGTCTGGATTCGGAAGTCCCACAGTATCTTTGTGTGCTCATTTTCCAATACTTTTACAGGTTTGTGATCCCACCAGTTCTTTACTGCTGGGGGGTGATACTTGAGGCATAAGTTCCAATGAATCATTTGGGCCACATAGTTGTGCCTCTGTTTGTAGTCTGTTTGTCTGTGATTTTCTTACAGCAGCTGAGGATATGATCAATGGTTTCGTCGTTTTCCTTGCACAGTCTGCATTTTGGGTCATCAGCTGATTATTATTATTATTATTATTATTATTATTATTATTATTATTATTATTATTTCCTGGCCCTTCCTTAATACTTGACAGTTCTATACATATTTGTCCTCATAACAACCCTGTGAACATTATGATAAGAGAGAATGAGACTAGCCCAACATCACGTAGTGAGATTTATTGACTAAGATGAGATTTGAATTTGAGTTCCCAGTCTGAATCCAACACTCCAGACACTTCAAAACATTGACTTTGTATATAGGCAAAAAATTTGTTGAACATATATTAAGTCTAGGTGGTAGTAGCAGGGAAGCTTGTATTAAGTAAAAAAGAAATCCCCCCCCAAAAAACCCCTGAAACATTTATAGGAATATAACTGTTTATAAACAGATGAATTCATAAAGAGAGAGAGAGAGAGACAGAGAGCGTAAAGACTATATTTTTCTTGATATCCAAGCTGTAGAAGTGAAGATGAAATCTTCATTACTAAGCCTTAGGGTATTACAGGATTAATCATTATGTTTGGGTTAATGTTTTGGTTGCAGATTAAAAACATGAGCTGAGCTGATTAAGCAGAAATATACTAGCATTTCATGATCCCAAAGCTGAAACTCTAACTCGTTTTCTCCTTGTAGTCCAAAGGTAGGGAACTCCCAGGATTTGGGGGAAATACTGTATCTCTTAAACTCATTGGGCCCTCTGTTTCTGCAGTGATATAGGCCCTCAAAGTGATTTTTCATATAAAATAAATGTATATTTCTTAAGTCCCTTGTTTATGAATAAAATGCAATCTTCACACCTTGTGTTACATGCAGAGAGCATAGTCCAGGGTCTAGCGCTGAATAGAACAGGAAGACCAACCAGTAATTGAGACCAGGAGAAGAAACAGGAATATTAGAAAAATAAGTTTCCTTTTTGCTGGTGTTCTCTTTGGTCATGTCTTTGAACATCAGTGGAATCCAAATTGGAGTGGGGGAAACTATGTCATCCTAGTGTCAAATTTAATCTTCCTTTCCTCTTGGTCTTTGTGTGTGGGCTGGAGGGAAGGGGAGCGTAGTCTACCCTATTAAAATTGCACTTTTTGAGCAGAAATAAGTGATTCCCTTGGATTTATGCCAGGGAATGCTATTGCAGTGAAAATAATCTCTTAATATGGGATGGCAGCTTCCCTAAGGATATGAAGTTTTCTGCATTGGAAGAACATTTAAGCAAAAGATCTTCATGATAACATAGGTTACTTCGCCCTTACCCCTCCTGGTGGTCTGGTAGATAGCAAGAATGGGTACTTATTTTCTCTGGCATTTTTTTTAAAAGATCACAGCATTTGGTAGATTCATTAATACATACATGTACTTTATCGAAGTCATGTAGCTCTATGGGATTTTTAGCATTTACAAGCTGAATTGCCATTGCTTATGTATATTTGATGATGTTTTCAAGTAGTGGTTTTTTTAATTACAGCATTCTGATTTAATTTTCATTATGCTGGTATGATTTTCTCTAGTAGAATCTAACCTATCATTGAAATTTTGAATTTTTGTAGCTATTCTACTAAACTGTATGAATTTCACAAGGTCATCATAAGTTGACAAGCAACTTGAGGGCAAATACACACATTAGACAGTATTGCACTAAGTTATGCCATAAATCTGATCTCAACAGAATCAGTGATAAAAGACTGTGAAGATGCTGGTTCTTATGCTTGTCTATGTGCAACTGTAGCTTGTTATTTAATTACCGCTAAACATCCTTTTCTATGTATATGTGTTTGCAGCAATGTGATTACCTCTCTACTAACCTTCTTTCCTCTCTAGGCTTTTATTTGAATCTTAATGAATAAACAAAAGAGGCACAAAGTTACTGCCACATAAGATGTTTAGCAGTCCTTTTACTGAAGATATTCAAACTCTTTGTTTGAAATCTTCAGGCCTTATGGCGTCTGCAACCTCTGAGTTATAGGTCCTGCATCATTGTGTGATGCATAAAAAAGATCAACTCCTTTGTGATATGGTGCTGGAGAAGACAACTGAGGATACTACAGGATACCATAGACTGCTAAAAAATGTCTAATAAATGGGCCCTAGAATAAATCAGCCTTGAATTTTCCCTAGAAGCCAAGATGACTAAACTGAGATTATCATACTTTGAAAATATCATCAGAAGATATGACTCGCTAGAAAAAAATGATGATACTTGGTATGGAGGAGTGCAATAGGAAAAGAGAAATAGTACCTTCCAGATGGATCGACTCAGTCAAGAAAGCTACAGTCCTGAGTCTGCAAGCCCTGAGCAGGACTCTTGAGGCTAGTGTGGAGGTCTCTCATTCATAAGGTCACATAAGATGATGGTTGACTTGAAGACTTGAAGACAGCAAACAACAAATCATCATGTACTAGCTATAAACAATGTAACAGCTATCAAAACACAAAGGAGCTGCAAGACGCATTTTATTGTTCTTTAACGCACTTTGCCCCAGTGGCACTGAGCTGCAGACCGAAAGGTCCCAGGTTCAAGCTCTAGGAGCGGCGTGAGTGGCTGCTGTTAGCTCCAGCTCCTGCCAACCTAGCAGTTCGAAAACATGCCAATGTGAGTAGATCAATAGGTACCGCTCCGGTGGGAAGGTAACGGCACTCCATGCAGTCATGCCGGCCACATGACCTTAGAGGTGTCTATGGACAATGCCAGCTCTTCAGCTTAGAAATGGAGATGAGCACCACACCCCAGAGTCAGACATGACTGGACTTAACGTCAGGGGAAACCTTTTCCTTTACCTATCATTTAAGCACAGAACCAGATTACCAGTTTGCATGACATGACTCAGTCAGGACTGACTGATTAAAGGAGCTTGCCTCCTTTTGTTGACACCTATGTTTTGTGCCAGCAGGGGTTGCCTTCAGAAGACATCCTGTTAGCAAACAATACTCTGCTACTTTTTCAACTATGATTGGTCAGACAGGACCTGGCACTGGTTCAGATTGGTGCTGAGTTTCCATGCCTGGAATGAAAGCATGACAAACCTGATAACTGTACTGAGTAGCAAGGCCCAAAAGGGATTCTCAGAATAGAAGGAGTAAGGGCAAAAGCTTTAGGGGGAAGAAAGTTGTGTGAAGGTGAAAGATGTCAAGGTGAATAGAGTAAGAGAAGAAGCCCAGAATTAGGCAGCTGGAAGATAAGAAAACTGTAGTCAATAGAGCCTGAATTATCAGAGGGTGGTAGGATAAGCATTTATGGCTTCCTAAGGCAGGATGTTTGGATATGAACATTCTGTGTGTATGTGTACTTTCAAGTTACCTGTCAACATATGGCAACCTCATGAATTTCTTAGGTTTTCTAAGGTTTTCTTAGGCAACAATTACTCAGAGGTGCTTTTGCCAGTTCCTTTCTCTGAAATATTACCTACAGTACTTGTATTCATTGGTGGTATTCCATCTAAATACTAACTATAGTTGAACCTTCTTAGTTTTCAAGTTGAGATGGGATCTGGTGCCTTTAGAGTATACTTTTATCAAGATGTTCTAAAATATCAATGACATTTTTAGATACCCAAAGAATCAGCTGCGGTTATTGGCTTATGTGGCCCCTTCCACACAGCTGAATACAATCCCACATTATCTCTTTAAACTGGAATATATGGTAATGTGGACTCAGATAACCCAGTTCAAAGCAGATATTGTGAGGTTTTCTGCCTCAATATTCTGGGTTATATGACTGTGTGGAAGGGCCCTATGTTAGGGACACAGTATGTCTACTCTGAGACTTATTGCAGATTTAAAGATGCTTTGAATACGTTCAATCAGTTTAGGGAGTTCAGTACCTTGGACAGCCCTTTTAAAATCTGGAATAAAACTCAGAGAGATTCACCATGGCCCCTTCCACATAGCTGAATAACATTCCACATTATCTGCTTTAAACTGAAATATATGGCAATGTGGACTCAGATAACCCAGTTCAAAGCAGATATTGTGGGATTTGTTACCTTGATATCCTGGGTTATATCACTGTGTGGAAGGGGCCAATATCCCTAACAGCCACTTGCTGTTGCTGCAAGGTTTATTAATAAATTTAAGACCATCAGATTTCCCCTCTCATTAGAGTCAATATAATATGGGACAGCAATCATATCTGAACAATCCTATACCAAATTATATTGCATGAGATTATTCTTCCTGTCATAGGAATGCCCCTTTCTGCAGAATTTCCCAACCATATGGCCCACAAGGGGTCCCAGGATATTGCAAGAGGTGCCCAGGTGAAAATCATGTACCAAAAAACAAAACATTTAAATAGCTACCATTCTACTGGTAAGAGAGGGGAGGAACAGGAAGGAAATAGGGTATATGTGGCATCCATAGTGAAAACATCCATTATTATATCTAAATAGATTGCTTTTAAATACATAAAAGAGAGGGGTTAGTCTGAAGGCAGAAATTACAACTGCTCTGTTTGGCCTAAGTGAAGCCAGTTCAAAACCAGCTTAAGAAAGATCGATATATGTAAGTTTTATATTTATGTATAATAAATGGATATATGGATATATGATAAATATGGATATATGATAAATATTTTTCACTTTCCATGCTACCTTCAGTATTTTGAGAAAAAATGTTATTCTTTTGTGTAAAAAATAAGAAATTCTTGAAAATCTGTTTTAATTTTAAATGCATGAATAAAATATAGTAGATGGGTATAATAAAAATAACCAGTGTTATTCATTTTTAACAGGCAGCAGTCGCCTGAAGACCTTGCAAGGGTACCTGTTAATTCCACTAGCAACATCTTGAATAGACTTCTTGTTAGTTATGATCCCAGGATAAGACCAAATTTCAAAGGTTAGTTGATTTATAATAAATTCAGTTCATTTTTCAGATACTGCATGATTGCATCAACAATAAAATTAATTTTGGGTTGTTGTATGTTTTCCGGGCTGTATGGCCATGTTCCAGAAGTATTCTCTCTTGATATTTCACCCACATCTATGGCAGGCATCCTCAGAGGTTGTGAGGATGTCTGCCATAGATGTGGGCGAAACATCAGGAGAGAATACTTCTGGAACATGGCCATACAGCCCAGAAAACATACAACAACCCTGTGATCCCGGCCATGAAAGCCTTCGACAACACATTAAAATAAATTTTATTTTGTTGTAGACAGATTTGGAGAGCCAACACAATGTAATATTTGAGTGTTGAAGTAGGACTCTGGGAGGCCAAGGTTGAATGCCCGCTGACCCATTGAAGCCCACTTGGTGGCCTTGGAAAAGTCACATTTTCTCAACCTAAAATGAAAGCAAAAGCAAATAACCGCTAAATAAATCTGGCCAAGAAAATCTTAGGATAGGGTTTTAAGAAGTCAGAGGCGTAATAAGAATCACAATGACATCATCATAATCACTAATATCAGCAATAACAGCTAATAATAATTAGATACAATTATAGATGGCCTGCCTCCACAAAGTCAAATATCTATGGCTGATTATTCCCCCTCCTCCTTCAAAATTTTTTCAAAACTGAAACTTGACTTTGTCATTTTATATAAAGGATGGTATTTGCTATGCCATTGTATATAGTGGAATATGGATTTTGATTTCCACAAAGGAGCCAAACCCCAGCAAATACCAAGGGCCCACTGTACAAACCACATGTTAGTGAGTGAGTAATTGAGTGTTTTTAACACTTTAGGCTGAAATCATAGAGCTACATTTTCAACATTCAATAGTCAAATAATCACATACTCATTAAATGGCCACATATTCACATACTCAGTTTAAAAGTTTATGGTCAGTAATAGTGTATTTATTCTATATCCACTAGTTAACCAGTATGTTGAAAACACCCAACTTCTTTCCCCCTTTCCATTTAATTCTACTGATGCTATTTTAGTATTAAACCTGGGTCTGCTGTCAGTAACTGATTTAATGATGGTGAAAAAATTGCATCTTAATCCAGTGATGACAGAGGTGCTCCTGGTCATTTGAAAGGCAGATCAGGAAAGGAATTCAGCCTCTGCAGGATTGGGAAACACTTCTCTAGAAATCGTAAGTTCATGGTCTGAAGGTACTTGGCTCTGAACCTGGATTTCCAGGTTTCTGCAGGTAAAACCAGTTTGCTGTCTGTGTCTTTTTCTGATTTTTTAAAAAAAATACACTCAAAAAAGTTAAAAAGCAATTAAAAGTAATTCAGCGTAAAACAATATGGAACCTTCTTAAAAACTATTCTTTAAAAATCTTCTGTTTTAAAATCATATCAGAATGAAAGGGTCAATAAAAAGACAAGTGAGATAATTATACTCTCGCTGAGAGGATAGTTCTAAATCCCAGGGACAGCCACAGATAAGTATTGATACAGAAGGTGGAACTTATGAACCCAAATTTGTGCCAGTTTAAGTTTGTTGACTTCACTTTTGTACCATAATTAAATAAATACTTAGCGCCTTCACAATGCTTAGTATCTTGTCCATATCAAATGATAAACATTCTATTTAAATCAGTTTCAGTTCCTTGTTGCAAAACAATAAAATGTGGAACATCAAGGACTGCATTTGAATACTTTTGCAAGGCACCATAGGTCATTGTGGGGGATTTCTGTGATAAAAATAATTAAATAAATGATATGAACAAGATATATGAATACAGTGTGTGAGGAGAAAGTTGAAAACTGGTAAAGGTACAGAGCACATAATTCTGCTACTGAGATAAAACAGAAGTGTCGTCATGGTGCATGAATGTCCAACACAGGAAACTACCTCCTACTACAGAAAAAGGCGGGAATTGAAGTGGGTTAAGATTGCTGAAGCTATTAAAAAGCAATTTTGCATTAAAAAGTTCTGTATAAAATAATTATTTTGGTATAAAAATAATTTAACTGCTTCAATTCTATAACCATGACCCAATCACATTGCATTTTCATTTCATTTTTGTGGTATTGGTACACAGGTCATCCTAGCTGACCACTTTCTTTATAGCAGTGGTTCTCAGCCTGTGGGTCCGCAGATGTTTTGACCTTCAACTCCCAGAAATCTTAACATCTGGTAAACTGGCTGGGGTTTCTGGGAGCTGTAGGCTAAAAACACCTGGGGGACCCCAGGTTGAGAACCACTGCTCTATAGTAAGGAACCATGTGGTTGGTTTCTGCTTACCTGGTTGAGTCATATAAAGCATGTGTGGAGAACTTCCTAGAACATGGAAGCAACATTAGATCCACACTAACTACCGGGCCCACAGCCATTCTGTCAAACCTTTGCCCAGCCCTAAAGGATTCAATAAGGTTAGATTACCTCATCCATATGAGAACATTATAGAAGCTAGAGTCATATGAAGAAGCTGACAGAAGGGGAAAAGATAGGTCAAGCAGCCTTATTTTAGAAAAGGAGTGGAGAACCTTAAGCCTGGCATTGAATCAGGACTTCTTGGGGTTTCTATTTAGACTCAGAAATTCAGAGATTTCTAAAAGGTTGATGTCCTCTTCGCTATGATCCCATCATTTCGTGGTTTGTAAAAGACTAAAATGACTCCCATAAGGCTTAGTTAATGGCAGGGAGAACTTTAAACTAAAATATGTTGACATTTAGGATCACACCATTTTGCTTTGGCCCCAAATATCACATGAATGTCTTCCTTGAGAATGTACCTGACCCTGAATTTGATTCTCAGGCTGAAAGAGGGCTTTCACCCTTGCTTCAGTGTTTTCTACATCTAATTTTTAATCACTGTACATCCTCCAAATAATCTCATTTTAGTACCAAATCAAACATGGTGTGAGATATCCTGTTTTTCAAAGGAACTCAAAGTAAAAGTAGTGATTGTCAGAGGACACCAGTTTTGAAAAGAGTGGTGATATTGGGCAAAGGGAATTGTGTTATTTTCCCAAATTAAAGGCTTCTCCCCTGAAGCTACTATTAGACCCTTTGATAAAAAAGACATGCATTTGTATTGTGACTGTATACTTTCCCCAGCAGGACTAATAGCAGTATGACCTATTGGGAGAAATTTAGCCTGGCTTTATGCCATCACTACTATCCCAGTCAAAATTTAAGTTCTTTGCAGTTGCTTTGAGTCAATATATCATGGAAATGATTTAACATTTTCTTTCCCTTAATATTCACATTAGCTTTGAGTTCATCTAAATTAATATGCCAGGCACGTTGAGGAAAAACTAATAGAGGGGTTGGTTCCCCCCCCCCCACACACAAATACTTGCATTTTAAAATGAGCTCATTTCACCAGTAACAATTGCCCTTTTCGGTCATAACTCAGAAAGTTACTCCAAAAAATTATTCCTGTCTCTTCAGCCTTGCCTTCTGAACCACAGATCTAGAAAATACAATAAAGATTTTAGAATACAGGAAGAAAATGCGCATAGGGTTAACTGATAACTCTGAGATTGATATTCTCTTATGTGTATATTTTAGGGATCCCAGTTGATGTAGCAGTCAATATTTTCATTAACAGTTTTGGATCAATACAAGAGACCACTATGGTAAGACTTATTTTTCTTGGTGATTTCATTTATCTATGAGTGATTAAAGTACCTGTTTTTGTATGGATTGGAATAGTCCTTAACTTCACATATCAACATCTTCAGACAAGGTTACCCAGCTATTATTGTTGGCCACACTAGAATGAAACACTGAGACCCATAGGCAGGCCTGCTGTTGTAGAACATGCATATATCTTTCTGAGGTGAGGCTCTGCCAATTACAGAGGGGCTGTCTCACAGTGAGTATTGGCCTTATAGGTATGTTTCTTGATTCACTTCCCTTGGTTTGAGTCTGTAATATATATATATATATATATATATACACACACACACACACACACACACATCGATAAAGACAATGTTTGTTTTAGGCTTAAACTGAATTGTTATCTCCACACTAGAGCTAGAATAAACAAGAACCAAGATACAAGATATATTCAAAGTTGTGTTAAGTACTGGTTTTTTTCAGTATCTTCACTCTAGCTGGTACTAACAATTACATTTGTGCCCTAGTAACTAAGATAGCTTTATAATTTGAGTGCCTTCAATCTCTTAAGAACATCAAGAGATAATGGTTTGCACCTGTCAGACACTCTGCCCTGCTACCTCCAGCGTCTTGCAAATTCAGAAGTCACTTTATTGTCCTGATACCCCTGAGCCTTGTAAGCAAAGGCCAGTACTGCCAACCTAACACGAATGACTGTGGTGTTCAACCTCTACCATTCAGATGGAGACAGAACTTCAAAATTGTGAAACAGGTCTAGCCAAAGAGCTTGAAGTCCCTTCCTAGATCTATTCCATTAATACCTCCTTAAAATTCCCACAGTACTAGGCGCTAAGGAGAGGCTATATAATCCTAACAACCTTACCCCTCCAAGCCTCCACTCTGCTGGCATTGGAATGAGATGGGTCTTTGTATCTGGAGCCATTTGTTTGAAGCACTCCTTCTGCTAGTAAGATAGAGTATCAGCAATCATGTTGTCCACTCCAGTCACATGGAGCACTATGACTAGAATATCATAATGGGGACATTGCACTGTAAAGGTCTTGGCCAAATGCATGACATGTATGTAACTGGAGGACAACAAATTAATAGCCTATACTGTGGCAATATTATTACACCAGAATTTTACAGAGAAATTAGCCAACTCTTCAACCCAAATCTGAATATTTTGAAAAAATTCCAGGAATGTTAAATCTGACAAACCTGCATCAATCCTCTCATTGAGCTACACTAAGGTACACCTAGATCCACAAAAATACATCCAAAAACCAATGCAACTTGCTGCATTCAAAGATATCTTTAAGGCATCCCAGATCCTCAGTTTATCTCTCCATAAAGAAATCCTATTAATGTGAGCAAGATATTCCTGCCAGACCCACAAATCCTATGTGATCCCTTGAGTAATCCTAATCCTTTAAAAACCCTTATCAGGTGCCACAACCATGCATGCAAATTTTAAATGGTCAATTATTTCCTGAAATTCCCAAAGTGTAGCTTGCCTTACTACTCCACAAACTCAGAAACTCAGTCCCCCAAATCACTATGCTTCTCTTCAGATAATCTATATTGTTCCACAGTATAAATCTATGAAAACCAAACATTGACTGGTCCCTTTTGTTTTTTATGGGCTACGACTTCATATAACTTTGATGTCAAGAAAATAAAATTCTCTCATCAACCCTGTTCTGTTTGTCCAATGAACAACAACAACAAAGCATCCAAAGAATGAATAACCCCCTTTTACGCAAACCTAAGCTTAAGGGCACATTCAAGAAAAGCACTGAACTTTTCAAATGCAGCACATGACACTGAACAGCCCATAGGAATATATTAGATGAGTGAATAAAAGAGAAACAGAAATGCCTCTCTCATGGCCACATCCTTCAATATTATGATTGTTAAAGGACCCCCCCCCCCGCCCCCCAGTTATTCATGTCTAAACCTTTCTCAGTAATGCTGATATCATAGAATCTTCACCAGTCGCTGAAAAGCATTTTTGAGTCACTATGAACACTTAAAAGCTTGAAACATTCAAGCATCCTTAGAATTTTCCTCTTCTTTTTTTAAAAAACTCTATCACCAGCTATGTCACTATGTGCAACTTCTTCCCGTTCTGGAAAAATGTATTCCCCTCAGAATATATTACAAATTCTTCGTTTACTCTTTGTTCTGTAACTCTGTAGGTTTAAATATGACTAAAAATTAATTTCTATAATGTGTCTGATTACATTTACGTATATGACAAATATACTGTTATATTTCTGTCTAAATCCTTACTTCCAATCCTTACTACCACACTTTTACAATCTGGTCAGGAGCACCACTTCCATCAAGTTTCTTTAACATTCCTTTTGAGTTCGAAAACCACAAGCCAGATTTGATTTACACACAGAGTGACAACACACACACACAAAATAGTGTTTATAAATTCTACTATTTATCTCAAAACTATCAAGTTACCTGGTTCAATCTACTTTTGTTCCTACCTATAACTTCTTTTTTGTTTTTCTCCTGCCAGTTATCTCTCTGCTGTATTATCATAATTGTTCCCTGTCACATTAGCTTTCTTCATTAATATACTGATCAGCTTTCTTTTTCCATTGTGCTACTCACAATATCCCCCCCCCCATGTGTGCATGTTTTATATAAGGATGTACCTGCTAATATGCCAACTAATCATCATATATGTAATTGTACATATTTTGCAAAGCCTTTGCAACTTGAGTCGATATGACACCAGCATTTTATTAATCTGTGTGCATCATTATAAAAAGAAAATTCAGGAATAGCTTTATCTTGCTTTATGGATTCTTTCATACTCAGGACTTTATTGCATGAGGAGGGCAAAATGGCATTGAATGAAGACCATCACCTTTGAGGACAGTCCCTAGGACACAATGCTGTGTCCATTCCACTGCTGGTCTGCCTCCTCCCTGCGATTAACCTGTCCCCTGCTACTGACAGGAAAATCCCATTCAATAGCTGCCAATCTGCCACGTTCCCATTACCTACCTTGTGCAATGGGGCCGTTCTGCTTTTGTCCTGGCATGCTGGCACTGAAATGCCATTAGGGGGCACCTCTCCCCCTCCCTCGCTATTCCCAAGCTGTTTATTTTTTTTAATATACAGCAATATTTTTGTTTTTTAAAATATCCATTGCTGGAGCTGCAAAATTGCTTTGAAATAATTATTAAAAAAATTACGCAGCAGCAGAAGTATGGGAAAGTGGGGTTAGAAGGGTTCGCGGAAATACAACCACAGAACCATGGATCGTCGAATCGGTGCTGATGCGCAAATGGAGAGAGGTGCAATAATGAGGGTGCTCATGCTGGTATGTAACTACTATTGGTAAATGTGTGACTGCCATGAAATAACAGCCGTGCGATAAAGTCCTCAGTAATGTTTGTTTATTAAAATCATTTTGTGAATATAAATCAGATAGAAATGATCTCAAAATGCTTCTAGACTTAAGTTTTGTTCATGTTAGTCTAATGTGCATTAATAATATATTTCAAACAGGATTATCGAGTAAACATCTTCTTAAGACAAAAATGGAATGATCCTCGACTTAAACTCCCCACTGACTGGAAAGGATCTGAATCATTAACAGTGGATCCCACCATGTTTAAATGTCTGTGGAAGCCTGATCTATTCTTTGCCAATGAAAAGAATGCTAACTTCCATGATGTGACTCAAGAAAATATTCTTTTATTTATATTCCGTGATGGAGATGTTCTTGTCAGCATGAGGTACTTTTTACTTCCCACTGCAAACTATTAAGTACCAATTTAGAATAGATAAAAGTCACAGTTTAATTAACTAAGGCTGCGTCTATATGGTGCAGTTTCCTCAGGGATTTTTCTGACCCAGACCTGTCCAAGATCCAGCATATATCTGCTGAATCTGGGCCCAGTGTCCAGACAGTCTAATCCGCCCCTGAGCTGGCCCCTCCTCTTGTCCCCGTGTCGCTGCCGCCACTTCCTGCCAGCCATGTAGCTCCCTGCGAGGGCTTGGCCAGTGACCATCACCTTTTGAGCTTGGTGATGTCAGAATGTGACACCTGCACAATCAGCAAGGAGGGAATAGAGTGAGCCCCTTCCTTGCTTGTCATCCAGGCACCCCATTCTGATACCAGCAAATGAGACCATGATGGTAAGGTGCTCAAAGCGAACTTCATGACCAGCAATGAGCAGCCGTTGCGATACGGGAACAAACCATCCCCTTCCCCTGCACTGGTCAGCACAGTGAAAGGGTGATGGCCGTGAAGTCCCAGGATACTCCAGAGTTTCCTGCAAACTCTGGAGTATTCCCCGACTTTGCCTAAAACAGGTCAAAGTCAGGTTAAGGGCAGGATACCTATGATATTCACCGGAAGTCGCCGGGAATCTTGGAGACAGCCAGCGCTGGATTCAGGGTGAGTCCAGATTTTCTTTTTAATTCATGTAAACAATTCAGTGTATCAGTAGGTTTTTAAAAAACACAGTAACAGTAAAGCAAATTAATGATAAAACTACAGCATATGTTCTGGACCTAATATGAAACTAAAAATGTCCTTATTCAAAAGAATTGTCAATCCAGACTGTGACCACGATATGTAAGTGTAATAGATTGAATTTTTAAAAAAAAATAAAAAGAAAACTCAGTTGCACCAGATGATTTTGTTCAGTCCTGTTTTTAAAATCTCTACACAATTTTCCCTATCCCAATTTTTAACTAGAAATAGGCAACAAGCTTTGAATTTTTCGCATATGCATTCATTGATCACAGTCTGGATTAGGTCTGTATATTCTTAGTTTATTTTAAAGTGATCTTTGGACACATTCTATGGCTTGTATCCAATAATATTATTATGCGAATGGCTGCACAATTTCAGAGTTTGTACAAGGATTGCAATTGTACAAAACTCATTGCAAAAAACTGGTTGTTCAATAACTTAGCCAATTGCTTTGCATATGCAGTTGAACAGATATAGGCTAGTGCATCTGCATTAGTGTAGATTTTCACTCTACTTACATTGGATTTAGGCCCATGTGTTAATTGATAGAACATGAGTTGTGACCCTCAGAATTTCACTTCATGTGGGTTTCTATGGCAAAGTGGGGATTTGAACTCTATTATCTCAGTCCTAGTCCAACACTCAAGCCAGCATACCACACTGGCAACACAGCTTTTCCAATCAAATGTATTAAAATGGGGAAAGTACATACAAAACAATCATATATTTGTAAAAAATACATTATACCAGGAACAGTTTTTTGCATAATATTAAATGGCATTGCATTAAAATAGGAGACATGTGCATAAATTGCATGTTAATTATAGTACAATAGAAACATTCTGGCTTGCCATACTTTTGCAATGGAATCTTTTGAAGAAGTTCTCTTTAAGGATCTAAAGGTACAATACATTTTTTAAAAATTCTCTTAAAATGTTTATGCACCTAATACTTTTTTATTCTGAAAAATCTGAAAAGATAATTTAGATGATTTCAGAATTCATTACAATTTTGATTATAAAACCAATGTTGTAAAATCAAAACAGAAATTATTAATTACGAAGTAATTCTGAAAAGGCAGCTAATACGGCTTTTCTGTGGGAAATAAATAAATTGTGATTCAGTGTTCTGACCACGAACATTACAGGTATGTCCATATATACAAAAATAGTATAAGTGTCAATCTACCATGTTTCCCTGAAAATAAGACAGTGTCTTATTTTGCTCCAAAGATGCGCTAGGTCTTATTTTCAGGGATATCTTATTTTTCCATGAAGAAGAATTTACAGTTAATGTTGAACAAAAAATGAACATTTATTATAAACTGTGCAGCATAACCAGACAAACTGTGAATCCTATCAAGAATTTCTTGTTACTACCAATATTTCTATGTACAACAATCTATGACACGTACATTTACCAATCCTGCATGCTCTGGTGTTCTGTTCAGTGGGCATGCTTCCAAACAAAAACTTCATTAGGTCTTACTTTTGGGGGAGACCTTATATTTCGCAATTCAGTAAAACCTCTACTAGGTCTTATTTTCAGGGGATGTCTTATTTTTGGGGAAACAGTATCATCACTCAAAGCAGCATTAGAAAGCACATTGCCTCCCCTGGGGCAGCCCCTACCGTCCTCACCATTGAGGATGAGCTAGAAAAGATGTAAGGTGAACATCAACAACTTCTTGAGCATTATTCCTGCCCCTGATATACAGACCGGGAGTTTAACCACATTGACTCCAAACTACTAATTGGACCAGAGGTTGCTCCTGGATGTCCAAATGACCAAACTGGTCCATTGTACACATGGTCTGGTGCTAACAACAACAACAACAACACATTTCTTTGATACCAGCATCTCCTCACAGCTTAATGTGGAGTACAACATGGTTAAAACAGACAGATAAAATATAATACTATTAAAAGGCTGGCACTTTTAGTTTAAAATTGTTTGGGTAGGTTTCTACCAGAAGAGACATAGATCTTCCGTAGTGTCTTGAATTCAGACAGGTACCATAATTTAGCTGTTGGATCTACATTTCACCTTTCCTCAGTAGTGCAGGGGGAAGGGGATAGATCAGGCTCATGTCACCCTCCCCCCAATGTGGTAGATGGCCACAGAGTTCCAGAGAACTTCTGATTGTCACCAGATGCCTCTGCTGACGTCAGCAAAGGTTCCTGTGTCACCAGGGAAAAGGAGGGATCAGCAGATTTCAATAATGGCGTGGAAACATCAGTGGAAACATTCAATGTAAAGTGAAAAGTCCAGCAGGGCTAAACCAGTTTTGCCCCCATTTGATCTTCTGGACTTTCCTTGCTGTATTATGGGATGGAGATTGGTGTGTAGTTGCCATGGGGCAACCAGGAGCATTGTTGCTCCATTTCAAACACAGATCAAGTGACATGTGTAGATGTGACCCTGTTCCAAAGAAGAGACTTGGGCTTACTCGGAGGAAGAAGATCTCACCACAAAAATAAAAAATACTCCTTGGTATAGTAATGAAAAAAATTGCAGCTGATTATGAAAAGCCCTTGCAGTAATAATAAAATATTTTTAATGTAAAAATATATAATAAACTCAGTCTAAGTTTCCCTCCTTCAAAGCAATAGATTACAATGTAAACAAATATTAGGGACAATTAGACAATATTATGCCCTGGGAAAAATGGAGGGATGGAAATATATTCAGTATCTAATTGATGATGGATGGATAAATATCTCTTGTTCATCATTTTATTAGTCATTTGTTTAGAAAATGTGGTTCTTTGAGTCTTTGTACAAATTAGAAAAAATAATTTTAGTTCAGTGTTCAAATGTGAATACTGAAAAACTTGCACATATTATCAGGAGAATTGGGACTAACTTTCAATAATTATGAGACAGTGCAAAATGGAGTTTCAGAAAGATCAATTTTTAGTTAGCTGGAAATGGATTTGGAAACATGTACTGTACCTTCGTAACATTGTGCCAAAATTTAAGATAACATTTTTATAAATAACAGTGCAAAAGATATCTATTTCACGCAAAGTTGAATAAAATATTCATAAGTTATTGATAATTGCTAAAAAGGTGTGGCAGCATACAGATATTTGTCATGCATTTTGGTCATGTTTGTTGACAAGAAAATATGGGCTTTGTCCTGAAAGTTGGAAGAACTTGGAAAAAATTGAAAATACGATGTTATTTTTTGCTATTAGTTCCTTAATAATATAATTTTGCTTTGGACAATGGATAGTGGGACCAGAAAATGTAAAAAATAACATTTCTTCAAATGTGTATTTTCAATAACTGGTAAATATTATTCTCCATGTACAAGTTATGGAACATGGCTTATATGGTAAAAATTAATTTCATTAGAGCCGAAGAAAGTAAACAAACCCATCATTTAACATTGTCCTATTTATACATAATTGGAACAGTAATGGATCATTATAAAATCAGTTCATATATGATTTTGAAAATAATATACCCTGAGTTGCTGTGCCTTTTCTGGGCTGTATGGCCATGTTCCAGAAGCATACAGCTCAGAAAACTCACAGCAACCCAGTGATTCTGGCCATGAAATGCTTCGACAACACATAATATACTCTGTTAAAATTTGCTATCGGTTTACCTACTATAATAAAAAGGGGGGAAAAGAACTGTATATGTACTTTTATACTGGTTTTTAACATTAAAATTCCCAGACTAACAAAAAACCAGATGAAGGGAGTATAAACTTTAAAATGAGGAATGAGGAGAAATAGACCTGTTTCTGCATTTCATATTATTTATTTTAACTGCTGTTATGTGCTCAGTGTCTTGTTCTTTAATCTGTTGTTGTTCACTGCCTCGATCCATAGGAAGAAGCAGGTAAAGAATTATCATCACCATTATAATCATCTAGATTTCTATATCTTACAATGCTGAAATCAAAATCTACTTGACCCTTATTGTGAATCAGAACTTTATACAGATATGGATTATACTAAATTAATGGCTTTACATGCTTTTGGTTTATATTTCCAGATTGTCCATTACTCTGTCATGCCCATTGGACCTGACCTTGTTTCCTATGGATACACAACGCTGCAAGATGCAGTTGGAGAGTTGTATGTAAATCAGAACGTGCATAAAAATAGTTACTATTTGTTGTGGCTAGAAATAGATCAAGAGAATGCAGTACACCCTGCTATGGAATTCTAACACTTCTTCATAAAATCACTTTCATTGGTCTCTCTTTTATATTTTTCCGTGTTAATACCTCCCCCTCCAACATTCTCATGCCATGGTTTCCCATTTGTAGTGTGCAACTTCCATCTTTTTATTAACTTGCAAGTAAATTTCCAGTGTGTCAGTCGAGAATGAAACCACTACACTTAATGGGGAAAACTTCAATCCCCTCTCTGTTGTACGCACAATTATTCTTCTTCAAAAATTGTCACCAGAACACAATTTGAGGTTTTTAAAAAGAAACAATGAAAACTCTGTTAATCCCAATGCAGCAAAGGGGATGGGTTTTGGAGGAGAAGAAATTGGGGTAGGCGGAGGAAGTGGGGGGGGGGGGGGAGTGAACAACATTTCCCTGTATGGAAGAGTCACAATTCATTTCAGTCATAACTTATTTACCCATAATGAAAAGAAGGGCAGTTGTACACTACATATCTATTATAAGAAGTGTTTTGATCCTCAGAGTGTGATCCTCTTATGCTTACCCAGGTGTAGTGGGTTGCCTTTGCTCTCGAGGAGCTCTGTGGAGCAACACTTCAGGGGGTAGCCTTAAGGAACAGGGATATGAAAAAAGGTGGCACTTGAGCTGCCATTCAGATCCTGTGCCCTGAAACAAATTGTAGGTCTGTGAAGACATTTCTACATCAGTGAGATATGACAGGGACACTAGTAAGCACCCAAGAAGTGAGACACCAAGTTCTCAGATAAACAGTAAAAAGGGAAACACTATGTTTGGTTACTGCATTTTTGTTTCTGTCTCTCACCCTTCTACCTCCCACACATAGTTGGTTACACTACTGATGATTTACGATTTATCTGGCAATCTGGTGATCCTGTTCAGCTAGAGAAAATTGCTTTGCCCCAGTTTGACATCAAGAAAGAAGATATTGAATATGGCAACTGTACAAAATACTACCAAGGAACTGGTATGTAGTTTCATTCATTTTTTCATGAATTTGGTTACATGGTCAAACTGTGTGATCATCATTATTCGCGTTCTAGTTTTTTAGACTTTAAAAAGATTCTGCTTCACACTGATTTTTCAATCATAATTTTTAGGGTAATGGCAGAGTGGTGGAAAAGATGAACACACCATAATGAGATCACTTTGGAGGGAAAAAAGTTTGGTTTTTATGTTTTTGAAATCATGTTTCATATTTGAAATATTTTTGAGGCTACACCAGTTTTTGGTCTCTACTAGAGTAGATCCAGTGAATCAATGAGACTTACTTAAATGATGAATACACAATACAGTGGTCGTAACCTAGTTAAAACTATCAACTGGATTTAAAACATGGTATTTCTATAGGCAATCCTTATACTTATATTGTAATGCTTATTTATGTCTCAGATTGTTTGTGACTAGGTTATTTTATGTTTTGACTGGAATTGGGATTATCTTTGCTATTGTGTATAGTATACCATTGAGTTTGATTTTGAGAATTTATTCTAACATCTTATAGGAATAAAGAAGGACTTAGGCCACCTTTCATAAAATACTGCAACTATAGTTGTGAGTTTAAATTTTGTGGATTTGATTGTTTATGGATGTGATCCAGTGGATGTTGACCACAAATATGCATGGGAGGACTTAAACATTCTTAGGATGACATTACCCTTGGGATCCATCCTAGGACACTTCCAGGTCAGAGCCCGACAGAGCCCATTACACAGCAGGGTTGATCCTGGAAGCATCCTAGAACTGAGTGCAAAGAGCACGGGAGGCTTCTCATGTTCTCATTAGTTAGAATAGGGCCAGCATGGGGGGAGAGTCGGGTGCCAATGCTTTCCCCTGTGTGATGGGGAAAGCAGCAATGTGGGCGATGCAGGGCATGGTGCAACCTTTTTACCTTCTGATCCACAGATTCACCATGCTGCCTGCTGAATCCCCCCCCCCCCCCGCTGTCACCTGCATCAGGGACCTCCATGTGATGAGGTCCCTAGAGAGGTGTTATCTCAAGTTAAAAGAATCCATATTTTCTATTTGCATTTTTTCCATTTTTCTTGGCATCATAAAGTCAACAAAAGTGGTGTGTACTGACTGTATCCAAATAAAGTTAAATGGCTGTTCACGTAAAGGGCAATTAAAAACCAGCATATACCAAGTGAAATGAAGCAAAGATCTGAAAGAAAAGGGACAGTTGGGATAGTGAGACCAGCTTTGTGTTGCATCCTTCATATAGCTTTGCCAACACTCAAGATCAGTCTCTAGTTAAAGGGATTGTGCTAATAATGATACTGCAGGCTAATTTTAGTACGGCTGTGATTTTTTTTCTCTCAATTATATATTTTGTGTAGTTCTAATTAGAGCCCCGGTGGCGAAGTGTGTTAAAAAGCACTGAGCTGCTGAACTTGCAGACCGAAAGGTCCCAGGTTCAAACCCCGAGAGCGGCGTGAGCAGCTGCTGTTAGCTCCAGCTTCTGCCAACCTAGCAGTTCGAAAACATGCCAATGTGAGTAGATCAATAGGTACCACTCCGGCAGGAAGGTAACGGCGCTCCATGCAGTCATGCTGGCCACATGACCTTGGAGGTGTCTACGGACAACGCTGGCTCTTCGGCTTAGAAATGGAGATGAGCACCAACCCCCAGAGTCAGACATGACTGGACTTAACGTCAGGGGAAAACCTTTACCTTTACCCTAATTGGTTTGTAGATACTCTGTTTGACCCAACTGGAGTAGACTCACTGAATGAACAGAATATGTTAAGTCAAAACCTGTGTAAGTCCTGATTATTCCTTAGTTTTAGTACTGAATTTAGCCTTTTATGTATTGTTATTTGTACATGTAAGGAATTGTATTTGGCATGGACAAAAATGGTCCATACACACACACATACCATACACACACATACCATATTTCTGTCCACTAGAAACACACACACACACTCACGCACACACACATATTATTATTATTGAAAGAAAAGAACCTGATATATGTGCCAACACTGAATGCGCTTCTTAGAGAGAAAATTGCAAATAAACGTGGGTTGTACCACATTTATTTGATCACACTTTCTTTCACCATCCATCCTGTACCCGATAGTGTGCTGTACTTAAAATTACATGCCAAGAAAATACCAAATACCACATTCAAATAAACATGGCACAGCTCATCCCACGGTTCACTTCCCAGTCATAGATTTATACAGACTGGTTTCTGTGATCCATATCAGCTGTGAGTTCTGTGATCCATATCAGCTGAGTGAACCTGAACGGGTCCACAGACAAATGATTTATATTGCTTGATATTTCATTATGTATTCGGCTTATTAATGATAACAGGCAAAACCTATGAAGAAAACAAAATGAATAGATTCATTTTCTCCATTGAAATTCCTGCAAAAAAGCTTTCATCATAACTGATTTCTTGTATCTAGACAATTACTAGAGAGCTATAGATATTTCTGACGTTCACCATTATTACAGCATTAGTTTAATGAACCATATAGGTGGACGTCACAGTCGTCATGGAGGGATCATGACCAGATATGAGAGAGGGGCGAAATAATGAGAGTCTCGTCACAGCATCTGGAAGATACAGTTTATGACTCATGCTCACTGGAACACGTCATTAGTTTACACATTAGTTAATTGCAAAGATTCATCATCAGTTAATGGTCTCTGTACAACTGACTTGCTCAGCTAACAGAATCCAGAATATCACAGGAGTATCCTGAATATACATGGAGTAATAAATAGAATGATTATTTATTTATTTGAATATATGTAAAATGATAAATGGAATTAAGTTATTTTATTTAGCTATCTCTGGTTCTGTGCACTCAGGGATCAAAGGTATGATTTAATTCATTTAATTATCCGAATTGCAATGTTCTGTTTTTAAAAATACATAATTTTATTGAACTAGGAGAGTGGGGAGCAGGGGGGAAAGGGAAGGAGAAAAAAGATTAAAATGGGGATAGTAGTTTTGTTATTGATTAGTTACATCTTTACCAAAAATCTAATATATCACAAGGAGAAGACAAAAAAGGTGAGGATTGTTGCTATATGGGAAATTCTTTTATGAAATTATCATTGTTATAACTGAGTATTCATATCTATTTCTTTAACAAACATTTTGTATAATATTGAGGATTCTAACAATTTTAATTTTAAGTCCATTGATTGTGTCTTCTTGTGTCTTACGTTGTCTCCTGGTCTTCATATATTCTTTTCCAGTTCTTCTTAAGTGAAGGTTGATCTTATTTTTTTTCATAACAGATTGTTTCACATTAAATCTCTTCTTATACTAAGAAAATTCTATACTTTTCATTTAAATTGTTAGTAGGTTAGTATTTATGTTATTTTATCATTGACATGCTTTCTCTCCTTTTATATTACATCAAATCCACATAATTTCATATAACCAATCCATTTTTATAGCCCATCTTAATTATTAGTTAATGTTGTTTCACAAAATTTTTTGAATTTTGGGTGGGTACTAAGCACAAACATATAAATACAACACTAATAGTAACAACATGTTCCATCTACAACTCTTGCATTCTCATTTTACTGATTTTTTTGGAAAGTATATATATTAATTTAATTGGAAGCCAAGCTTTCCATTCTTCAAATATTGGAGCCCAATTTCTCTTCTGATTTAACTGTGATCCCTCAGTTTAGTTAATGTCATTTTACAAAATTACTTAAATTTGGGGTGTATACTTAGTACAAAATTCAGTTTTATATATATACACTATTCCAATTGCAATGTTAATTCAATTGAGCTAGTGTTCTCTGTTGCATGATGCTGCTTTTGACAGTGACACCTTTCATCTTGGTTGGATTATGAATCAGATAGCAAACATGAAAATCTGGAATATAATGAATACATTGGCAGTTGTAAATATAAGTATTCATCTTTTCCCTACTTCTGATCTTTGGCCCAGCTCGTTTTTATGATTGTTACTCTGGTGTCTAAACTATGTTTAACTATACTATGGTTGCCATTTTAATTTTAACTATGTTCATGTGTATAATTTTGTACTTTTATTTTGATGTGTTTTATTCTGTTCATTGTAATTACCCGGGCATGGCCCCATGTAAGCCACTCTAAGTACCTTCAGGGAAATGGAGGCAGGGTACAAAAATAAAGTTGTTGTTGTTGTTGTTGTTGTTGTTATTATTATTATTATTATTATTATTATTATTATTATTATTAAATTTAACAGCATTATTACCCAGATAGCATTTAATACCACTGAAAGCGTTCCTCTGTATGAGAGCAAACCTGGATAGAGTGTAGTGTGCATGATAGGGACATGTTGTATTGTGTTTTTTTCTGCTAGTTTTGTGTTTAACAGGGAAAGAGGGGAAAATGAAAATGAGGGTGGAGGGAGGGACATAGTTATAATGAAACAGCCAGCTGGCCTCCCTTAATGTAAAATTTACATTCTTTATCTTGGTGACTAGGAATGCTATGCTTTCTATTTGGAAGATAATCTGAAGACCTTTAGCAAGAGCAGGAGTGAATTTCTGACCTAACACAAACAGCTGAACACATAAAAGTCATATATAGAATGGAAAATGAAATAAGAATTTTACAATCTGTGGAATCCATTTATAAATGGCATAGAAAGTGTTCCACTTGCTAAAGATCATAAAAAGAGGAGAATCAAATAACCAGAATGTGAATGTCTTTAGTAAATTAATTGCATAATTCCTTGCCTTTTATTGGGTTGCATTTTACACTGGGTCTTTAAAGTAATTCTTTCATTTAAAATCATAAGCCATCAAATTTATTCATATTTTATTCTACTTTTATGACTTACATACTGTGTTGTGTGGGGAGGCTCGTTAAAGATTACTCATATGCTCATAAGCAGTGACATAATAAATTTTACATCTTAAGCAATTGCACTGTTATGTGAGTCAAAATCTTGCAGGTGTATTGTGGAAAACACAGTAGTTATAGTTTCATATGAACCATTTTTATTTTAAAAAATTGAGATGTATACATCCCTAATCTTTCTCTCAAAACACAATTTAGAAATCATTTCATAGATTTCAATTACACAAAATTGCAAAAGAGCCAGTATGTTATGTTGGCTATAGTACATCACAGCTGAGAAAATTTACTTTTTGGACTACAACTCTCAGAATCTCCAATCTATGCAGAAGTAACTTTTTCAAGTTCCAAGTATCAATATTTGTCTTACATGCATACTATTCAAGATCTAATGAGAGGTATCCATATATGGAAATAGATCTATTCTCAAGCGTTATTGTAGTACAGAGTTTCTCTTGCTAAAACCCAGTAGCTTTTCACTGCTGGTTTTGGTAATTTTTAGGTGCCCTTCAGGTTAATAGTAGAGTAGGGCCTGAATCCTGTTTCATCTGTTTCATCTGCTAGCAGGGCCTACAGCCAAGCGCCAGGTGCTCGATGGCTCGTGGGTCTGGCTTGCAGGGCCTACCTACAGTCGAGTGTCAAGCACTCAAGGGCCTACAAGCATTTTGTGCTCAATGCTTGATTGTAGGCCTTGCGAGCCTGACCTTCGAGCTATTGAGCACTCAATGCTCATAGGCCCTGCCTGCCAGGCCTACAATTGAGTACTCAACTGTAGGCCCAGCAGGCAGGGCCTACAAGCATTGAGCACTCAATTGTAAGCCCAGCTCACAGGGCCTGGTGCTTTACAGCCCAAGGCTTTAAAAATCTTTGGGTTTTTTGGACCTTGGACAGAAAAGTACATTTGTATAAGTGCCTGTTTCAATAAGCAGTGGACGGAAACGGAAACGGGGCCATATGAATGGAACAAATAGAAATAGTAAGTAATTTTATACAAATGCACAAGTCTAGTTAATAGTGGACTATAAGCCTTTGTCTGGTGGTAATAGTTTTAGTGGATTCTCCTTGTTTTTTCTCTTCACAAACTTAATTTGACCTTTGGTTAGGACAGGCTCCTTCTGATATCAACTGGAAAAACCTCTTAAAGCAGAGCAGGTTTCATGGGGTTCTTACAATTCCAATTCAAAGGAATGTGTTCAGAAATAAACCCACTCTCTTCAGTTGGACTTATTTCTGGGAAAGTTTGTATAAAATTAGGCCTAATCTTTTATATCTGAGATGTGGCAACTTGTTAAAACTTAAGTACTTAAACATGTTTATTTCTCCAAAGGTTATTACACGTGTGTAGAAGTGATCTTCACTTTAAGAAGACAAGTTGGCTTTTACATGATGGGGGTCTATGCTCCCACACTGCTAATTGTCGTGCTTTCATGGTTGTCATTTTGGATCAATCCTGATGCAAGTGCTGCAAGAGTGCCACTTGGTAACCTATATTTCCACATGCTGTCAGAACCACTGAATGCCACTTGTCCTTTTGGAATTACTTCAGTAGCAAGACATTTCATTGGTTACTGAAGGCAACTACACTCTCATGGCATGCTCTCCATTCTCATCCCAGTCTTCTCTTTTTCAGTCCCATACATGTCTCTACCTTTTAAAAGACAAGAGCTGTAGCCTTGTTCCTGTATCTGTTTCCCAAATCATCACTGACTTGTGTGAGTAAAACTGTAAGTAGAAATCTAGAAGAGATATAAAATCTGGGGTGGTGAGTAGATTACAGAACTTTGATATTTAAAGCATTAACCATGGAAAGAAAAAAAAATAAGTCTCCAACACTTGATGGTATGGAATGCTGGAGTAATGAAATGCTGTGTTATGCAGTCCATTTTGGGACTACAAGTAAGACACTTCCTAGACTCTACCAAGACAATGGCAGCTCGCCAAAAGTATCATGTAGTGATACAAAGTCTGGTTATGAAATATGGTGGAGCAGCTAGGAAGCCTTCACATTTAATCTCTGTATTTGCACAGTATCTGTCAGAAGCTAACAGTAACCTACTTGCCTATTACAATAGAGTCTCACTTATCCAACATAAACGGACCGGCAGAACGTTGGATAAGTGAAAATGTTGGATAATAAGGAGGGATGAAAGAAAAGCCTATTAAACATCAAATTACATTATGATTTTACAAATTAAGCACCAAAACATTATGTTTTACAATAAATCAACAGAAAAAGTAGTTCAATACTGGTAACGTTATGTAGTAATTACTGTATTTACGAATTTAGCACCAAAACATCGCAATGTATTAAAAACACTGACTACAAAAACATTGACTACTAACAAATATACTACAAATAAATATAGAATTGCATAAAATGAAATTATAATAACAACATTGTTGGAAATTAAATGCATAAAAAGTTCAGTCCTTGCTGCATAAAGAAACAGCTATGGTTCCGGGCAGGAGGCAGACTGTGTTGGATAATCCAGAACGTTGGATAAGCAAATGTTGGATAAGTGAGATTCTACTGTATTTTGCATTATGAAATATTTAAAATCTGTCCTATGATGAAGAATCAGTGCAATACCTGCAGAGATCCGGATATTTTTTTGAATCTTTCAGGTATGTGGTCCACAATCCCAGGTGGCATCTCCATAGCCCTCCCACATTCCCCCGGCTTAGGAAGCCCAGGGAGGTGGGATGGTAGTGCTACCCTTCCCTCCCTGCCTCCTGTTTCATCCTCTTAATGAGAAGTGATGATGTAATGGAACTTGGAGAGGAGAAAAGGGCTTCACTCTCCAAACTCTGTCGAATGAGGTGGGGTTTTGCTCTTGTGTGGCACAAGCTTGCATTTTTAATGACGGGTTGTGCCACATTTTGTCCTGTGTGGAAGCAGCCACAATTCTCCTTTCCATTACATTGTTTTCAAATGTCTGCTGCCTGAGGTGACTGATTTCTTTGCCTAATGGGAAGACCACTTCTATCTGCAGTGAGCAGCAAGGCAGGTCCTGATCTTTTACATGGCTGCAACCAAAGGAGCCAGGTGTGTATCACCTATTGACCATTGACAATTCCATGAATTTCATAAGATTTTCTTAGAAAAATAATATGTCAGTACCTTCCTGGGAAATATAGTCTACAATGCCTGTTATTTTTTGGCAGTCTGACATTCAAGTGCTAATCAGACCTGACCTTAATTATCTTTCAGGATCAGAAAGGATTTGGTAATTTTAGGGTAATCAATTACATATCACCCTTCCACCATGTCTTTAATTCCAGTAGCATATGCTCAGTAGCATATAAGCTTTTTCTGATGCCATCATGCTATTCATTCTTGAGCTTCTTTATGAAACTTGTTTCCCATAACCTTCAGTCTGATTATGCATTTCCTTTGAAATATTGGTTATTTTCTATCACTCTGAAGCTGAACCTTTTGGCCTATGCTCAAGATAAATAGAAGCTAGCAATAGGTTGAGTGACCTTCATTGCCCTATCAAACAAAGCTCTGAAAGCCAAGCAGCACTCTTTTCAGTCAGAGGATTTTAGATCTTCAGAGTTAGCTTTCAAGCTTGAATAACTACAAAGTTGAACATATATAAAGGCAATGATCATGAAATGCAGACAAAAGGGATAAATATTAGAATCACATATATTCTTATTTTTTTAAAAATGGAAAAAATAGAATTATGGTTTAACTTACACTGCTAGACCCTTCAAACTCTTTTGTGATGTATAGAATTAGTAGAGCACATTCAGAATGCTTTGATCTCTATACTCACTATCACAGAGTGATCCACCCATCTGGCACTCCATTGCCTTAGGCTCTTTCTGTGATACATAAAACTCCACTGAAGATTTTAAAATCATGGTAAAAACTAAGAGTAATCAGCAAAAGGATAATAATACTGAATCAGCAACAATACAACCATTTGTAGCTATCATTGCTGTGTGTATGCTCAGAAATATTATTATCAGTGGAAGTAACCAGGTCCATATTTCATCTTGTACATCCATATTCATATCCTGGAACATATATATGGTATACCATCATATCCTGTTCCCTTTGAAGAAATACTGCCATTTAGAGTTTGGCTGCAGAAATGCTTTGGGGGTAGCAAGGTACAAAAAAATTAGCAGTGCCGAAAGATCCCCCTTCCCCTTGATTTCTCCTCTTCCCTTTTCTTGTAGGTATCTTTTCTGTGCTCAGCTTGGCATCAGAATGTACTACCCTTGCAGCTGAACTCCCCAAAGTGTCTTATGTGAAGGCCTTAGACGTATGGCTGATTGCGTGCCTTCTCTTTGGGTTTGCTTCGCTGGTTGAGTATGCCGTGGTTCAAGTCATGCTGAACAATCCAAAGCAAATTGAATTAGAAAAGGCAAAGATTGCTAAGGCAGAGCAAGCAGAGGGGAAAGGTGGAAATGCGACTAAAAAGAATACAGTGAATGGCACAGGTACCCCAGTGCACATCAGTACTTTACAGGTATGCACCTTTCTTGTGTTGTTGTTGTTATGATGATGATGCTGAGTTACTCTGTTTTCAATCATTTCATGTAAAGTATGGAGCAGGCATGTAGCTGGGGGGGGGGGGCTTGAGGGGCTTCAGCCCCCCCCCCCCCGAAATTCTCAGGGTGGTCCGCGAAAAAGCCTTAAATTTATTATTTAAACTGTTATGTTTATTCCTATCATGATCTGATCACCATGCTCAATATATCCCATATGCATGGCGGTATTGAGATAACAATACGAAAGGTTTGCTAGGGTTGACCCTCTCCTGCTCAGACTCACCCCCCCCCCCCCCGAACCAAATTCCCAGCCCCTCCCGAAACCTGGCTACGGGCCTGGTATGGAGGTATTGTTAAATATATGTTACATGAAGAGTTTTCCAGAAACCATCCTTATCCAGACTCTTCAGATGTACTACATTTCAGTTGCCAATGGCCATACTGTCTGGTGGTAATGGTGATAAAAATCCCAAATATCTGGAACTTGAGGAAGTCTGACACAGAGTATACATAGGCATAGTACTTGGACACAGATGGTACAAAATACATAAATATTTTGTTGTGATCCTGCAGTGAATTATTTCCAAACAAACAGCTGCAAGTTGAAGCCATTTGCTGAAAGCCCCTCCAAAACACATGCAAATGCCAGAGTGGAAAGGAAAATGTGCCTTTGCAAAAGCTCTTAAAGTACCACCATTTAAAATAGTCTTCTTATCCCAAAATCAACAGCAGTATCAATACTACATATAATGTAGGGTTAGGCAAGGGTGGACAATGCAGATGGGTGCAGGGGATAATTCTTTGCCCTTGGATCCTGTCACACCCATATATACCGGTGATGCTTCCGCCACACATTCATTAAAATTCTGTGACGCACTGGCAAATTGACTTCCAGATTCCCCGAAGTGGTTTTACTTTCTAAAATAAGATTCTTAGAGTGTTCCTTATTTAGAAAAGAATGACACTCTCAGAATCCTTCAATTTTCTCAACGGAGGTAGCTGCTTCTGAATTGCTTTCAGTGCAAATATATATCTTTTTGTATTGCCATACACCTGCAATCCAGTGGTATGCTGCAAACTTCTGTGGAAACTACTAGTAGCTGAAGTGTGGTAGCTGGAAAGATGGTCTTGTGGAGGCTTGGAATGAAACTATTTCATGTTCTGGTTTCATTTTCACTTACTACTTCAACTTGCAATGAGATGGCTGAACCAGCTATATATTATTCACATTGGATAAGGTGAAATATAAATCAAATCTCTCATGCTATGAGCAGAGCTCAACCCACCAAACAGTCCATTGCCTCATTTGACTATCAATATTTCTAAGTCTAGACAGTTCAGTAGCCAGATTATGATCTTATCCATACAGCTTCTTAGGCATCTCCAAGTATCTACACTTCTGACCTTTCATATTATCTGGTTGTCTTCTCAGTGCCACTTTAGCTTGCTATATTCTAGAATCCTACCGAGAAACAAATTACAGTCTTGCACGCTCTAGTGATTCTTTGTGGCATCATCAGCATCTCCTACAAATATTTGTGATCTCGAAAAGCATGGGCACAGGATATGTTTCTAAATGGAGCAAAGCACTATATGTTTAACTGTTCAACTTGAATTAAAAATTAAATATGTCTCATAACTGTGACAACTGCTGAAAACTACTCTGTTGTTAAAAATGTAGTAAACGCTTGCTCTTCTCCAGTTCATCCCTACAGCTCTCTCTAACAAGTACATGATTTTATTCCCACTGGTGAAAACGTTCTTTTCTAGTTTGTATGTCTAGCACATGTGAAAGCAGTCATAACATTGCTTTCAATGAAGACTTTTTTTCCATTTCTCTTAAATATTTGGAATTTGGAATTTCAACTCTTTTTGAAGATACATTAATGTGAGAATTACTATACACACATATTGATCTATTTTATAGATTTTTTGATGCAAAATAAGGGACTTCTGGGAGAACAAATTTTACCTTAACATACAACTGAGGGTTGAGGCCAAATAATAAATCTCCCCCTAATTTTACACATATTGTATATGGCTTCCCTAGATGCTCATTTGTTCAGTGACAACCTGTGTAAAGAAGAGGTCTTTGCAAATATGGAAATAGTAGATTCCATACAAGCTGGAGCTACAAAAGAAGATGATTTCAGTTGTAGATCTCCATAATAATGAAATAAATCTTCTTACTCATTTTCAAATGTGATTGGCCACAAATCCCTTGCTGTAATGACTTATAGACCTTTCTTCCACTCAAGAAATGACAGGGACTAGGGATGTCATAACTTCTAACAAAGATAGCCATGCCCTTCCTTTGATCCCACAACTTCAGAGTAAATTATGGATTCCTTCTGGGATGCCTAGAGCCTATGGCCATGTTGTATTCTGTTCTAACACAGCAAGAACACATGCACACACAACTGCACTATATCTGAAGGTCTCCTTTTGTTATTGATAAAAAATATCAAGGCTGGTGCCCATCATCATCTTTTTCGCAGTGAATTCTATACCTTCCACAAATCAGTTGCAATGGCCTGATGAATACTGCAGGTGTACCCAAAATGCTTTTACTATTATATGAATTCTGTATTAGTATTTCTTCCTATAATTACTTTTACTTGTCAACGTGAGGATAATATCTCAGTGTTGACAATTTCTCATTTCTTTAGCATGTGTTGCTAATAAATCTTTTCAGAGGATGGAGAATGTGTGGCTTTGCAGAATGTTCTGAACTGCAATTTTTATCATTCATCACTATTGACTATGTAGTTCAACAACATGAGGTACATTCTCCACACTATATATATGCCATATGCAAATTCTCCCTCTTCTCTCTCCTTATATGATCAGAAATAACCCCCCTGGTGGCACAGCGGGTTAAACTGCTGAGCTGCTGAACTTGCTGACCAAAAGGTTGCCGGTTAGAATCTGGGGAGCTGGGTAAGCTCCCACTGTTAGCCCCAGCTTCTGCCAACCTAGCAGTTTGAAAACATGCAAATATGAGTAAAAAAATGTGGGATAAAGTCCTAAGCCTGTCTTTCTGTTTGTCAGTCTGTTAATCAAAACCTTTAAAAAATTCTGGGAATAGGTAGGTAGGTGTAATGGAAAAACTAATTATAATGTGGATTCTGTCTAGGTTTATTATGTTGATATTATGGCAAGAGCGGGCAGGAGTTGGCTACATCTGATTGGTCAATGCATCGCCATGGTTACGCAGCCTTGCAGTAGAAATGTATCCATTTTAGAGTGGCTAGCAAGAAAAAGGGCAGAGCTAGCTGGGAGGAAAAAGGGAATTTGAAAGTTATTCAGTCTCTAGCCAGGGAGCTAGAGTGAAGAGGATCTTTTTTTAAGATTGAGGCTTCAGTTGTAGTACTGAAGGAAAAAGAGACTAATTTGAGTCTAAGTCTTCAGCCAGGTGAAGCTGAGAGAAAGAGTGTCCTATGGGACTAGGTTTTCATTTAAACTATCAATGGAAAAGAGTGATTATAAGATATAAGTTATCCAGCTGGATGGCTGAGGAGAAATATACATTAGAAAGAGAAGAAAGTTGCAAATTGAAATAAGTTAAACTGTTTTGGAAGTTATATAATAACAGTTTTATGTATAGTGAAAGACAATAGCAATAATACCAAGAGGAACTGAAATGAAGTACTTTGTAACAGATACGCTTATGTGCAAAAGATTTCATAAATAAACATTTCTTTATTTTCAACTTATATATTAAAGTCTCATGTCAAGTTACAGGACTGAAGTTGCATTTCTGAAAGTCGGCCGGAGATTATATTGATGAGGAGAAGTTGGAAGTTACATATTGATTCCAGGATTTAAGTTACACAGCAAAGAGATATATACAAACATTTAAAAATTGAATCCTGTAACAAACATATAAAATTAAAGGTGACACAGAGTCAGTGATAGCGTATTCAGGCATGAACTGTAAGTCACAGAGTTTGTGAGAGTTCTCTCCCCTTATCGGTCGTGTCACGGTTACATATTAATAACTGGTGGTAGGTTACTCAGCCAAGGCAACAGTTATATATTTCATCAGTAGAAGTTGGTAAACAATTTTCAGATACAGTCCCATGCCCACATTATGCAGAACATTGCTGTGAGTTTACCAAAACATAAATAACCACGGTATGCTTCCTTCTCTCCAAGTGGTCACTGATGGTCTTTCAGGGTTCATAATTGCAAGAAAACAGTCTCGGCTGTCACTTCCATTTGGTTCTTTGGGTTCTGGGTGTTGTAATAGTTTTAAGGCTTTTTGTTTGTTTATTTGAATACAAGGATGGTTCTTTGGACGCTTTTGAAGAAAAAGGTCACATTTTTTTTCAAAAAACAAATGAAGTCCCCACAACTATCTACTCAGTCCTAGAGAACCAATTCTGTAATTTACCAGGCTGGGATTTTGTGGTTTTCTGGTGTCTATTAAAGTGTCTAAATAACAATTATGGCATATTAAAATATTTTAGTAATATTTCTGTGCAAAACCCCCGCTAAGAGTAATGTTGCACAATAAATTAAAAGGAGGAAATATGCTGCTAACCAACAGATAATTATGGGCAGATTATACTGCTAACTTTAGCAAAACACACAGCATTTAAGGTCACTGTCCCATCCATCTCATCTGATTATTTGTTGATGACTGAACTGTGTTTGCTGAAATAATAATGGCTTTGGCAGATGATAAATTGCCATCTGAAAACGATTACTCCTTTGTATACAACCAGTCTTTAAAGAAAAATATTCATATTTTCAAAAAATGGTTTTTGTTTCTAATATTGATTAGAAAGGGGTTAAATATTTACATGGTTTGTCATTGCTATGCATACATATGATTGTTTCTTTACTGTTTTTGCTATAGTCTGCAATTCATATATTTGACTTCTGCCCTACATCCGTTGATATAGTTAACTGTAATTGGCAGCTGAGCAGAGAGCTTGTGACTTCATTAGCATATCCTTTTAATTACCTTCACACTTTTAGAACTCTGGCTGTCCAATAATAATGAGTTAGGACAAAGGAGCTTGCTGTATTCAGCATGAAGGCCATGATGAATGAAATCTCTATCGAGTTGGGTGGATTTATTTCTTTAGTTAAAGTACTTATATATTGCCTTTCATCATGTCCATCCCATAGTGATTTATAATGCTAATTTAAAATAAAATAAGATGTAAAATTATTTAACACCAATAAATCAATAACACATTTAAATCTGGATTATAATATTGACAAAATATTGACAGATTGGTATAGTTTGCTTTCTACTCAAAGAATAGAGCAAAACAAAAGTTGGGATAACCAGGATTCTGCTGGCCTATGTCATCAGTCTATAATACAGTCCTAGCCACTCAAATTACTGTATGTTATGTTTTCTTGTTACTCAAAAAAAGACCAGTGCATTATATTAAAACTTCATTTACTTGTGACTTCTAAAATATCTTCTTCTTTTTGTAAAAAAACCCCCCTAGGTTGGAGAGACTCGATGTAAAAAAGTGTGTACGTCGAAATCTGACTTGAGATCCAATGATTTCAGCATTGTTGGAAGCTTGCCAAGAGATTTTGAACTGTCAAACTATGACTGTTATGGAAAGCCCATTGAAGTCAACAATGGGCTTGGGAAATCTCAGGCAAAGAACAATAAGAAGCCTCCTCCACCAAAACCTGTTATCCCATCAGCAGCAAAGCGGATTGATCTTTATGCAAGGGCACTGTTTCCATTTTGCTTCCTGTTCTTCAATGTCATATACTGGTCTGTATATTTATGATAAATCTTTTTTTTAAAAAAAGAGAAAAAAAGAAGAAAAAGTGTGCAATATATGCCATACCATTCCATCATGAAGACCAGTCTGCAACAATTACTTGCATTTGCAAAGCAATATACTGCATTTTAGATGCCATAAGCGATTGTAATCGGGGGTGGGGGGGAAATGGCATCATGATTTTGAATGAAAGCATGACACTGCAATGTCTGTGCTTGAACCAACTGTTGTATATAAGTGTACAGCGTACATCCTGCTTTAGGAATATATGAAGGATAACGCATACTACATTACTGAAGCTGGACAACACTCCCTATGAACATAACCAAGAGTCAAAGTGTTTCTGATAACGAAACTGATGTGCACGCCGAGTATCAGTAAGATCAATATTCTAGTGTATGTAGTATTTAAAAGTTCTCCTTATGACTTTCTAAGCCAAAACCCATCTTGTTCTTGTATAAAGTTAAATGGCACTGTGGAAGAACAAGCTGATGTTGTAATTCAAATTATGTAGAGTTTGTAAGTGGGCAAAGTCTATATTAAGCTGATCTTGTTTATGTGAAAAATAAAGATCAGAGAATTAGTAGTTTTGCAAAAGCATGTCATTTATTAACATTTGAATTGCTGTGGGAAAAGATGTGATCAAAGGTGCTTGTCATATGCATTGGACTGAGACTGAAGATTTTTAGGCAATCTGCAAAGTCATTTATTGCACAATTTTAAGACTAGAGATAAGCTGCCACCATACTCTTTTGTATGCTCAGTTTGGAAGCAGAGAATAAAAACATGCAATAAGAAAGTACAAAACAAGGGTGTCAAAAAGACAGATGGTATCCCAGGAAACACTGCTATATCCAGTCAGGCAATCATAGATGGAACCATATCTAGAAAAACCCAATGTATTCTGAACAGCAGTGACATGCTTGCGTCATCACATATATAACAGGCGTGTCCTCATACTATCAGCTACAGAGGGACAGAGGGCAGTACTCCCACTGCTTCCACTCCCCAGATATCCCTCAAGGCAAGCAATGAACTCACTTTCTGGTCCTTGGAACTAAAATTTTATAAACACAGTATCAAAACAGACAGAGAGAAATATGAAAAGAAACAATAAGGCCGATGCAATGATCTCTGGGCAGGATATTTCCAGAGAGCATGGGGAAACCTGGTCAAATATGGATTCAATCAAAGCTTAGAAATAATTTGTTAAAATGTTATTTGTTGCACTTAATTTATTAAAATCATCAACAATTATTTTAATTGAAGCATTATTTTAAACAATCAACCCCATCAACGAAACATTTTTGAATTATGGTTAACATTTTATGTTAATTTTATTCTGGTTTTTTTTTTCGTGTCAAGAGCAACCGAAGTTGCTTCTGGAGTGAGAGAATTGGCCGTCTGCAAGGACGTTGCCCAGGGGACGCCCGGATGTTTTGATGTTTTACCATCCTTGTGGGAGGCTTCTCTTATGTCCCCGCATGGAGCTGGAGGTGATAGAGGGAGCTCATCCGCACTCTCCCCGGGTGGGATTTGAACCTGGCAGCCTTCAGGTCAGCAACCCAACCTTCAAGTCACAAGGCTTTTATCCCCTAGGCCACCAGAGGCTCCTGTTTTATTTGGTTACTTTTGGGGGTAATTCTGAAGTTTAGCCATTTGAGAAGATTTCTAGTAATGTTAATTCTTTTAAAATAATGCAATAATTACATTACTGTAATAACAATGCCTATAAGAACTTAATTGTATAATTTATCATAACATTTTTTAATGTTCACCAATTTATTTTTTAACAATTCAGTGCTAATTAATTTATATCAGTGCTAGATTCCAAGCTCCGTTCTACACTTGCCAGCAGAGGAAGAGTCTTTAGCCAAGAAGCTGGGTGAGGGACCAGAGTACACAACAAGGAGAGCCAGAAATTGTATTTCAACTGCATAGGGCAGATGCTCCAAGCTAAAGACAGCAAGCCCAGCCTGGAATGGAAAATATCCCCTTCACGTTCCATTGTCAAATAATGCTATTCAATGGCAAAGGGAGTGAAACAGAGCTCTGTAGATTTGTACCCATAATGCAATAGTAGTCTTAGAATCATCCAAAATACCCCAAAGATGCCAGATTCCATCTGATCTAGAAAGCTGTGTGGGGTCATCTCTGGTTAGTATTTGGATGGGAGATCACCAATGAATACCAGGTGCTGTAAGCTATATATCAAAGGAAGGAAATGGCAAGACCATCTCTGCTTATTCCTTGTCTAAGCAAACTACATGTAATCTAGGAGATCACCATAAGCCGACTGCTGACTTGGAGGCTCATACAGACACACCACATCCAAATCCACGGTGTAGCTCCATATTAGGAAAGCTGGAGTAGACCTCACAAACTAAGCTCCATCTAAATCAATCCATGGGCATTGCTGCTTGTAACAATAAAATGACATGGGGCAGCAAACTATTGATGTACGTGGTCAGTCTGGCAATGCAGGTAACTGATTTATCCTGATAGTTAGCATTTCAACATACTAGAATAGTTTTTTCAGCCTAAATATTACTTCCTCATCTATCTCTCTTACTATAAGTGCTTCCAGGCCATGCCAAAATGCTAAAAATCCCAGGACCTGACAGCAAGTCCACACACAGACTTGTTAGTCCCTGGATATGCTCCCCCGCCATCCTCACATCTTCCTTTGAAGCAAATAAAGGTGGAGAGTGGACAGAGGACATCCGGTGGTGTCAGGTCCCTGGCTGCTTGGCACCAATAACCGTACACAGAGGCCAATCTCTATCTAATATCTTTATTAAGGGAATATATAAAAGCAATAAAAACAAGTGAAGAATATAGTTCAGAAGCAGACCTTTCAAATGAGGTCGAATATAGTCCAAAAATGTATTGTCCAATAAATGATATTAGAGTTCAAAGTTTTAATCCACTTGACCGAAACACACACTTTTGCCAAGCAATAGTGTGGGGAAACGCCAGAGTCTTAGAGTCCAATGAAGCTTGACAACAAGGCTGGAAATAAACTTGATTCTTGGCTAGGTCCGTGACTGGAAACAAGGCAAAACATGAAGCATGGAGCAGGGTCCGTGGTTAAACCGCAAGGCAAGGCAAGGCTTGAAGCTTGATCCAGGAAGCAAGGAACTGGGGTTACGAAGTCCACACACGATCTCTCTCCTGAAGGTGATCAATTGACTCCGCAAAGAATCTCCCGCGCCAAACACCTATATTGGGTCTCGTTTTCCCGCCAACAAGTCTCTTTCCCTAGAGAACAAGAAGCGAAACCCAACTCTGTCCAGATGCAAGACTCCTTAGAATTTCCCAAGGGAAGCAGACCTAATCAGTCTGTTGTTTGGCAGCTATCCGTAAACTCCTCCGTTGGGCCTCTCTAACTCCCCTGTCCCTAGAATAAGATTCCTTCCTGGGAAACGGAGGGGAGTTCTGCCCAAGGCCTGTTTTACTGAATTCTTGAGGGCAAACATCAACATCCGGCAGGTGAAAAGACTCCAGCTCTTGTTGAACCGGCGAAAACCCCATGTTTTCGTCTTCATCTGTCACAATAGTACTAGGAACAGGACTACAAGGCCCATGAGGCATCACAGGTGGAAGTTTTTGTATTTTGGGGTTTTTTTTTAATCACAGTTATGTACTGGACCTCATATACGCACATGTGAATATCTTAATGTAAACTCAAGAAGATTTCTTATTTCTCTTCACCCAATTGTTAATTTAAGCTCTGTTTAATATTATAAAGTTTGAAAGAAACAGTTTCAGGGAGTTCTAATTGCTTTCCATTTGTGCTTTCCTTGAGCCACCTATGTATCTGTGGTCCATGTTTTGACAGCCCAATCAGCTGATTAGCTGTTTCGGGTTTTTAAAAAGAGTACGTGTGGTGGAGCAGTCCTCACAGGAGGAAGGGAAGGAAAGCATGTGTTTGGCATGACAGCAGGGATATACAGTCATGCGAAGATGCACATTTTCCAGGCAGAATCAGGATTTAAGTACACCTTTTTAGCATGTACTTTTTAGCTGTTAACTTGCTTCTGCTGCACTTTGGCTAAATGTTGTCCCCTCACTCTTTTTTTAACCTAGTTACAAAGGCATCAGTTTCAGTCCCGCATTTTACCATGCAGGTTACATTACAGAAATGTTTCCACTTCTGTAAGTTCCATTCTAAAGCAAACTGGGGTTAGATTATACTAGAATAGGAGGAAAGGGAGCCCACTCATTCCATTCGGGACAACAAGGAAATAAGTCAGGAGAATTCTATTTAGGAGAGGTAAACCCTGATCCTGAATGAAGAAAGGTGTATGTGTGGAATATCTCACTAATTTTCCTAGTGGCACCTGGATAGTAGTTTCAGAGATTGCTAGGTAGCAGGCATAGTGTCCTTTATAGACCTGTTAGGAATATTTACAGTTATTACGTAACTTTGTCATGGAGTTTAGAAAGCTATAGGAGCCTGCTTGCCATAAGTAGAGTAATGGCTTGCATTAATCTTTGAACCTGATGTAGTCAAAAGCAGATTCTAGCATTACCAAGAAGGAAAGAACATTTGTGTGAAATTTTACACACAGTGCTTACACTCACATCTCAGCTGGTGATGCACCAGCTCCCACAGTACAATAAGACTTCAGAGACTTTGAACCTCTTCCTTCCAAAAAAATAAACAAAGCTGGGAGGAGCCAGCCTGTTGAAGAATGTATAAGCCAGGAGAATGATAACTTCTTGGGAGTCAGAGGCACAGCTTCAGTTCCCAAGGGTTGACCATAAACATCCATATCTCATGAATGGTATGGTCTATGCCACATGTTTTGTTCTGTAAATTCACTCCTTCCACATTAATCATCTGTGTTCTAACCTCAATACATTACTCCATGCAGATGAGGACAGCTAAGAGCATCTGCCATTTAGTTTCTGGACATAGAGTGTTTCTTCTCCTGGTCTACAAATGTCACAATATGGGGTGGATTCTCTACTTTTGGAAGAAAGGGATATGCACGGCCATGCAGAAAGAAAATTATACTTTTATATTTATTGGTACTTTGCCTTTCTCTCATAATTGAGACCCAAAGTGTCTAAGGAGCAACAGGCATCTGCTTGAGTACACAGGAGGCCGTGGGAAACCAGAGGAGATACAGGCACCTGAATGCTTAGCCAATACTTCAGCTTACCCACGCATGCACTCCACTCCAAAAAGGAAAGTACACTGACTTAAGTATTTCTGTTTTTCCATTTGGTGGGTTCCAGTGTAACCTTTTAGGGGTACATGACACCGTCTCCTCCATGCATCTGAGCCATGATTCTGAAAGGCAAAAAGTGTTCTTAAATGTTTGACCAGCAATAGCAATGGTCCAAGTGGAGTGCCTTGTTTGACAATGCTTCGTCTTCATATGAGTATGAGCGTTATTCTGGGTAGGAAACATTGCCCCCTGCTGCTATTTGAAGGAAATGAACTACGGCAATGCAGTTCAGAAAAGCAGTGTACAGTTGGCCCTCTGCATCCACAGATTCTGCATCCATGGATTCCATGGAAGAAAACTTTTATTTTTCCTTTTTAAATAAAGGAACCACATATTACGATACCATTGTATATAATGAGACTTGAGTATTCATCCATTTTGCTATCGGGGCAGGAAGTGTCCTGGAACCAAACACCAACTGATACAGTATTCACATACTGAAAGGCAAAGAAGATTGCAATCACAGCAATCACAGCAATTGTACTTTGCAGCAAGTATTCTCCCTTCTGTTCTTGCATTTGTTTCTTAGATCATCAGCATCATCACTACCACTGTCATCAGCATCCACATCTTTATTTATACCTGACCTTACCCCCACAAAATTGGACTCAAAGTGGCTACTCTCCTGGAGTTTAATGTTGGATATGGAGTCTCAATGCAAAGTATGTCTTAACTAGAAAATGTTGCAGTGATCTGTAAGGTACATCATAGGATTGTGCCTTTATAACATCCAAGGCTGGTTCTACAATTAGATAGGTGGCAATCATTCAGATACCAGATTTGGATGGAGCCGTAGCAGCCTCCCAATTGCTTCCTTCGGCAATCCATGTTTTCCCTCTCTGCCACATCCACAAACTATGGTAAGCCCTTTGGTATTTTGAGGTGCCACTCTAACCAGTTTCTGTACATAGCATGGAGATCAGATGCCATCTTGTGTCTCAACTCAAAAAGTTTGGATCAATTCTGATTGGTTTCAATCTAAAAAAATACACTTTTGGAGAAGAAGTGAACATACATAACTATTGTGATGGTGGAGGGATAAGATGCTGTAACTTCATTCTCAGCCTTTCCCTAATTGTACAATTGTTGCTGGTGCTTTCTGTTTGTAGCTGCATCTCCTGGTCTGTGGCCCCCGCTCCACTGCTCTTGCTCACCCAAAGAACATGGAACAGCCTGTGACACAGCATAAAGCTTCTTTCATAGATGAACGAGGACAGCTCTAATGCACCCCACATTGAATCAGTGGTCAAAGAGCATAAATGCAATGAGGAACCCCTGGCTGCTCTTCTGCACCCAGGGCAAGAAGCATTGGGTGCACATGAAAAGTAGGTGCAATAGTGTAACCGGGGGTCACAACAGCATATGTCTCCATGAAGTACTGATCACTATTCATAGAATCATAGAATCATAGAATAGTAGAGTTGGAAGAGACCACATGGGCCATCTAGTCCAACCCCCTGCTAAGAAGCAGGAAATCGCATTCAAAGCACCCCCGACAGATGGCCATCCAGCCTCTGCTTAAAAGCCTCCAAGGAAGGAGCCTCCACCACAGCCCCGGGGAGAGAGTTCCACTGTCGAACAGCCCTGATGGTGCAGTGGGTTAAACCCTTGTGCCAGCAGGACTGCTGACTTGAAAGTTGCTGATTCAAACCCAACTCAGGGAGAGCATGGATGAGCTCCCTCTATCAGCTTCAACTCCATGCATGGACATGAGAGAAGCCTCCCACAAGGATGGTAAAAAAAACATCAAAACATCTGGGTGTCTGCTGGGCAACATCCTGCAGACGGCCAATTCTCTCACTCCAAAACTGAGTTGCAGTTTCTCATGTTGCTGCTGACATGAAAAAAAAATATCAGTGTATTATGTGCAATTTTAATGTCTCTATATGGTGATAAAAAGCAAAGAGGATCCGTAACTCCCAACAGAAGGGAGTCTTAAGGTGTTGAAAAAAATAATTAACCCTAGTAATATTTAATGACCTTCTTCTGGGGTTTTAAAAGATAAAAGAAAGAAAGGATACATACACAACAGAGACTATAACAGGAGGGAAGTTACAATATTAATTAGTTTGCAATATCAATTTTGTGTACATATATCCTGCATCAGGATGCATGTAAAATATATTAATTTTTAAATGTCTGTTAAAGTAAATTGATGGTCTTTTCTCTGCATCCCCTGTATAATCTGAAATTCTATCATCTGAAACACAATATCTCCCTTATGCCCCATATTCACAGCAATATATTTCTGAGGGAACACCATGATAATTAAGATTTGTGGAAAAGAACCAAGGCTTGTTACTAAACACTGACTGGACTCACTGTTCTAGTCATAGAATCATAGAATTAGAAAGTTGGAAGAGACCTCGTGGGCCACCCAGTCCAACCCCCTGCCAAGAAGCAGAAAAATCGCATTCAAAACGCCCCTGACAGATGTCCATGCAGTCTCTGTTTAAAGATCTCCAAAGAAGGAGACTCCACCACACTCTGGAGCAGAGAGTTCCACTGCTGAACAGCCCTACAGTGAGGAAGTTCTTCCTAATGTTCAGGTGGAATCTCCTTTCCTGTAGTTTGAAGCCATTGCTCCGTGTCCTAGTCTCCAGGGCAACAGAAAACAAGTTTGCTCCCTCCTCCCTATAACTTCCCCTCACATATTTATGCATGGCCCTCATCATGTCTCCTCTCAACCTTCTCTTCTGCAGGCTAAACATGCCCAACTCTTTGATCCACTCCTCATAGGGCTTGTTCACCAGACCCTTGATCATTTTATTTGCCCTCCTCTGGACACATTCCACATTGCCAATTTAAAACATTCTGACATCAACATAAGGGCTATGGTACAATGGTACAGCTGATTTTTAAGGTGAGAAAGCTCCTGATGCATTTAAAGCCATTGTCATCCATTATCAAGGGTAGGGATGAAATGATAAATTGCATGATGAACTGTTAGAATAGCATGCCACAAGGATAGAGCCACCATCATGTAAACTGAATTACACATCATTGTCAGCTCATATTTCATACATAAACAGGACACTACCTTGTTTCTCCATATTCAAAATTAGACTATGAAGATACTGGTGGAACAGAAGTGTTTTCCAAACTTTGATCTTCTAGGAATCCTGGAGTTGGAACTTCTGGGAGTTGGAATCTAAAACACCTAGAGAATTAGAGGGAATAATTGCCTTACAGGAATTTAAAATTAAGAAAATTTTGTGATAGGTTTTCCTTTGGGTCTCCATAAGTTGGAAATGACTTGAAGGAAAACAACAACAACAAAACACATACACACGCACTTTACAAAATCTTAAAAACAGTGAAAATACTTGTGGTGTAGGGGCAATATGTAAATCTTGAGAGAGATTTGCTATCAAGAATAACCTCTGTATGGAACCATCAACTACACTACTACAAATCTCCAGTTACTACAAGATGGAGCCACAATACTTAAGTAAAAGCAGTGCTTAGGACCTTGTCACATGGAGGCTGAGAAGGGGGCAGCGGGGGAAACTGTGGGGCAGCATATCGCTTCATCCCCTTACCATGATTGGTCATGAGATCCCTTTTCACAATGTTTCTCCGCTGCCCCCAGCTTCCTCCCTCATCTGTCCCAGCTTGAAGGACAATACAGCTGCATAGCCTAAAGTAAGGTATTAAGTAATATAGGTTGTGTATCCCTTATCTGGAATTCAGAGCCTTCCAGACAGGCCCTATATCCCTGGATCTGATCCCAGGTTTTCTGATTTAAAAATGGATTATATGAGTCCACATTACCAAATAATCTGGGATAAACAAAAAATCTGGGATCAGATCCTGGGATATAGGACCTGTTTGGAAGCGCGCTCAGAAATCCAAAATACTCCAAAATTGTCCACATGGCTGGCTGAGATAGTGACACATTGGTTTTTGATGCTCCAGTGTACACACACTTCGTTTCATGTGCAAATTATTAAAAATATTGCTTTTAAAATTGCCTTCAGTCTTTGTGCCTACGGTGTACATGAAGCATACATTAATTTTGTGTTTAGACTTGGGTCCCATTTCCAACATCGCTCATTATGCATATAAATATTCCAAAATCTGGGGAAAGAATCCAAAATAATTCATGTTTCTGGTCCCAAGAATTTTGGAAAAGATGGATCCAATTCCTCTCTGTATTTCCAGGTGAATGAGGAATACATTGGATGGCTCTCTTCCAATGCAAATGCTTTTCTACACTTTGAAACATGCACAACACTTCCTTATGTGAGACTATATCTGGATCAAGGTCAGGAAAAGTAAGACAAACAATATAGTATCATACTATATATATATATAGTATGATATATAGTATATTCATCATCAAAGGCATATACATTTGTATTTATTCCTCCCCTTTATCTTTAGCACCTTGCAGATTTTAGAAGGAAAATAATTAGCTTGTCTGGGAAACTACTTTGAAGTTCATTTTCCTTGTTAGTAATGTTACAAAATGGATTTCCTGTAATTAACATCTACATTTCATCATTACAGTTTTTCAGTATTGAGTATAATTTTTTTTCAAAAATAACTTCCTATTCTTTCTTCTTGTGCCCTCTTGATGACCACAAAGTATTGAATCAATAATATAATAATTACTATTTTCTACCAAAGTCACACAAGAGGAAATCATGAAAACTGTGTATTGTATTGTGACTTGTATGGAATAACGATGGGCCTAAAGTAGACTGCAGTACATGACAATTGTGCTTAATTTTTTCAGGGCTGCAAGCATTGCAACAGTCTCATACCCCAGTCCAGAATTTGCAAGTTGCCACTATATAGATATGTAAGCCACAGACATTGACTTGCACATTCATTCCAATGGAAAATGCTATAGAATATATGCATGCCAAAATTTAAAACTAGCAGTACACATTTTCAGATTGCTTCTTATCCTAACAGTGAGATAGGTATCCTATTTCCCTCCAATTGTTTTGAGCTACAATTTCCATTACCTTTGGCTATGCTGACTGTGGCTCATGGAAACTGCAGTTGAAAACATCTTGAAGTCACCAGATTCTCTACATTGCTCCATCTTCGAATCTAGACCAAAATAAATGGTGTGCGATATTTTTAAATCTACCGGCTGCAATATTTAACACTTTTCCTCAGTTTCAACTTTCTCATATTTTACAGATATCTTCAGAATGGAAATAAGCTGGTACTTATCTTCAACAGCAGTAGGATAAAAATCATCCTTTAATCTGCTTTGTGTCTTAGTCTTTCTAAGGTTTTTGTCCACAGGCTTTTGGCATGATACCATTTATACAACAATAAAACAGAATAGCATCAAACAGAGGCAGCCAAGTTCTCCAAACAGAAAACTACCACCAGACGAAAAATGCCATAAAGAAGAACAGCAACAATGACCTGTGACCAAGGTCTTGGAAAATTTACGAGATATACACATACACACTTTACAAAAGTCTTAAAAACAGTTAAAATACTTGTGGTGTAGGGGCAATGTGTAAACCTTGAGAGAGGTTTGCTATCAAGAATATCCTGTCTATGGAACCATCAACTACACTACTACAAATCTCCAGTTACTACAAGATGGAGCCACAATACTTAAGTAAAAGCAGTGCTTAGGACCTTGTCACATGGAGGCTGAGAAGGGGGCAGCGGGGGAAACTGTGGGGCAGCATATAGAGTCATCTCCTTACCATGGTTGGTCATGAGATCCCTTCCCACAACATTTCTCTGCTGCCCCCGGCTTCATCCCCTATCTGTCCCAGCTTCTTCTATGAAGAATCATATGTACACCCAACTCCCCAGGGCTCCGTATCTCTGCAGTCTCACTGGAAGTAGCCCTGCATCATCTGATGGGCTCTACCACATCTGAGGACAACAAGCTAGTTTTGGAGGACGTAGGATCCTCCAAGACAGATAAATGGCCAAGGATCATTTCAAACTGTCATGGTATCATGATTCCACTTTACTTGCCATGGCTGGGTCCTGAGGAATCCTGTTGGGGCCTTAGAGTCCTCTGACTGAGAACTCTAAATATTCTTCCCTTAAATGTCCATCACAGGATCCCACAAGATGTTTTCATAGGTGTTTAAGTGGAATAATAGTGTTATAACCATTCAACTTTGAAAGGACCTCAGGGATACCAGAAGGTACAGCTGAGAATTTCTACTGCTACTTTCTTCTGACACCCAGAGTGATTGCTCATTTGTAGAACTAGCCCTGCCTTGCTTGCAACCAACTGCCTTTAGATTTACCAGTATTGTAGAACTGGCCCAATATGCCACCTAGCTTTGGTTATAATAACTTTGTAGCTTTATTCTTATACCCCACCACCATCTCCCAAATGGGACTTGGGGCGTTTACATATAGGACAATGCCCATAGACACAAATACAAATGATCCTTCAAAGTAAAATCATAGATAAAATAAAAACAATAACTAAACAGTTATACACAATTTCAATAAAACATGAGAATGTCAAACAGTTGTGTTCTGTGTTACACTTCAGCTGCTTGTGCTTTAAGATACATTCAGTTATAATGAATTCTAGGAACAAACACTGCCATCCTTTCTATTTATGTCAATACCTACGGATATTTCTTTGGGCAATGACATATAAACAACCATGTGGGATAATAAAAATGCATTCACACACGTAACATTTTAAAGACCTTTCATTGCCACAATCCCTCACACCCCTTAAACAGCACATATACAATATATATAGTACATTATGGGTTGAGATATATATGTATTGCCTCCTGTAAATCAGAAGGCTATTCCTAGTAATATAACATCCAGGAAAAGCAAAAGAAAGGCCAAAAAAGGAATATATATTTTCAGCCATGTCAGGTCAGGGTAGAGTGTTTCACTTCTGTCTCTGCAGGATCCAAGTTTTAACATTTCCTCAGCTTTCTTTTAAATCAACCTACAGACATTCTGCCTTTTGACATCAGTCTCACCGATAGCTCCGGTTTTGACACTCACCATTGCACTGTACCCTTCAGCATACCATTCCCATTTTATACCCATGCACATTCCTTTGTCTATTAGTCTGAATGCAGACAATCTAGAAACCTACACGCCTTTGAAGGAGCAGCTCCATTGCACTTGCAATGTAATGGTTCTGCCCATGGCAAGAGCTCTGCGAAAAACTTTATTATAAACAAATGGTGGTGTTCTGAACCAGTGCCCTCAAACATTGCAGTTTATAGTAAGGCAGGCACAGTGTTCAGCACCATTATGATGATCTAATCCCAATAAACCATCTAATCCTGTATTATTCCACAGAATTCCACAAAGAAATCTTATGAGATTATGAACTGGAACACAAAATACTCATCACAGTCCGAAGGCACATGGGCATGATATTTTCCTCTATTGCTTTTTTAAATTGACTAGTGCAATAAGATGCCATAATTTCTCTGATACTAAATCTATATAGAACACTAAGCTATTTTGCTCTCATTTGCATTAAAGAATATCTTCAAAAAGCAGACCCCCCTGTTAATCATATATATAAAAGAAATTTATTGAAAGAATTAAGCTTCTCCTAGTCACATCCCTGTTTTGTTGGGGGCTGGGGTGCATAGATATTTCCTCTCATATTTTAGCAGATAATGGCAGTTTTATTTATCTACATCAAACAGATAAAATTCTATCTTGCAAAGGACTGTGGTTTATGGAAGAGGGCCATATATGTAAATATACAGGAGTGGACCTATTGTTAGGCAAAGTGACCTCTCAGCTATTTCTCCTGAGTCTCTTGGCCATTTGCCACTGTATGCCTCATAGTTTATCCTGCATTGCTTCAAGTAGCCTGCTGCTTAAAGTAGCCAGGCTTTGAAGCTGCAAGGCTATTCAATGCTAATCAAGGTGGCCAATTGCCACATTCACATTTGCCTCAAACAGACAAGAGTTCTTTCTCCCACCCAGGACGTTCCACAGATATATAAACCCCCACTTGCCTAGTTTCCAACAGACCTCACAACCTCTGAGGATGCCTGCCATAGATGTGGATGAAACATCAGGAGAGAATGCTTCTGGAACATGGCCATACAGCCCAGAAAATTCATAGCAACCCAGTGATTCTGTCAGTGAAAGCCTTCGACAACACATTAGCCTAGTGTTCTTAGGATGATGGAGGAACTGTCTCATGGCCAGGAACAGTAAAGAAAGCTTGAAATAAGATTCACTGGTCTGTCTACTATTCCACAGTACACAAACTGGAAGATGGTTGAGTGAAATCTTCTGCCTCAAGTATCTTGTCTAGGCCAACCCTGAATGACCATAATGTTTCTACTTTTCAACTTATTTTTAAAAATAGGATACTAAAAGTCATTCCTAATCTTGAAACCCAGTTCTCCTCCTGCCTTAGAAATGAGACACATTCACCAATTACTGTCCTAAATGTTAGCTGGGCTCTTGATTCCCTAAGCAATTATTTTTGTGGGTTAGTGCTACAGCAATCATCTCCCTTTTTAATGAGCTCTACTTAGTGGGTCTAGAAATAGTTCCTCTCACATCCAAGAAGTTGGACGTTGAGTATTTTATTCATATTTTAGAATAAACATTCCAAATAATTATAGTCTGCTTACTATTATGAATATAAATGTGAAACAAAATCCGAGAGCACAGATATTAGTGAAATTTGTATAGTTATGTTTAGCATATCAAATGTTTTCCTAAGTTTAAAACTCAAGGCAGCTTAGAACAGGTAAAACAAAACATAGCTAAAAAATCACAGCAAATAAAAGTTAAGGTGAGGTTGCCTTTGAAGATAGTTTGGAAGCTTCAACTGGTTCAAAGATCGGCAGCCAAGTTACTAACCGGAGCACCACACAGGGAGCGTACTACTCCATTGTTGCGGCAGCTCCACTGGCTGCCGGTCTGCATCCGGGCTAAATACAAAGTGCTTGTCATTACCTACAAAGTCCTAAATGGTTCACGCCCAGATTATTTGAGGAACCGCATCTCTGCTTATAAACCTACACGGCCATTGCGATCTTTGGAGAGGGCTGTCCTCTTGGTCCCACCCCTGCCCCAAGTGTGGCTAGTGGGAACGAGAGTGAGGGCCTTCTCCATGGTTGCTCCTTCTCTCTGGAATGCCCTTCCTAAGGAGGTTAGAACTGCCCCTTCACTCCTCTCCTTTAAAAAGCTATTGAAAACATACCTGTGTACATTAGCTTATGGAGAGGAAGCTGAGTGATATTTCATGGCCCCGATCTGACTGATCACCCTGCTAGCATCCATCTATTTGTAGTGCCACTAGTCATTTTATATTCTTAGATTTCATGCTCTTATTTTTAAATGGAACTTAACTGCTCAATGCATTTGATGATGCCTTAGTCCATTTGCGTGTAGAGGATTGTTTTTATCTGTTTTTTAATTTTATTTAAATATTAATTTAGATGTCATTTTATATTGTGCGGGACATTGAATGTCTGCCTTATTTTGGAAGCTGCCGTGAGACCCCTCATGGAGAAAGGGCGGGTTAGAAATAAAATTATTATTATTATTATTATTATTATTATTATTATTATTATTATTATTATTATTAAATTGTTGAAAAATAGGAAAACATTTTTAAAATCAACCTTTGAAAGGAAACAGCAAACAGAAAAAAGCTATCCTTATTTTCCTTGTGCAAAGACTAGTTTCTTAATTGTTGCCCATTACAATTGTTGTGTTGGAGCTACAGGACCTAGCAAGTATTTAGTCTGGAGATAAAAATTACATGGCCCTCTGGATCTTGTTAGACTGCACAGAGCAGCAGCCATAGCCAGCTCAGCCAGAAATGAAGATTGCTGGGAGCTGCAATACAACAACAACAACAACAACAACAACAACAACAACAACAACAACAACAACAAATAAATCCAACAAATATCTGAAGGCTTACATGAACCCCACTCTTGGTAGAGTGAGGCACCCATAAGACCTGCAAGCAAGTTAGAATTCCACGGGGCCTAACTTTTCCCCATTATTTCATGAAATTGAGGTTCAGTGGGCAGGGGTTGTGGGGAAAAGAAGGCTGGGACCCCATGTCTCAGCTGGAATTCATTTTAGATTCCTCTACTCTGAATATCAGTGAAATTAAAGCTGAGAATTACATACAAGTAGTTAATAAAGTGGTTCCTTGGAAACTGAACCTGGTTCTCTGTTCTTTTTATTTTCTAGTGGGTTGGCATTAAGAGTCTTTTACATGTTAAGTAACCCACTCACCTATCTGTAGAGTTGCTCCAATACTTTTCACCATTCTTCTTCATTCTCTTCCCTTTTGTATTATATCTGTTATTTTGTAAATACACAACTACTGAAGTGATACCTTTAAAAGTGTGAAAATTCATAGTCTGGATGGAAGATTTGAGACAACAAACCCTTTCCTCAGGCTGGAATATGGACAGAAATGGAGGCTATTAGAATAAGGTCTGCTACATGGTCTTAAGTGACAGTTGAAAATATTACTGGAGGCTATGCATGATTTGTGTCTTATGTTTAAAATATAATTTCTGTGCAGCTTATGGGGTTATATTATTATTATTATTTAATCAAGGAAGGATTTCAAAGCTGGTTGCATAAGATATAAATAAATAAAATCATACTAAAATAATAAAGCAATTCAGTATTAACTTGTTAGAACTTCTAATGTTACTACTACATTAAGACATGTCGGGCTCAAGAAGAAAACTATTAAAATAATTCTAAGAGATCATTGTTACCAATTCAGGAATTGTACACATGCTTTCGTCTCTTAGAATAAGTGTTAATAAAGATGGAAAATTTGTATGACCAAAGACATTAAACAAGAATGTTTGTAAGCTTTCCCTTGTTCAGTGCTCTCATTATTCATAATATTAATGAATCTGAACATTTTCTTCCTGCAATAGGAATAGTGAAATTCTTATATGAGTGTAGCAAATAATGTTCTTCCTTAGCAAGACTAAGCCAGGGAGAGATTTAAATAAGTAGCATGATTTTTGTGATGTGGAACAGCTTAGAATGAGCTATGCCAAAGCAAAGATTATGGTTTGGACATATCAAGCTTGTAAGGGAGATCAGCTTTTTCTTTCGGATTTCCACATATGTTCCTATATGAGACAGTTTCTTAGAAGACACAACTTCAAATCATGAAAACCATACTGAAGACAATATAGCAATACATTACATTACTTTTGTCCAAGGGAGAGAACTTGGTCATTCTAGTGATAAAAATGGGGTTTGGGACAGTTAGTTTTTGGACTTTAACTCCAAATACTTTCAGGTCTGGCTGAAAAATTTTCTTGGGAAACCTCCTGTTCATATCCAAAATACAATTATGATTTAAACTTTAAACGTTAAGGCATGACAATACGTGAGCATTTTTTTAGGGTCTACATTGGCAGTTTCCACAGGCTCCAGGAACAAGCTCCAGGAACAAGCTTAGCAATAGAACCAGCTCTCAGAAAAACTGCCCTCTTTTATTATATTAGATATACCTTGGGATTGCCTTCCCTGATCTTCACCCAAGAGAACTAATGAAAAGAGGTGATTGGGCCAAATTTGTCAAGAGCTACTAGCTTCGAAAATTACTTTCTAACATCTTTCCTGGAAAAAAATGAAAGGGAATAATTGGATGTATGAGCTGAATAATAGATCAGACTTACAGTTTATCAGATTTTCATCCTTCTTTCCAGGTACTATCTGTTTCAAAACATACTGTGGGAAAGACCAAATTCTTTCTTTGTCTCATTGAAAATTGAATTTAGAAAATTACCCCGTTTGCCTATAGTCTTTTTAGACAGAGAATATAGGCAAGCTTCAAGAATCATAGAATCATAGAGTTCAAAGAGATCTCATGGGCCATCCAGTCCAACCAAGCAGCAGGAAAATTGCATTCAAAGCACTCCCGATAGATGGTCATTCAGCCTCTGTTTAAAAGCCTCCAAAGAAGGAGCCTCCACCACAGTCCGGGGGAAAGAGTTCCACTGCTGAACAGCTCTCACAGTGAGGAAGTTCTTCCTAATGTTCGGGTAGAATCTCCTTTCCTGTAGTTTGAAGCCATTATTCCACGTCCTAGTCTCCAGGGCAGCAGAAAACAAGCTTCTTCCTTATGATGCCCTTTCACATATTTATACATGGCCCTCATTATGTCTTCTCTCAGCCTTCTCTTCTGCACATTAAACATGTACAGCTCTTTAAGCCACTCCTCATAGGGCTTGTTCTCCAGACCCTTGATCATTTTAGTCACCCTCCTCTGGACTCCTTCCAGCTTGTCAACATCTTCTTTCAATTGCGGTGCCCAGAATTGGACACAATATTCCAGGTGTGGTCGTACTAAGGCAGAATAGAGGGGGAGCATGACTTCCCTGGATCTAGACACTAGACTCTTATTTATGCAGGCCAAAATCTCATTGGCTTTTTAAGCTGCCACATTACATTGTTGGCTCATGTTTAACTTGTTGTCCACAAGGACTCCAAGATCTTTGTCACACGTACTGCTGTCAAGCCAGGCATTCCCCATTCTGTATCTTTGCATTTCATTTTTTTCTGCCTAAGTGGAGTATCTTGCATTTGTCTCTGTTAGACTTCATTTTCATGCTTTACTTGAGGAGAGAGATGTTATCTTTTGTTATTTATTGCATTGCCTTCAATACTAGAACTCCATGAAATTTTTTTTTCCTGGGATAGATCTGGGCATATGTGAAGGGTAAAAGGTGATTTAATAGTCATTGTCAAAGTGTGATCCTTTCATTACCTTTTGAACACTTTTGTTTGCTAAGTCAGCAGGACATATTCTGTCACTCTGGAGGCTGTCAAAGTCAACTGTGCAGGTGGTATGCAAATTTACTTATGACTTTTTGTTATTAATAGCTTGTAACAGCTATTAATCATATACGATAAGTATGACTCTGAATTACTATGATCCTATTCTAAGAATTTTACAAATTTTAATAATGATTTAGTCCTAAATAAGTATGCTCTGAGAACTCTATTTTGGAAAGACCAAAAACTAACTTCTACTCAATTCTGCTTATAGACATACTGTGTTTAAGTTTTACTGTAAGTCAGGACTTTACAAGATTTAAGAAGCAAAATACATGTATATTGCATGGCTCAGTCATTGAAATATAGTGTCTATAGAAAAGCAGAATGCTTATATTTCATTACCAGTAAATGTAATATATTTCGAGAATATGGAAATAGTGGTGATGAGAAAAAAAGGCCAACAGAAAGCAAGACAATGCAAAGAAGGACATTAATCTCTCCCTTAGAAAAAAGTGCACATTACTCTGCTCAAGGCAATATTACCCCCTCTATCACTTAAGAGAGAGGAAACCCCACTGAAATTATAGTTAAGTATAAGCATTTACAATGTGGGGCTTCCAAACCTCAGATGTTCAGAAATGTCTGTCTCAGAGATGGCAGAGAGAAAGAGAAATCCAGAAACACTGATAATCTGAAGCTCAACTCCATGCCCCCACCCTTTAAGATTTAACTTCATTTATCTCCTATGAGGCATGTGCAAGTAGATCAAGATTACTTCAGAGCTGTTTCCTCACAGTTTTCTAAGAGCAGCATTGAGAAAAAAGAGAGCTCACTTCAAGGATCATAGGAAGGTAGGCGTGAGCAACCATGAACTTCAAGGTGTTTTCCGTAATACTCTCATAATATTTGACCAGCAATTATGTTGGATAGGGTTGATGTGACTTGTAGGGAAAACATAATTGGGGAACCATAGTTGCCCAATGGCTGAAGGAAGACAGAGCTTTCTATGGAAGCATATAGCAGCCTATTGATGGTCCTCTTCTCATTTGCTTTCCTCCTATGTTTGATTTGAAAAGACAGTCAGTTCCACAACTGAATGTAGTGCAAAGGCATGGGTTTTAGTATCAACAAGAATCAGGTAATAGAAACAGAAGGGAAGAATTGTGTTATAGAAACAATAGTAAAAATACCATTACATATCCAAAGAACAATCTTACTAAAATGATTAATAACCATAATCACATATTATGACACTTTCACACTTCTTACAGCAAAAAAATTCCATAAACAAGTTTCAAACTTTCCAAAAAATTATAATTGGCTTATCCTTTAGAATACATGCAGATTTCATGGACTAGCTCAGCAACTTTAAAAATCCTCAGTGACACAAAACCTAATGAAGGATTCAATAAAGGCTCTCTGGGGGTGAAAAGTGCAGCAATTTAAAAGAAAATCTGTGTAAGAAAATGTAGACGGCATCAAACCTCAAATAAACTGTCAAAAGTGTCCCAGATTACTCCAAACCAATACTTCTAATGTTAAGACAAAGAACATCCCTTTGTTCATATATGGTGAAAAGCTTCTAGCATAAGGTGAATTGGAATAAGGTGAAAAGCTTCTAGCATAGGATTTGTAGGTGAATCAAAACTATTTTAAGGTAGATTTTATATTGTTACCAGAAAGGTTTTTGTTGTGTTTCATGCATAAGTAAAGGTAAAGGTTTCCCCTGATGTTAAGTCCAGTCATGTCTGACTCTGGGGGTTGGTGCTCATCTCCATTTCTAAGCCGAAGAGCCGGCATTGTCCGTAGACACCTCTAAGGTCATGTAGCCGGCATGACTGCATGAAGCGCCGTTACCTTCCTGCCGGAGCGGTACCTATTGAACTACTCACATTTGCATGTTTTCGAACTGCTAGGTTGGCAGGAGCTGGAGCTAACAGCGGGTGCTCAAGCCGCTCCCGGGATTTGAACCTGGGACCTTTCGGTCTGCAAGTTCAGCAGCTCAGCGCTTTAACACACTTCGCCACCGGGGCTCTGTTTTATGCATAAAGAACAGTAATATGGATTACTTCCTTGATATATGAAAACAGCAACCAGAATATTGTTTTGTCAAATGAGGAAGCATTTGACAAACTTTAGACTTAGGATTGCCCTAAGTCTAAAACAACTTGAAGTCACACAACAGCAGGAATCCTAATGGACTTGACTATCTCATCCGCCAAAAGCAGGCCCACACTTCCTATTAAAATGCTGGTAAGTTTCTGTTGGTTAAAATTGTTCTTCATTTTGAATATTATATTGTTCTTTCATGTTTTTGCACTACAAATAAGATATTTGCAGTGTGCATAGGAATGTGTTCATTGTTTTTCAACTTTAGTCCAGCCCCTCAACAGACTGAGGGATCGTGGCCTTCTGTTTAAAGTTTCGGACCTACATGCATGCAATTCAGGGATTGCATGCATGTATGTTCCTTCAAGCTTCATGCTGACTTATGGTGACCCCATGAATTTCATAGGATTTTCTTAGGCAAGGAATACTCAAGAGGTGATTCTGCCAGTTCTTTCCTCTGATAATGTAGCCTACAACACTTTGCACATGTTGATCTCCCAGGATTGACCCTGCTTAGCTTCCAAGATGGGTGGGATTGGGTGCCTTTAGAGTACTTGAGCTATCAGATCCTCTTGTGCCTCCCAAATTGTTGACTGTATCTGTTGATCTGTAATGCAGCCTTGGTATGGACCTTATGCTAATACCCTTGTATACATCTAGAACAGTGGTTCTCAACCTGTGGGTCCCCAGATGTGTTGGCCTTCGACTCCCAGAAATCCTAACAGCTGGTAAACTGGCTGGGGTTTCTGGGAGTTGTAAGCCAAAACATCTGGGGACCCACAGATTGAGAACCACTGACCTAGAGGAATGCATGTAAGTAATGGAAATATGGAACCCTATACATACTCAGATATACGTTTACCTCATGTTTAAGTTTAGGGCAGATTTTGGAGGCCAAAATTATGGATTTTTGTATGTTGAGGTCATTCTATAGAGAGGGGAGGGCACCAGTGCTCCCTCAGGGGCACAGCGCCTCACTCCTGGACACCTCTGTCAATTCTCCACCTAGCCATTCAAACATGTAAGAAGTGTTGCCACATGGAGAGACAATAGAGGATTAGGGTTCTTCCATGATGGACTTTCATCACTCTATTCAGAACAGTGGGTCCTTTTTCTGGATAAGGTACAGCACTCACATTGACCCAGATTGCATGGGTTGATTTTTTAACTCAAATTTCTAGACTTGTCAATGAGTGTACAGGAATGCATGTAAGTAATGGGAATATATAACTCTACACATACTCAGATATAAGTTGACCTAATGTTTAAGTTGAGGGCAAGTTTTGGGGGCCAAAATTATGGCTTTTGATATGTTGAGGTCATTCTGTAAAGAGAGAAGTGTACCAGTGTCCCCTCAGGGGCACAGCCACTCCTGCTCACCACTGTCATTTCTCCACATGGGCATTCAGATACATAAAAAGTGGTGCCACATGGGAGACAGTAAGCTTCTTCCATGATGGACTTTTGCGACACTACTCAGAAAAGGGGATGGGTCTTTTCTTTTTGGATAAGAGTCAAAATACAGCACTCACATTCACCCATGGATAAGTCAACCCAGATTGTATGTGTTGATTTTTTTATTCAAATTTCTAGACTTCTCCACGAGTATACAGGGTATATATGATAAAGCTGGCCAATATTTTCTTCAGCATTCCTAGGAAGAGAATTAAACTCCAGCTATTTGATCTTCTGGGGGTCGGGGCCCATGGGGGAGTTGCAAGAGGAGTGTCAGAGGGCTCACCAAAGAGCATCAGAAACCACATATTTCTATTGGTCTTAGAAACCCCTTCGGCAGAGAAGGCTGAAGATTTCTATACCCGTCCTTCTCTTCCCTTTTGGAAACAGACAGCAAATCCTCCCATCAAAAGCCCTCCTCCTGCTGCGATTGGCCAGCCTCTTGGTGTTCACATTTGGGCATATTGAGCACTCAAGCCAAGTTTGGTCCAGATCTGTCATTGTTTGAGTCCACAGTGCTCTCTGGATGCCAATGAACTACAACTCCAAAATTCAAGGTCAATGCCCACCAAACCCTTTCAGTCCATCTGTTGGTCATGGGAGTTCGGTGTGCCAAGTTTGGTTCAATTTCATCATTGCTGGAGTTCCGAATGCTTTTTGATTGTAGATTAACTATAAATCCCAGCAACTACAACTCCCAAATGACAATTCCCCCTACAACCCCACCAGCATTCAAATTTGAGCATATCAGGTATGTGTGCCAAATTTGGTCCAGTAAATGAAAATATGTCCTGCATATCAGATATTTACATTACGATTCATAAAATTACAGTTATGAAGTAGCAACAAAAATAATTTTATGGTTAGGTGGGTCACCACAACATGAGGAACTGTATTAAGGGGTCACGGCATTAGAAAGATTGAGAACCACTGTTCTAGGGACTGAATTTGGCAGGATCTCCTGGGGCTCCACCTTGCTAGTGGGTTTTTGTTTTGGGCTCCTGGCGATGCTTGCAGTGCCGGACTGTGCATCTTTATAGCCATGTATAAATATGTGGGGGCAAGTCATAGGGAGGAGGGAGCAAGCTTGTTTTCTGCTGCCCTAGGACATGGAACAATGGCTTTAAACGACAGGAAAGGAGATTCCACCTGAACATTAGAAAGAACTTCCTCACTGTGAGAGTGGTTTGGCACTAGAACTCTCTGCTACGGAGTGTGATGGAGGCTCCTTCTTTGGAGGCTTTTTAAACAGAAGCTGAATGGCTATCTGTCAGGTGTGCTTTGAATGCGATTTCCGGCTTCCTGGCATGGGGTTAGACAGGATGGCCCATGAAGTCTATTCCAACTATATGATTCTATGATTTCCTGCTTCCTGGCAGGGGGTTAGACTGGATGCCCCATGAGATCTCTTCCAACTCTATGGTTCTATGATTCTATGATTTCCGGCTTCCTGGCAGGGGGTTGGAATGGATTGCCTATGAAGTCTCTTCCAACTCTATGATTCTATGATTTCCTGCTTCCTGGCAGGGTGTTGGACTGGATGGCCCATGAGGTCACTTCCAACTCTATGATTCTATGGTTTATGATTTCTGGTTTCCTGGCAGGGGGTTGGACTGGATGGCCCATGAAGTGTCTTCCAACTCTATGGTTCTATGATTTCCTGCTTCCTGGCAGGGGGTTGGACTGGATGGCCCATGAAGTGTCTTCCAACTCTATGGTTCTATGATTCTATGATTTCCTGGACTGGTTGGACTGGATGGCCCATGAGGTCTCTTCCAACTCTGTGCTTCTATGAGTCTATGACTTGGCAGTATCTCTTGGGGTTCCACTTGTTCCTGGCTTTTTGTTTTTGGCCCCTTGCAATGCTTGCAGTGGGGGCTGTGCGTCTTCCTCCTCAAAAGCAAGAACTTGAAAGCCTCAATGGTTGAGTTGGTGAGGAAGGCAGAACCTTGGTTGCCAGCCCTGTTGAAAAACCCGCTTCCTCCATCCCGCCAACGCAGAGGATTGCTTCTGAAAGCGATTAGCATGTAAGGCGGGGGAGGGAAGAAAGATGGTGGGGGAAAGGGGGGAGAGAGAGAGAAAGAGAGAGAGAGAGAGAGAGATTCTGGAAAACACACAGGCAATTTCTGAGTTGCGTTTGGTGCAACCCCCACCATTCTTCCTCCTGTCAGAAGTGTATACTTAGTAGAATAAATGGGGAGGGGGTAGTAGGAGCCAAAAGGTGTGTGAGGGAGAGAGAGAGAGAGAGAGAGAGAGAGAGAGAGAGAGAGAGAGAGAGAGAGAGAGAGAGAGAGAGAGAGAAAGGAGGCTTCTCTGCAGCAGGAGGGGGCGGCGGGCTGCGTTGGCTTGGCACCAAGGCCTCCTCTTCTGCCTTCGCCCTTTCCTCCAACAGGCGCTGTCCGCGGTGCTGAAAAGGACGAGCCGCAGAGGACCCGCACGGCCTTCCTCCACCTCCTCTTCTTCCTCTTCTTCCTCCTCCTCCTCCAACTCGAGGCCTTGTGGAAGGCGCGCCAAGGAGGCAGGCAGGGAAAGCAGGGAGCGGGGGCGCGCTTTTAGCGGGAACGCGCACGTCGGCTCCTTCTCCTCCTCCTCCTCCATCTCCATCCTTTCTCTCTCTCTCTCTCTCTCTCTCTCTCTCTCTCATTGTGTGTGTGTGTGTGTGTGGAGGGAGACCGAGAGAGGGCTGGTGGATGCGTGCGCTCGGCGGCGAAGGAGCTGGATGTCCCCAAGCGACGCCCGGGAAGCCGAGAACAGCGCGGAGGCGAAGCCGAGGGAAGGAGACCCCAACACACAAGCCAAGGCGCCTCTGTCCCCAGCCCCAGGACGGCACTGCAGCAACCGCGGGCCAAAGCGCGCCTCTCCTTCCTCCGCCTCCTCCTCCTCCTCCTCCTCCTCCTCCTCCCCTCCCTTTGCTCCTGAGGGCTCCATTCCTCCATCGCGGCTCCTTCAGCCGCCTGCCCAAGATGCGGAGGATCTAACGTGCTGAGCGAGACAACGGGCAAGGAAGAAGCGGAGGAAGACGACGAAGAAGAGCCAGGCGAGGGGGAAGCGGCGGCGGGCGGCGATTTCGTGGCGTTGGTGGATGCTCGCCTTTTCATGGCAATGCAAAAGATCCGGCAGATTGCTCTCTCCCTGGCTCCTTTGGTTTGGGGACTCATCTGGGGGGTCTACGCCAACGGCGTGCAAATAGGTAAGACATGTCCCCCCTTTTTTCGAGAGAGATGGCTCTATCTCCTTCCTCTTCTTCCCGTATCTCTGCCGCCGCATGAATTCATTTCTTACTGCTTTCCCCCCTTTGGTTCAGTTCTGGGTTTCTCTCATTCCACTCTTACAGGCGGATTCATGGCACGCTGCCTTGGATCAAGCCTTGGGAGCTGGAATGAGAGGATGTGAAAGTACCTTGGCTGGAGATCGACTCCTTGGCTTCCTCCCAGTGACTGATCTGCCCCCCCCTCCCACCACCACCACCACCACACATCTCCTCTCTTCCCTTTCCTCCTTGCCAACCAACATCTCCATGGCTTCAGCATCAACCCTGTAGGGATAATTGACCCATCCTTTGCCAAGGAATTTGGGATACGGAAGGAGAGAGGTTGGCACTCTTCATGTATGCCATTCATGTGTGGGATCCAGCCATTCCTGCTTCCTGCCTTTCCCCCTCCCTCCACAGAATCTAATCTGAGTTAGGCTGGGTCTACACTGCCTTATACAATCCAGCCTATCTGCTTTGAACTGGATCATATGGCAGTGTAGACCCGTATAATCCAGTTCAAAGCAGATAGGCTGGATCTACACTGCTCTATAAAGTCCATTTTATTTGCTTTGAACTGGGTTATACGGCAGTGTAGACTCATATAATCCAGTTCAAAGTAGACAATGCGGATAACCTGCTTTGATAATCTGGATTATATGACAGTGTAGAACTAGCCTGTAATATTTGAAATGGTAAGAACACTTTTAAGATCAATCAGCCTGAAGGCAAGTAGATGGATGAAGAGTTTCTGGGTTGCTGTGAGTTTTCCAGGCTGTATGGCCACGTTCCAGAAACATTCTCTCCTGATGTTTCACCCACAACTATGGTAGACATCCTCAGAGGTTGTGAGGTATATTGGAAACCAGGCAAGGGAGGTTTATATATCTGTGGAAGGTCCAGGGTGGGAGAAATAACTCTTGTCTGTTGGAGGCAGGTGTAAATATTGTGATTAGCATTGAAAAGCCTTGCAGCTTCAAGGCCTGGCTGATTCCTGCCTGGGGAATCCTTTTTTTGGGAGGTGTTAGCTGGCTAATGGTTTCCTGTTTGAAATTCCCCTATTTTCAAAATATTGTTCTTTATTGACTGTCTTAATTTTAGAGGGTTTTTTTTAAAATACTGATAGCCAGATTTTGTTCATTTTCATGGTTTCCTCCTTTCTGTTGAAATTGTCCACATGTTTGTGGATTTCAGTGGCTTCTCTGTGTGGTTTGACATGGTGGTTGTTGGAGTGGTCCAGCATTTCTATGTTCTCAAATAAGATGCGGTGTCCAGGTTGGTTCATCAAGTGCCCTGCTATGGCTGACTTCTCTGGCTGGATTAGTCTGCAGTGCCTTTCATGTTCCTTGATTCTTGTTTGGGCAATGCTGCGTTAGTTGTGGGTGAAACACCAGGAGAGAATGCTTCTGGAACATGACTATACAGCCTGGAAAACTCACAGCAACCCAGCAATTCCGACCACGAAAGCCTTCAACAACACAGTGAGGGTTTCTTTTTCTTGATGGATCTGGCACTGCTGCCACCTTGCCTGCAGCACTGATGTCCTCTCTCTCTCTCTCTCTCTCTCTCTCTCCTTCTCTCTCTCTCTCTGTTTGTCATCCCACAGGGGGGCTCTTCCCCAGGGGAGCCGACCAGGAATACAGTGCTTTCCGGGTAGGGTTGGTTCAGTTTTCCACTTCAGATTTCCGACTCACATCCCACATCGACAACCTGGAGGTAGCCAACAGCTTTGCTGTCACCAATGCTTGTGAGTAATGGATGTTGAGTTCCTTCCCTGCTTCAGGACCCTTTCATTCCTGGGGCAGTAAATGCATTTGCGCATTACGTGAGGGGGAAAAAAGGTGGGCGTGTGGGAAGGCATGCGTATGAGGGTGAGGGTGTAGGCGGAGGGGATGGTCATGGCTGTGGCATTGAACTCCTCCAGAGCTGCTGGTAAAGGCGTGGGAGGTGGGTGGGATGAGAAGATGGGAGGATATGAATGTATTTTACATTCTGCACCCATCCAGCTATATATGTATGGCACTTGTTCACTTGGAATGGTTCGTCTATGTCTTGGTCTACCCATCCAATCATTTCGTACTAGCTTGTACCATTTGTTTGGGATATAGACCAGGTTCCCAAGGCTGTTGTTCTCACTCTTTCAAAGTATTACATAAAGCTATCTGCATAGTGGTTGATTGTGGTGTGACCCTGCTCCATATCTGAGGCCCGCATGGGTCTGGCCATACTCTTGTCTTACCTTCCTCCATATATATATATAGTCTAAATTCAACTGCATCCCTTCCTACTGAGTTATTTTCTGGAGAAAGATAAGTCATTTGCCCTTGAGTTTCTGGGCCAAGATCTAGTTCCTTCCCCTTGCAGAATGGATCAAGGTAATACTGGCAGCTAAACTGTTAATGCTATCATATCTTTCCAATTTGACAGATTGTGGATCAGAGTATTAATCTCTCAATTTTTCTATAATGGGGAGATTGGTTGAGATTTGGATACCACAGAATCCAGTTGTGAAATGGACTTTAGCAATACTCAACTTTGTCATAGGATATACATTGAATTTCTTTGCCCCATGTGCAATTGCACACTCCTATAGGAGGAGCTGGAATGGGCAAATGGGGAGTGATATCACACTCCCTTTAAGATCATATGTTCCTGGCTGGCTGGTTGCACATGGCACTGAACCACACTCGTATGCCTTGCCTAGCGTGTTCCCTGCCTTGAGATGGCTGTCCTAGTCATTGAAGAATCCACACCCCGACATATGCCTCCTGCTCAAAAAGAGATCCATCCTCAAGGCTATCTCAACCCTCGAGGCCTCTCTTGGTTTAGTCAAAGGGTGCATTATGGCCAGAAGATGCTTGGAGAAGCAGCAAAATAGCTGCAAGAGGATTGTTGAATCTGAACAGCAATAGCTGCAAGAGATGCTGATGATCAGCCATTTTCCTTTTTGATTTCTCCATATTAGTATTGCACTACCCCCATCCCTTTGCCTTCTAAATCACTGCACTTCGAGGAGCCTTTTTACTCTGGATTTGGGCAGGAAAAGAACCTGGATAATAAGCACAGAATGAGCCCTAGATGTGGAAGAGGAGTGCCTCTTTCTTCTATGAACCCTCTGTCAGGAGGAGCATTGCTTTACTGGCACAGGAATTTGGAATGACAGAGATTCAAATGATTTTTTTTTAGAGTATAGAGTATACACATGTGAGCCACTTTCCTTCTCTTACTTGGTGTAGTCTTGATATTCCTTTTCTATAAGGTTTAGATGGTTCAGTAAGAGACACAATGCGGCAACTGAAAGGGTCAAGTAGCAAAAATAATACAAATGAATAAATCAAATCCGAAATTGCTGTTTTATCATCCACTTTTTCTGCTGAAATGCACATTTCCTTAGGGGATACATTTAAAGGAATGCTGAACCGTTGTGGCTGGCACTATCGAAATGAGAATCACAACAAATATTTCATATTTTAAAAATCACCCAAGGAAAAAGAGAATGCCTTGATTGTACGCCTGGATTCAGGATAATTGTTTTCTAAAATCCCATCCCTTCCCTTATTATGCTGATAGTAAAGCAAGTAATTGAAAAGAGGATTTATGAAATCCAAAGTTGAATCTTTGCACTGCTGCAATGCAATGTTTTGCCATTCTCCGTGCTATAGATGAATATCTGTTGGTGAGCACTGGAATTGAATTAAGATGCGCTGGAGACTCTGCATCACATGGGGAAAGGAGCCGACTGCTGAAATATTAAAAGCCAACTAGGAGGAGAGGTGGGTTGAGAGCCTGAAGACAAATCATTGCCAGCTAAGATTATTAGAACTGCAGTTTGTCACTCTGACTTTAAAGGAAGGCATGATATTTTGTCATTTTCTAAGGGGACTGATGCCAAGGTTTTTAAACCCATGAACTTCAAGGAGGAGGAAAAAGAGGTATGATGTGCTCACATTGATCAAAAAGCACATCCTACTCATTCAGAGGATTAGAGCTTTGTTGGCCAAATGCAGCTTTCTGCTATGAAAATGAATAGCATTTTGAAAATATCTTTGCAGTAGCAGATATAGCAGTAGATCTGTGACCTTTTAGAGCCAAAGCATTTTTTTGTATGCAACAACCTCTGATGGACAGCAGCCTTTTTCATCATCTGCATTAATGTTCACCTGAATTAAGGAGGTTCCTGTCTCAAAAATTAACAGTGTGCTAAATGGGCACACTTTGAAGTATCACAGGCCACACTGTTAATCTATATCTGTAAAACTAAAGAGACTTAAGAAAAATATAATAATAATAACACTTTATTTATATTCTGCCCTATCTCCCAAGGGGACTCAGGGTGGATCATAGTACACACACACAGCAAACATTCAATGTTGTTTGGACATATGGGACAGAACAGACAGAAAGGAGGTATGTTGTGTCAATGTCCAGCTTTTTGATGCCTTGGAGGTTATGCTTGAATCCAGCCACAAGGGGTGCTGTTGTTTCATCCTCCATGATGAAGAGTCATCAGGACTCCTCCTTCCTTTAGGTCATCGGGTATTTTCTGGTCTTTTTTTAATGGTGTCATAAAATACCTCCCCCACGTTTTTAGCAGTGCTTAATTTCTCTACTTACAGTTCTGAGCTGTTTTCGAACATCTTAGGTAAACAGTCAGGTAGGTTGACACTCGAGAGCTCAATCCAACCCGGGGCTTTGAACTGGCAACCTTTCGGTTGGTAGATCTTAACTGCTTTTGGTGATTTGGGGAACTGATACTCTGCTTGGTTGGATGTAAGGTTTTTTAAAACATATTTAGTTGAATGTAAGGAAGAGAGGAATCATAGTGTATTCATTATTTCTATTACTAATCACGTGGTCCAAGATTTGTATCAGACTGAGGTCTGTCTCAATTTATACTCAATTTCATATAGCCTTTGGATATAAGAACATGACTTAAATGATACAGCATTTGAGGTGTTTACAAAGGTGTTTTTTTCTTCCCCTTCCTCTTATCAATATAACAGGATGGATTTCTAGGAAGCAATTAGCTTTGCTGTACCTTTCTAGGAATACAGAACCTGTCAAGAGGTAAAGAATCAATAAGACACTCGCATAATTTGTGTGTGTGTGTGTCTGAGGAGCGACTTGAGAAACTGCAAGTCGCTTCTGGTGTGAGAGAATTGTCCGTCTCCAGGGGATGCCTGGATGTTTTGATGTTTTACCATCCTTCTGGGAGGCTTCTCTCATATCCCCACATGGAATGCTGGAGCTGACAGAGGGAGCTCACCCACTCTCCCCAGATTTGAACCAGTGATCTTCAGATCAGCAACCCAACCTTCATGTCAGCAGTCCTGCTGGCACAAGGGTTTAACCCATTGCACCATTAGGGGCTCCTTCACTCGCATAATGAAAGACAGGTTTATGTTTCAAAACCATAAAATGGAAAAGTACATACCATATTTTTTTTAAAAAAAAAAAGCAAACAAACATCAAACAGAATAAAACAAGGGGAAATAAATATGGTGTGATGCTTTGGATCACAAAGTCATTACTGCTCCATATATTGGACAGAAAGAAAGTAAATTGTTTATTTATTTATTTATTCACTCACTCACTCACATAAACCTTATTTAATAATTTTATATCACATTCTTTTCAGAAGAAAAATCCACAAATACAACTCATTGTGTCTCTAGTTGTTTCTAATGTCTGGATTGAGTGAACAATTGTAAAGCAAGGACATTACATTTTATTGAACCATGTATTGGCTTAATACAATGAGTAGCTACTGCTTCTGCCACACTACCTGTATACCAAACATGTTTTTGCACATAAGGATAATTGTCTGACAGATGCCACAATATGAAATCTGACAGTGAAGAGAACAGGAGGAAGGGAAAATGAGGGAAAGTCAAGGTGAGCAAGATCCATGGAAACTACTTAGACCTCATTATATTTGAGCATGAATGCTGAGTTTTGCCTAATGACTATCAGAAAAAGATGCCTTATACTGTAAGGCTTTGTAAGAATAACATAAAGATATGAAACTAACCAATCTGTCAGTATTCTGGGATAGCAGGTGTCAGGAACACAAGCCTTCGAGTGTCTGGGTGTAGCCACTAGAGTTAAAATAATGTAAATTCTTTCTGTTTGTGATACCACAATGGAGAGCTTTGAAGATTAGCATTTGTTTTGGATAAGGGAAGGGACTGGAATCTAGTGTACGTTTCTGAGGAGGAGTGATATAAATGGGAAGAGTTTCCGCCTTCAAGGTAATCTTCTTTACTTCAGTATGAAATAATCTCTACACTATTTATTGTACTGATTCAAAAGAATCAGATTTTAAAAAATTCTTCCCTGCTTATATATATATTGCAAATGCTGATTAGTTATTGAAGAGAGAATATTTCAATCTAGTGTTTGTGGTTTTAATTGTATTTTTTCCAGAATTCTTATAAAAATCATAGCTATATGTTCACACAAACATGCCTCCTGATCTGCAATCTACAGACTACTTACTCCAGTTTGGACCTTTTCTGGACCGTCAATGATTATTGAGTACTTATTTATTATTTTATATCCTACCCTTCTCTTAATACGAGGTGCAAGAGGGTTCACAATATTATTAATTGATGATTAAACTGGATGCTTTTTTTGTGTCAGGAGTGACTTGAGAAATTGCAAGTTGCTTTTGGTGTGAGAGAATTGGCTGTCTGTAAGGACGTTGCCCAGGGGACGCCCAGATGTTTTAATGTTTTACCATCCTGTGGGAGGCTTCTCATATGTCCCCACATGGGGAGCTAGAGCTGACAGATGGGAGCTCACCCTGCTTCCCAGATTGAAACCGCCAGCCTTTCGGTCAGCAGTCCTGCTGGCACAAGAATTTAACCCATTGTGCCACCGCTAGATGCTTAATATAATAAGATATATCATGACATAAATTAATATAGCCAGTAATGGGCTTGGATCCAGGAGATTTGAGTGGACATTTATTATATTTTGATAATATAATATCAAATCAAAGATTGTGTAACACGAGACTTTATGGAAACTTCCTCTCATGTCCTGTTATTTCTTGTTACCAGAACACACATACACCGTGGATATACTTGCCTTGTGGAATGAGAGTTGAATCTCTTTGTATGAACGTGAATTAATTAATATTAATGAGTAGTCAGTTGCTGTCCTTCAACCTTTGTAAAGGCTACTTGGCTGATTTAAAAGCTGGAGAAGGCATATGTATCTCAATTGTCTCTTTTACACCTGATGCCTCCCACAAGGGGCATTTAGATATCACGGAGTGCAAGATGCTTTAGGATTGGTATGTGATGCTGACTAGAATAAAAGGAGAGGAGGTAATATCACTCTAATCATGTGTTCCAGTAGAAGATCAATTCACTTGCTTAGTGGCTTTTTGATTGTTTCTCATTATACTATCACTAACATAAAAAAGAGGATGAAAACCAATGTGAATCCTCTATCTTGGTGGTTCTCAACCTGTGGGTCTCTAGGTGTTTTGTCCTACAACTCCCAGAAATCCCATCTAGTTCACCAGCTGTTGAGATTTCTGAGAGTTGAGGGCCAAAAACATCTGGGGACACACTGGTTGAGAACCACTGCTCAATCTCATGGCTGGTTCATGAATGTACATCACTTCTTACTCTAGACTCGATTATATAACTGACAGTTGTAATTGTCAGATGTCACTGCTATGAAGTGTGACATCTGAGATGGCAGGGTCATCAGGCAATACACGTGCCCAAATGAACTATCCATTATTTCTTTTCCTTTCTAAACACTACTATCACAATCACAACTGAGGAGGTTGTACTAGTGAGACAGCTTCAAAGCCAGCTTTGAATGGGTGTGGCAATTCTTATTAGGCAATATGTCCCAATGAGCTCAGTATAGTTTACTGTTAAGTTTGAAAAATTCAATAAATTGTTAAGAGTTGTAACAGATTGGAGGACCATTTTCCAATTATGTGGTGGCTAAAGAACCACCTCAGCTTTTGATAACTTTCTTCTCTAATGGATGGCATATTGGTTTGAGTTTGAAATCCTGCTCAGCCTTGGAAACCCAATGGGTGACCTTGGAAAAGCCACACTCTCTCAGTCTCAGAGGAAAGCAAAGAAAAATCTATGGTGAACAAATCTTTTCAAGAAAATGGCATTATAGATTCACCTTAGGAGTTCCATACATCAGAAACTAATTAAAGGCACAACAACAACAACAACAACAACAACAACAACAACAACAACAACAACAATGTGTTTCCCTCAATCAGCTTTAATGAAACAACCAACCTGCAGAAAATATATTTCAGTCTTCATCAATATTGATTCCAGGGAAACTACAACATAACAATAATAATGATAATGATGATGATGATGATGATGATGATGATAATAATAATAATAATAATAATAATAATAATAATAATAATAATAATAACTTTATTTTTATATACTGCCCAATCTCCCTGAAGGGACTTGGGGCATCTTACATGGGGACCAAGCCCAGTGGAACAAAAATAAAAATACAACACCATAAAATACATGTACATTACAAAGCATAACCACATAAGAGCATGTAAACCATCACTAAAAACTGATAAAATAAATGTTATTTATTTTTATTTGTTAAATGCATATCCTACCTTTAAAAAAAGGACTCAGGGTGGCAAACATCCATGATATCGACATACATATAGAACTACAATGTACAAATGCATTTGTATAAATGCACAGAGAAAGTACTTTGCAAGGAAAAATGATAGCCATTGAATGATAAACCAACCTAAATGCCAAACATTTGTTTTGAATTTTGAAAACCCAACAATGTAATATAAAAACAGTATCAAATCAATTATAATAATCAAATAGAAACACAAAATATGAAAGTCAAAAGAAGTGAAATCCTGGGCCTTTCCACGCAGCCATATAACCCAGAATATACATATACCGTATATACTCAAGTATAAGCTGACCCAAATATAAGCCGAGGCACTTAATTTTACCACAAAAAAACTGGGAAAACTTATTGACTCTAGTACAAGATGAGGGTGGGAAATGCAGCAGCTATTGGTAAATTTCAAAAATAAAAATAGATACCAATAAAATTATATTAACTGAGGCATCAATAAGTCAAATGTTTTTGAATATTTACATAAAACTGTAATTTAAGATAATAATAATAAGACTTTAATAATATAGGACTGTCCAAATCTGATTATCTATATACTCAAATATAAGCCATCCTGAATATAAGCCGGCCAGGACCATCACTCAAGTATAAGCCAAGGGGGGCTTTTTCAGTCCTAAAAAGAAATTAAAAACTCAGCTTATACTCAAGTATATACAGTAATCCACAATATCTGCCTTGAACTGGGTTACCTGAGTCTACCCTGCCATATAATCCAGTACAATTGTGGATTTCATACAGCTGAGTAGAAGAGGCTTCTGACAAATTTACTTAAACATGGTTACAGCCAAGACCAAGATCAATGATCCAACATTTCATGAAAACGAAGGGTTTTTGCATCATGTTGATCAGGCTTCCACAACATCCCCTCTCTAGATTGCCAGAATGCAATTGCCATTATCCCAACCAACATGACTATAGATAATATACTACTTGGGATGATAGTATCTGTGGCCCAACTCCTCTGAAAGTGGAGAAAAGGCAATACAGATATTCTGAGATAAGAGACAGTAAATCAGGAAGTTCTATAACTGCTCAGAAGTTGGGCAATGTATCTTTATTTAGAATTATTGTGTAAAATGACTGTTTAGCCCTGATCTTGGCCAGTATTAACATGCAGTAGTATTTAGGTAATTCACCATATCTGATATCTAAAAGTCTGAGCTTTAAATCTTTGGCCCAACAGATAATAAAAAGGATTAAAGCTTACATGATCTTTGCTTTTTCCCAATAAAACGTTTTAAACCATAAAACAGTAGTAAAGGTAAAGGTTTTCCCCTGACATTAAGTCTAGTCGAGTCCAATGCTGGGGGTTGGTGCTCATCTCCATGTATAAACAGAAGAGCCGGCATTGTCGGTAGACATCTCCAAGGTCATGTGGCCAGCATGACTGCGTGGAGCATCGTTACCTTCTCGCTGGAGCAGTACCTATTGATCTATTCATATTTGCAAGTTTTTGAACTGCTAGGTTGGCAGAAGCTGGGCCTAACAGCAGGAGCTCACCTGCTCCCCAGGTTCGAACTGCTGACCATTCAGTCAGCAAGTTCGGCAGCTCAGCGGTTTAATCTGCTGCACCACGGGGGATCCCAGAAACAGTAGTCACCCCCAAATCTTTCTCTGTTATCAGTTCACAATGCTATTATTAAAACTTGGGGGAAGGAAGGAAGGAAGGAAGGAAGGAAGGAAGGAAGGAAGGAAGGAAGGAAGGAAGGAAGGAAGGAAAGAAAGAAAGAAAGAAAGAAAGAAAGAAAGAAAGAAAGAAAGAAAGAAAGAAAGAAAGAAAGAAAGAAAGAGGAGGTCAGATCTACTATGAAAGCAAGCATGTGCTTGAAAAGTGTTCATTTATTAAACATTTAAAAGGATGCATTATTAATGATATTTAAAGAGGGAGAATAATTGGTAAAGAATTTCATGTTTTAAAAATGCTATATCTTCACAGGGGTTGTATAACTTCAGCACTGGAGTTCTGTGGATATATATTTGAGAGTATGGCCCATCTACACTGCCACATAAAAACCAGATTGTCTACTTTGAACTTGATTATATAGCAGTGTAGACTCATTTATCCACAGCAGAGTATAAACATGATGATGATGATGATGATGATGATGATGAAGAAGAAGAAGAAGAAGAAGAAATGGGTTGCTGTGAGTTTTCTGGGCTGTATGGCCATGTTCTAGAAGCATTCCTTCCTGACATTTTGCCTACATCTATGGCAGGCATCCTCAGAGGTTGTGAGGTCTGTTGGAAACTAGGTAAGTGAGATTTATATATCTGTGGAATGTCCAGAGTGGGAGAAATAATTCTTGTCTGTAGGAGGCAAGTGTGACTGTTGCAATTGGCCACCTTGATTAGCACTGAATAGCCTAGTGGCTTCAAAGCCTAGCTGCTTCCTGCCTGGGGGAATCCTTTGTTTCTTTGTTAGAATCCTTTGAAGCTGCAACACTATTCAGTACTAATCAAGGTGGCCAATTGTAGCGTTCACACTTGCCTCCAACAGACAGGAATTCTTTCTCCCACCCTGGACATTCCACAGATATATAAACCCTACTTGCCTAGTTTCCAACAGACCTCACAACCTCTGAGGATGCCTGCAATAGATGTGGGCGAAACATCAGGAGGGAATGATTCTGGAACATGGCCATACATCCCAGAAAAGTCACAGCAACCTATTATTATTATTATTATTATTATTATTATTATTATTATTATTATTATTATTATATTTTTATACCCCCGAAGGGGACTCAAAGCAGCTATATGAGTCTGCACTGCCATATAATACAGTTCAAAGCAGTCAATCTGGTTTTTAATGTGGCAGTGTAGATGGGAATGCTTCTGGAACATGGCCATACAACCTGGAAAACTCCTAGTGATTCCAACCATGAAAGCCTTCGACAACACAATAATAATAAATAAATAATATAGAATCCAGTTCAAAGCAGATAATGTGGATTATCTGCTTTGATAATCTTGATTATATGGCAGTGTAGAAGGGGACTCAGTCCCACCGAATGCAGGGTAGATCTACCAACTTGGAGGAAAAAAGGTACCACCAGATGGCAGAGTATTCTTAAGAATAGGAAAACAATGCTGATCTATTTCTCCTTTTTCTTTCTCTATCAACAATTGGGGCTTGGCTGTCAATGTACAAAAACATAGGCAATGCAGCGCATGTAAGAACCTGTCATTTGATTTCAAAATGGGAATGAATGGATTGGCCTAAAGTGGCATTAAAATGTGAGAAGAGGGAAATAACCAGTCCAGAAATGAAACACAAGGCTTATGTTCTCTCTGTGTTCTTTTTGCTCTGTACCCAATTTGTAGCAGGCAGCTTGTGAACGTTCAGTACTCTTCCTTGAAAGGATAAAAACAAGTCGATAGGCATATTTTGTAGAAAGAGAAGAACACAACAAAAAGCGCCCTCTCTCTTTTCAAGCATTTGACAGTGACGAGTGACTAATATCCAATGCTATTTAGGTATCTGTTACCTGAAAATTGATTGCATTCCCATTTTATGCCTGGTGAAAGAATAAGAGTTGCCAATAAGTACCAATTTTTTAAATTTTGATGGGAAATTTCACATTCAAAAGTATAATGGAAGATAATGAACAATGATGGATTTGCCTTCAGATACAGCACTACATGAAGTGAAACTATAATTCATACAATTTGCTAGATGTGACGTTAAATGTGCCAATAAGCCAAGTCCATTTAGCCTTTGTTATATCAGGGCAAAGCAATCACTTTCCCTCAATTTTGTGCAAGGAATGGACCTATGGTGGCAAGGTTTTTGGCTTCTCTTCTGTCCACAAATTTTATTCTGCCGTTATTTTATTTTTTTTAAAAATAATTGTAATTATTTCTCCTGTGCACACACACAAGCACATGCTTCTGCTTTAGAAATTTTAAGTAGTGAAGGAATAATATAACAACTTCATTTTTGTATCCTGCCTCCATCTCCCTGCAGGGACTCAGGGCAGCTAACATGGGCCCAAGCCCAAATTTCCACAATAAACAAGATAACATACATTCACAATAAAAACAAACATCATCGACATTTAAAATTACACAGATTAAACACCATTTTAAACAATAATATAATGGTAAATAAAACCTCCAAACAGGAACAGAGAGATATTGTAATTCAAATGACTGAAATACAATTGAAAGATTGAGCACAGGATATTCTAAAAGCAGAACTCGTCACTTCGGTGAAAACCTGACAGATCTGGATCTCAGTGAGGCAAATAGTGTCTCAACACATTAAAAATGACTATTATGTTTTGATAAACAGTGGACACATATCAGAGTGTTGTAATAAAAATAAATAATTTAAACAAATAATTTTCGGGGTGAGAAGGGCGGAATATAAATGATGTAAATAAATAAATTAAAAATAACTTTCCCACTATGAAAAAAATTGTATCCACACATTTTAAAGCAGGGGTGTCAAATTCATTTTCATTGAGGGCCACATCAGCCTAATTGATGCCTTCAAAGGGTCATTGAATCCATGGGGGGAGGGGGGGGAGAATCCATGGAAACTATAAATTTTTTATATAGTACCTGGTTCTCTTTCATTTTTACCCCATTTGGGTTCCCAGATGGTATTGAATGACTAGTCCTGTCACTTTTGATTCTCCGTCATGCAAACTGGGATAATGGAATTGCAACCCAACAGCACCTGTGGCTTGGAGATTTGGGAAAGGGCTACTGTAATGCACTCTATGTGGGGCTGCCTTTGAAAACGGTTCAGAAACTGCAGTTAGTGCAAAGGTCGGCTGCCAGATTACTAACTGGAGCTAGCTACACCGAACATACCACACCCCTGCTGAAGGAACTCCACTGGCTTCCGACAAGTTTCCGGGCTCAATTCAAGGTGCAGGTTATTGCCTGTAAAGTCCAATCTATATTCATGACCGCATTTCTTTCTACAAACCGGTGCAGGCTCTGAGATCGACAGTGGAGGCCCTTCTCTCGGTCCCACCACCGTCTCAAGCGCGGTTGTGGGGATGAGAGAGAGGGCCTTCTCTGTGGTGGCCACCGGGCTCTGGAATACCCTCCCAAAAGAGATTAGATTACCCCCCCCCCTTTCAATCCTTCCATTCCAACCTGAAAACATGGATGTTCAGACAGGCCTTTGACCTTGAGTAGGCTGAATGGACCCATATGAAGCTGACACTTGGCACTTTGTAAATTGGTGGCAGTTATCTATTGTTGTTTTAAAATTGTATTATTCTGATTTTATACTATACATGTTGACAGGAGTTGTTGTATAATTTTATATGACTTGATTTATACTTTTGTACCATTTTTACCTGTTGTATGTTATATGTGCATCCTGGAGTGCTTTGTAAGCCACCCTGAATCCCTTCGGGGAGATGGTGGCAGGATATAAATAAAGATTATCATTATCATTATCATTATCATTAGACATTTTAAAGCCAGGCTCCATATCCTAAGCCTTGTATGTAATTTTAAACCCCACTCTTCTCACTAAGCAGAACAAACTGGGCACCGCAGTTGAAGGGAGATGTTGACAAGCTGGAATGTGTCCAGAGGAGGGCAACTAAAATGATCAAAGTTCTGGAGAACAAGCCCTATGAGGAGAGGCTTAAAGTACTGGGCATGTTTAACCTGCAGAAGAGAAGGCTGAGAGGAGACATGATAGCCATGTACAAATATGTGAGGGGAAGTCATAGGAAGGAGGGAGCAAGCTTGTTTTCTGCTGCCCTGCAGACTAGGACGCGGAACAACGGCTTCAAACTACAGGAAAGGAGATTCCACCTGAACATCAGGAAGAACTTCCTCACTGTGAGGGCTGTTCGGCAGTGGAACTCTCTCCCCCGGACTGTGGTGGAGGCTCCTTCTTTGGAGGCTTTTATGCAGAGGCTGGATGGCCATCTGTCGTGAGTGCTTTGAATGAGATTTCCTGCTTCTTGGCAGGGGGTTGGACTGGATGGCCCATGAGGTCTCTTCCAGCTCTACTGTTCTATGATTCTATGATTCTATGAACTGCAGCTTTCCAGATGTTACTGTATTACAGCTTCCATCAGCTCTAGTCATGATGTCTAATGATAAGGAACACAGGAGTTGTAGTCCAGCATTTGGAGCAAGGCCATATAAAATGTCAAGATTAGGCAGATTCAGTTTGACACATGTGCCTTAAGTGTTGCAGGAATTTGTTATGCACAGATATATAATTGGGGGTTTTAAATGATAATTTGCGGGTTTTGTACAACTAACCCACAATGTTTCCAGAGAGATATAGGTGTTGAGACAGGAGAAAGATCACTTAATTTTTTTTAACCAACCCCCTGGTGATCTTGCACAACAGGTGATCTTGCACATCTTGCATAATAAAACTTTTGCATAGAAAACAGAATCTTATACAAAATCATGTAGGCTTGTGTACGTGTGTGTTTGTCTAGCAAATTTTCAGTTTTGTTCAAGAATTCATTTTCAATATTATTTTTGTTATTGTGTAAAGTTGATTTTGCATAGAAAATAGCAATCTTGCACAAAGTATATATGTTATGTCTCCAGATTCTTACATACGAAACTGTGTGCATTTCTGTATTGAGTAGTTCCCCGAAACATTTTAGAATGTTTCAATATCAAGTAAAGATTGAAAAACTCACATAACCATATTCCTCTTCTCAGCTGGGTTTTCTAAGTATTGACACACCCATTTTTTTTAAACCAGGAAATGAATAATGTCAAATATCACCCACATTCATCTGTCAGTTAATCACCTGCCCTCCTCTTCCTCCCAGCTGTTTGCTGAATACCACCGTACAAACATTTTTTCCATCTGTCCGTTCCTTGATCCTTCTCCTCTTCAGAGACTGGAGATAAATGTGAAATTGTAGAACACATCTATGCTACCCTTCACCACAAGTGCCAAGTGTATGACTGATGCTCAGTTATTATGAAGAGCCCATTAGGTGGACTGTATGAGTTATTACTCCCATTCATGGTTCATGGTATTCTATGTTCCCTATAATTCAGGGAAATTATACACAGAAAATGAAAATGTCTACAAAAACAAAATAAACTATATGAAGCATTATTTTGTTCATGTTTAAACCATGTATCACACGTTTGTAAAGCTAATAGTTGGCACAGTGGGGTATGCTAGACCAAGAAAGGGAAAAAGCACGTCTACGATTTCTAGTGGAAGAAAATTTCCAATTGGTACCAACAGTAAGCGGTTTCATCCCATTGTAAATGTAGCGGTTATAGGAGAAGGAAGAGTTTGCTTTTCTGCCCCTTGATGCCATAGTCCTGATTCAGTGTAACCCTTACTTCACAAATATTATTTATTTATGCAAATTCGCTACACATAGGTTAACAGACAATACTATTTTTTGACAAAGTCATCCCATTGTTTTTTATTGTTTGTTTGTAGAAATCTGTTATTATGTTGGTTCATATCACATCCACCTGCAAATATGCGTGGTACATTTAGAGGCAATTTATCATTTATACTGTTATTTGTGAGAAATAGGTTTCAATCCTGAGAAATATGACCTGGAAATACCCAAAAGTGCAATTAGATATGTGTCTTTTAAAAAGTGAGCATGGACACTGTAGAATTCATAGTTTGACACCACTGTAACTTCCATGGTTCAATGATATGGAATTGTGGGATTTGCAATTAAGTGAGACATCGGCACAGCAGACAAGATAAAAACTACAACTCCCATGAATTCAGTGGGATTGAGTTCATGCATTGTAGTGTAAGTGAAAAGCTAGGAAGATGGAGAACACGTAGTCCTCCAGATGCTGGCCTGTAACTCTGATGATCCCACACCATTGGATATACTGGTTATGGGTCAAGGTAGCTACGGTTCAACATTTGGAGGACCACATTGTACCATAACAGTGTAACATAGGATTTTGGAAGGCAACATTTTGATATCTAGAATTTTCAGCTTTGATCGTTTCACATATGGAAACATGGGATGTTTTCAAGAATACATGGAGGAATTTTCCAGGCATTACATAATTGAAACAGGATTGCTGGAAGCAATATGTTATAATTAACCGTGAAGTCATGTGTGTGATAATCTGAAAATACGTTCCACTAATTTAAATGGGACTTCTTGATACTGCTGTTTGATTTCAAGTCATTTCTGATTTACGGTGATCTTATGGTTTTCTTGGCAAGATTTGTTCAGAGGGAGTTTGCCTTTGCTGTCCTCTGGGGCCAAGTGTGCATGGCTTACTCAAGACACCCATTCGGTTTCCATGGCCAAGTGGGGATTTGAATGTTGGTCTTACTTCTGAGTAGGTGCATTTAGAGGTGCAGGATATCATTACAATCAGTTAATGGATCCATTGTCTTAATCTGGTCTATAACATTTTGTTAGACTAAAATGTGCTCCTAGTTAATTATGTTTAATGTAAGTAAGTGTTAATGGTTTAGAAATTATTTTTAAAATTAATTTATTTTTGCTGGAGGCAAGAGTCATCTCTGAGAGAGTTTATAAATCATATATTTTAGGAGAATACCTACTGTGTGAAATATGTTTATCATATAAAAAGAAAAAAGAAAATGGGTGTATTCTCAAAATAGTTGGGATATTTTTTTTTTTTGCATTTAGAGTTATGCAGACTCGGACAATTAATTGATACATAATTAGTCAGCTACCCTTCCTTTAGCTGAGTGACAGCTCTAACTCTCATTAGTAATTTCTGGAGCATAATTTATTATGTCATACTAGTAACAAAATGAGTTATGTGGGTTGGAGTGTAGAACAAATGATATCATGTTCTCCGGAGGCATCTTAAAATGTCAAATGTCATAAGTGATTTATTTGGGAGGGGGTTTGGGGGGGAAATAGAAAAATCCTATTTCTTCTTCATGGAAGAGCTTCCTATAGGGTGAAATAAAAGTGTGATGAAATAAATATATTCATTCCTACAGTAACTTCACACTGAAGAATAGGCGAGATCCTGGAAGTCTGTGTTAAGGCTTGGACATTTCCATTTTAAATCAAATCTTAGCATTCTACAGGGATCTCTGCAACATGACATCTTGGCAAGGGAATGCTGACTCATTCCTCTTAGAGTCCTTCATAATGGAAACAAACCAGCAGGCACCCTCTTAGGCAAACCCTCTTCATGTGTATGACTGGGGTTATAAAGCACAGATGTGATCATGAGATGTGCCTGGAGAATTCATAATTGGTTTTGCTTTTTTCTTCTAGATGGAGGAAAAAAATATGGGTCAAAGAAATCCTACAGCACATCCTTAATTTCAGAGGTGCATTGGCTATAAAGATTAGAATTAGACTCAGATCTCTTGTACCAGCACAATTGTGACACTATAATTATGACATCTCAGCCCCTTCAACACAGCTGAATAAAATCCCACACTATCTGCTTTGAACTGGGATATGTGGTAGTGTGGACTCAGATATTCCAGTTAAAATCAGATTTTATGGATTATTCTGCCTTGATATTATGGGTTATATGGCTGTGTGGAAGAGCCCTCGGTATACTTAGAATCATAGAATCATAGAATCATAGAATCATAGAATAGTAGAGTTGGAAGAGACCACATGGGCCATCTAGTCCAACCCCCTGCTAAGAAGCAGGAAATCGCATTCAAAGCACCCCCGACAGATGGCCATCCAGCCTCTGCTTAAAAGCCTCCAAGGAAGGAGCCTCCACCACGGCCCCGGGGAGAGAGTTCCACTGTCGAACAGCTCTCACAGTGAGGAAGTTCTTCCTGATGTTCAGGTGGAATCTCCTTTCCTGTAGTTTGAAGCCATTGTTCCGTGTCCTAGTCTGCAGGGCAGCAGAAAACAAGCTTGCTCCCTCTTCCCTATGACTTCCCTTCACATATTTGTACATGGCTATCATGTCTCCTCTCAGCCTTCTCTTCTGCAGGCTAAACATGCCCAGCTCTTTAAGCCGCTCCTCATAGGGCTTGTTCTCCAGACCCTTAATCATTTTAGTCGCCCTCCTCTGGACGCTTTCCAGCTTGTCAACATTTCCCTTCAACTGTGGTGCCCAAAATTGGAACAGTCATCCTTTCACAGTTCGGTGCCATCTCTATGCAGATGACACTCAACTCTACTACTCCTTTCCATCTAATTCCAAGGAAGCCCCTTGGATCCTGGACCAGTATCTGGCCACTGTGATGGACTTGAAGCTCAGGTGTTGGCAGTGGCCGGGAGGGCTTTCACACAGTTAAAACTTATGTGCCAGCTGCAACCATACCTCAAGAAGTCTGACTTGGCCATGGTGGTCAATGCCTTAGTTACCTCCAGATTGGACTACTGAAATGTGCTCTATGTGTGGCTGCCCTTGAAGATGACCTGGAAACTACAATTGGTTCAACAGTCGGTGGCCAGGTTGTTAAGTGGAACGAATTATAGGGAGTGGACAACCTCCCAATTAAAACAACTCCACTGGCTGCCAATAAGTTTTTGATCCCAATTCAAGGTGCTGGTTATTGTCAGAACCCTGGCAGCAGAGCACCAATAACCATACACAGAGGCCAGTCTCTATCTAATATCTTTATTAAATAAATATATAAAATCAATAAAAACAAGTGAAGAATATAGTTCAGAAGCAGACCTTTCAAAAGAGGTCAAATATAGTCCAAAAATGTATTGTCCAATAAATGATATTAGAGTTCAAAGTTTTAATCCACTTGACCGAAACACACACTATTGCCAAGCAATAGTGTGGGGAAATGACAGAGTCTTAGAGTCCAATGAAGCTTGACAACAAGGCTGGAAATGAACTTGATTCTTGACTAGATCTGTGACTGGAGACAAGGCAAAACATGAAGCATGAAGCAGGGTCTGTGGTAAAAACGCAAGGCAGGGCAAGGCTTGAAGCTTGATCCGGGAAGCAAGGAACTGGGTTTACGAAGTCCACACATGATCTCTCTCCTGAAGGTGATCAATTGACTCCGCAAAGAATCCCTCTCGCCAAACACCTATATTGGGTCTCGTTTTCCCGCCAACAGAACTCTTTCCCTAGAGAACGAGAAGCGAAACCCAACTCTGTCCAGATGTGTGACTCCTTAGAATTTCCCAAGGGAAGCAGGCCTAATCAGCTTGATTTTTGGCAGCGATGCGTAAACTCCTCCGTTGGGCTTCTCTGACTCCCCTTTCTCTAGAATAAGATTCTTTCCTGGGAAATGGAGGGGAGTTCTGCCCAAGGCCTGTTTGGCTGAATTCTTGAGGGAAAACATCAACATCCTGCAGGTGAAGGGACTCCGGCTCTTGCTGAACCGGCGAAAACCCCATGTTTTCCTCTTCGTCTGCCACCATAGTACTAGGAACAGGACTACAAGGCCCATGAGTCCTCACAGTTATAACCTATAAAGCCGTAAATGGTTTGGATCCAGCCTATGTACGTGATCACATCTTCTGCTATGAATCTACATTAACCTTAAGATCCGTTGGGGAGGCTACTGGCTTCTGGTATCAGTTGTTGAGTTTATGTTTTTATTATGTTTTACATGTTTTATGGGGTTAATGCCTTGTAATGCAAATGTATTTTATGGTGATGTATTTTAATTTTTGTTCCACTGGGCTTGGGCCCCATGTAAGCTGCCCCAAGTCCCTTTGAAGAAATGGGGTGGGATATAAGAATAAAGTTATTATTATATTATATTATTTGCTGAGATTAGGGGCCAAGGTCCCAAATGAAACCCAAAAACTGTTTTTTAAAAGTTTTTTTAAAATCCTATTTTTACACCTTTTTAGGAATTCCTAGGTCTCTCGGCATAACTCTATGTTCAGCTTTCACTGGAAACTGACCAAGAATCCTATTGGAGCACCTAGAAATGCCTAGACAGCTGTTCTCCCTAGAAATCCCTAGGTCCTCCAGCATGACTGGAGGAAGTTGACCAGTCACAATGGAAGACCTGGGTATTCCTAGACAGAACATTTAAAAATCAAATCCATGAATAATCAAATTCTCAGAAGTCAAAACTGTACATATTATACTCAGCAGAACTGCATTCTGCTACTAGAATTGTCAGCACACAAAATCAAGTAAGATGGAATTAATTCCAAAAGCAAGAGACTGAAGTTCTGAATAAAAGGTTTTAAATAGTAAAAAATATTGTTCGTTAGCCAAAAGAGAAGTGTGCTAATGCACTAAAATAAAGCTTCTCAAACTCTCTGTTCTAACATCAAGCCTTATATACATTTTTCTGCAGAAGCAAATTACAAAAGTGAGAGGTGCAAATCATAGAAACGCATGATTAAGATCAACCCAAGACCCCTCCTCATTAATTAATTTTAAAAGTAACCCCTCAGCAATTTTTCAACCTTAGAAATAAAAGAATCTCAGCATTTCACTGTTTGTGTTACCTTAGACAGACAAATATCTCTTCCCTATGTCTGCTTTTTGACAGTTATTGCACTGTTTCCATATGACCTTTGGGCATTTGCCTTAATATTATTTTTAACAGTTTTCTGGTGAATTACCATCAATGTGATTAACTTCCTCATTATCTGTTTTCTCAACTCTTGAACTGTCAAATGTTTAGTCAAAATTTAGCAGCATTTTTCAGACCCCATACTTTATACTTTAAAACTGAGAAAAAACATCTAAATTAAATAATATATAAATATTTATTCTGTGTCTACAGAATTGCCCTCCTGCTATAAGAATCCTCTTCTACCCAGTGCTATCAGAGATGTGATGGAAGATATATTAGCAAAAGATCCAAAGTTTGTAGGAGCTGAAAAGGTTGGGACCTGTGTAAACATGCATGCGATCAAACATGAATAATATTCTTTCATCTTTATTAGTATTTGAAGACCTTAATACAGTGGTTATCAACCTGGGGTCCCCAGATGTTGTTGCCCTATAACTCTCAGAAATCCCAGCCAGTTTACCAGTTGAAGGTCAAAAACATCTGGGACCCCTGGTTGAGAACCACTACCTTAAAATATAGTATTTAGAGGGTTATCACCTTCTGAATTAAGGAGAGGAAATATAATTTGTATCAAGCATTTATTCACAAAAATAAAGGGAATTAAATTATAATTAAATACATAGAATCATAGAATTATAGAGTTGGAAAAGACCTCATGGGTCATCCAGTTCAACCCCCTGCCAAGAAGCAGGAAAATTGCATTCAAAGCACCCCTGACAGGTGGCCATCCAGCCTCAGCCTAAAAACTTCCAAAGATGGAGCCTCCACCACACTCCAGAGCAGAGAGTTCCACTGCTGAACAGCTCTCACAGTTAGGAAGTTCTTCCTAATGTCCAGGTGGAATCTCCTTTCCTGTAGTTTGAAGCTGTTGTTCTGCATCGTAGTCTCCAAGGCAGCAGAAAACAAGCCTGCTTCCTGCTCTCTATGGCTTCCCTTCACATATTTATACATGGCCATCATGTATAAATAACCTATGTAACCTATGTAATATTACATAGACAAGGATATTCTGGTTAAAATGGCCAGGTTTTAAAATGTTGCCACTTGCAGAGTGATCAGTTTATCAGAACTGTGAAGTGGGCTCACATTATACAGGGGAATTATTGACTACTGGTTTATCAGATTAGAAGAATTATTTCTTTTAAACCCATCTGTCAGCTTTCCAAAGCTATGTATAACACATAACAGCACTACTCAATCATTCCATATTTCATCATAAAAAACTTACACAAGGATAGTATGTCTGCTAATATGCATAATTTTGTTTATTTTGCCTGATTAATTCTGCATCTGTTAATCCAGAAAAGGATGCTTTTAAGACTTCTAAAGCTTCAGTGGACAGTGAAAAATTGGATCTAACATTATGAGTATATTCAGCTCTACTGTGCTTGAGCTTTTAAATAAACAAAAAGATGATACACAGATAAAAACTGGATCAGGATCATAACTAGAGGCAAGGGTTTTCACTCCACGTGCTTTCCATGGTCGTGACGTCAACCTCTTAGTACCTATTTGCAATGAGAGCTGCCTTTGTGTCTTTGGGGTTTTCTTCCTATTCCATAGAGGTTGTATGGGGATCTCTGATATGGGCAACTTACCCATGCCTCTATCTCAATCTGGTGCAGACAACCATAAAAAAGAAATAAGCAAAGATGGGTTAAAGGATGTAAGCAATCTCATTTGTAGTTTGAACCATATTCATCCACCAGGCATTGTGCTCAAACCATAAACTATGTTCTAAAATCAGCTATATATATCTATCTATATCTATATCTATACACATAATAAAAATGGAAATCTGTATGTGTGTATGTGGCAGGGTGTCCATTTACACAGACAAGCTCCTGCCTCCACAAATAGCTATAGCTCCCACTATGCAGGAAACACCAATGACCCTTCTTCCAGTGACCTTGCAGGTTATAGCGAGCGCCATGAACATGTCCAAGAACCCTGCCAATGTCCTCCACAAACACCAACTGCCCACCACCCAAATGAAGGCTTTCATACGGGGACAATTTAATCATAGATTTTCTGTTTTTCCTCTACCAGAGATACCCCCCTAGTGTTCCTTTCTCTCTCCATTGGTGTGGAATTTGCATGACACCACCCACTGCCTCTCCCTTAACCCTTCCCTATTCTTTTCTATGATACAGAGCAAACAAAGGCATTGATCAGCAACTGAGGTTTGGGGAGAATTCACCATGATTTATAGGAGTTGTAAGTACTGGGATGTATAGTTCACTTGCAATCTAAGAGCGCGCTGAACTCCACCAAAGATGAAATTGGACCAAACTTGGCACACAGAGCCCCCATGACTAGCAAAAATACTGGAGGTCTTCGGGGAAAATTCACCTTGATTTGGGGGAGTTGTGGTTTACCTACATCCGGAGAGCACTGTGAGCCCAAACACAGAAATTGACTTCAGGTACCCAAGTACATACAGTAGAGTCTCACTAATCCAAGCCTCGCTTATCCAAGCCTCTGGATAATCCAAGCCATTTTTGTAGTCAATGTTTCCAATATATCGTGATATTTTGGTGCTAAATTCATAAATACAGTAATTACAACATAACATTACTGCGTATTGAACTACTTTTTCTATCAAATTTGTTGTATAACATGAAGTTTTGGTGCTTAATTTGTAAAATCATAACCTAATTTGATGTTTAATAGGCTTTTCCTTGATCAGTCCTTATAATCCAAGATATTCGCTTATCCAAGCTTCTGCTGGCCCGTTTAGCTTGGATTAGTGAGACTCTACTGTATATATAAAACGAAACTTTTTAGAAACATGAATACTTAATATGGGGCCTGTAGAAATTAATCAGACTTGTTAAATTAAATTTCATTGATATCAGCGGGTCTGCCTTAAGTAGTGCTATTCTTGGATTCAGAAATTTGGCCTAAATCCAGTTGATGGTTACAGCTAGATTTTAGTGTTGAGTTACACAGGTATGGTAATGAATAATATCACAAATTATTTTAGTATCAGCATACATAATAATGGTTCAAAACCTGTTTTGAATAGGGAACAATTTGTCCCATTTCTTATGGGTTTTAGTGCTGAATAATAAGATTGCGATGCAATATTGAAAGCCAATTATAACTGTGACTAGAAAACATAGTACACCTATACAATCAATGTTATGACCATCAGTTATGAGCTGATGCTTCTGATAAGCATGAGAGCATCCATGCTTATTACTCTTTCCTGTACTTAGGACAGCATTTAGCATGTCAAAATTTCCATGTGTAAACATAATTTATTTTACATGCTTGGATATACTCTAAATACTTATTTATTCCTGACTCTTATTTTTAACTATTCCCAACAGTTCTTTGACATTTTGTGTATTATTTAATACGCAGTGTAGTCAGGTCCATGTGATGTATATTCCAGGAAAAAATGTTCTGTTTGCTTTTACCACTTGAAGTTCATTTAAAGTATAATTTGGACTGGGAACATAGGAAGAAATGTGTTCAGTGTAACTGAGTAGACAGTTATGCTCCATCTGCTTATGCAGGATGTTGGCCTAGCACTCTATTGAGAACTAAATGAATCCAATCTGTGAATGTTTTTTTCTCACCATTCTGTATATTCCTAGCCTGGTTCTATTTCTAGGTGTGATGTTAAAGTGCTAACAATTGCCAGGGGTTTTTTTTTCTTAAAAAACCATTTTGCTTGGAAATGAAATTTTCCATGGAAAAACCAATTTTTTAAAATGTATGATGATTTTTTTTTCTGGAATCAGTTCCAATCCGAGGGGGGGGAGGGAATCATAATGATTTTTCAGAAGTTCAATTTCCTCCAATTAAAAAATTGCCCATGTGTTCAAAAATGTTTACCATGTTTTTACTAGGATTAGGAAGCTGGATTTGTTTAACCCAGAGAAGAGAAGACTGAGAGATGATATAATGATATCTGAATATTTGAAAGGGTGTTGTGTGGGAGATGAAGCAAGCTTGATTTCTGCTGCTCCAGAGACTAGTGATCTCATCGGATGAAGGTAGAGAAGCGTCTACTCTCTACTTCTTTGTGCTGCTGGCATGGAATCCGCCAGGGCCCATCACATGATACAGGGCTACTGTCTCCAGCTTTACAGAGGGCCATCTGAGGAGGTCCTTGGACATGACTTCAAGTAATGAGAAAAATATTACACATAAATAGTAGGAAGAACTTCCTGACTGCAAAAACTGTTCACCTACCTCAATGGAGAAGCACTCTTCTTTAGAGGTCTTTAAACAGATCATCTTTCAGTGGTGTTTTCCATAGGTTTGTGTTAAATGACTATTCTGATCTCTTCCACTTCTATGATTGTATTATAATCTGTGATCTAGTGCCAACAAATATATTTTGTTACATAAAAATAGGGATTGAAGTGGTCTGCCCATATTAGTGGTGCACTTGTACATGCTGGAACCAGTGATCTTATGATTTGTGTGTGTGTAAGAAGTGGCTTGAGAAACTTAAAGTCACTTCTGGTGTGGGAGAATTGGCTGTCTGCAAGGACATTGTCCAGGGGACACCCGGGCGTTTGATGTTTTACCGTCCTTGTGGGAGGCTTCTCTCATGTCCCCACATGGGGAGCTGAAGCTGACAGAAGGAGCTCACCCACTCTACTCGGATTTGAACTGCCAACATGTCAGTCAGCAGTCCTGCTGGCACAAGGTTTTAACCCATTGCACAACCAGGGGCTCTTATGCTGATCCCTTGGGACTGCAATGGTCTAGCTTAAGGATATCATGCTTATATGGTAATTAAAACAAATATGCATGTTCACTTACTTTTGCAAGTTACAGTGCATCCCAGTTGTACTGGAAAGGGGAATTCTGCTTTGTTCTGCTGAGGGAAGCCTTGGGCATCCTGGAATGATTGCAATTGTTTACACACTAGAATGTTTCATTTTTTTTTAAAATTCTTCGCGGGTACATGGCTCTTGTATCTTTAAATTCTGTTGAAGCTGTGATATTAAATGGTGACGAGTTTTATTACATGACATTTCATTTTAGTACCCGATCCAGTTCCAATTACATAATGCTACATTTGGTTTAATAGGGCATTGCATTTCTCATGTGACTGCATGTTAATATTGCTTTGTCAGCAATGCAAGCCCAACTTTCTATTTATAAATATTTCATGGTCTGCCCAGGTGCCCTCTGGATGTGGAAAAAGAAGAAAGATTCATCTCAGTCGAAATGATTTACTGCAACTTGTGAAACTCAAAATCATTTCATTACAATAGTCTTAACCCCCTGCCCATACCAATAAGGTTTCCATCTGAAAATTTGGAACATTTGGAACCATATTCTAAAATTCCCAATAAATTACAGAAGAATCTGGACTTCTTAAAAAAACAAAATAAAACAGACTTAAAAATGAACTCTGTGGTACAATTGGGAAATCATGATCAACTATTTATCCCAATTTCATTCCATTTAATTAAATAAAATCAATCACAGAAATCATGTTAGCACATGTGTTTCACTGTTTTCATTGGAGAGATGACAGGGAATAGCTTATTGAAAGTGTGCTTGGAATATGCTATTCAATGGGGACAGGGTTGTATACATAAACCATTTTAAAAATATAAGATCTAAATAAATTATCAGCATTTCTGGCATTTTTGACTCCCTGGAGGAGTGTTTTTAAGATGTTTTTAAAGATGTTTTTAAATTGTTAGATTTTAGTCTGCTCTTGTAAGCCGCCCCGAGCCCTAGGGGAGTGGCGGCATATAAGTTTGAATAATAAATAAATAAATAAATAAATTTATAAGGTAAAGGTTTCCCCTGACGTTAAGTCCAGTCATGTCTGACTCTGGGGGTTGGTGCTCATCTCCATTTCTAAGCCAAAGAGCTGGCATTTTCCATAGACACCTCCAAGGTCATGTGGCCGGCATGACTGCATGGAGCGCCGTTACCTTCCCGCTGGAGTGGTACCTATTGATCTACTCACATTGACATGTTTTCGAACTGCTAGGTTGGCAGAAGCTGGAGCAACAGCGGGCACTCACTCTGCTCCCGGGATTTGAACCTGGGACCTTTCGGTCTGCAAGTTCAGCAGCTCAGTGCTTTAACACACTTCGCCACCAAAGTTTTACTATATTATTATTATATTATATTATTAAGAATATTTTACTATATTATTATTATATTAATATTTCTTGATTATCATTTGAGATGGTTTCAATGTATTTAAATACACCTATGCCAAAGCCACTTGTATTCTGAAAAGAAATTAGGTTTTAGCCTATTCTATGTGAAAGATGGAAATAGTTTTCTGTACCAAAAATAACTTTTAAGTACCTGTCATTTTAGTATTTCAAAGGCTTTCCATATATTTGCTTATATATTCAAATATTTTATCCTCTCCCCCCATCAGCCAGTGATTCTCTCCCAAATAAAATATATGCATCATCATTAGACATGCTTTAAAAAGACCATCCCTGATTATATTGTATGCTAATATTCTTGTGCCAATCAGTCATTCTAAATTATCGTAGTGTTGCTCAAAAAGCATTGACTTTTATTTATACAGAATGGTACTGAGTAGTTCATTAGAGAGTAGGTTTATTTTGGAACAAAGCTTAGTACAGGAATATAGCTTATCTAAATGCAAATGAAAATGAGAATGTGATGCTTTGTGAAACTCAAAACTAGATTGCTTTCTCTTAGACAGTCCATTAGTGTTTCTTATACTTAGTGGTGGAAGCACCATCTTCTAATGGTTCATGAGTGATATAATATACAAAATGTACTTCAGATTGCTGTGACTGTTTTGAAGCAATTTCTGTTGTGCACAGTGTTTGTAGGCTTTAGGAACCATTATTAGTGATTCCAAAGGATTGTGTTTATAGCTTTAATGAAAATAGTAATATTTGGGGTTTCTATTTAGTTTGAACCAAAATCCAAACTAAGTCATGCAGTTTCTGCTGGAATTTATTTTGCCTTGTTCATGATTTGTCTGTATTAACTGAATAGTGATAGGATTGCCTCCCTCTATCTTCATTCTTCTGTTAACAGTTAAGAAGAATATATTTCAACATGTTGAAAAGTAAAATGAATATTCTTGTGTGGACTGCCTGAAATGAAACTGGTTGGATCAGAATTTTTGAATTGAATTGTTTTCCAACAACATTAATCTGTATCATACAGTGAACACAAGGCATACATCTTAGCGGCTTCCACACAGCTGAATAAAATCCCACATTTTCTATTTTGAACTGGAATATATGGCAGTGTAGACTCAGATAACCCAGTACAAAGCATGTGTTGTGGGATTTTCTGCCTTGATATTCTGAGTTATATGGTGTGTGGAAGAGCCCTCACTCTAACTTCTGGAGACTTCTTAGATCCTCTGAATAAGTTTTACTGACCTTTTGTTATAACCAGCTAAAGCTCAGTTCTTGTCAGAATAATGCCCATATATGAGTCCTTAGCTTTAAAAGAAGAACATATTATTGTATGCATTTTATTTTTAACCCTTATCCAGATAGATAAGCTCTACTGTGCAGACAAAACACATGAGGAAAGGTTGAGGGATTTGGTGAAGAGAAGACTGAGGCCCTTTCCACACAGATGTATATAATCCTACATATATGCTTTAAACTGGGTTATATGGCAGTGTGGACTCAGATAACCCAGTTCAAAGCAGATATTGTAGATTATGTGCCTAGATGTTCTGGGTTATATCATTGTGTGGATGGGCTCTGAAGGGTGACATGATTGCACTCTTTAAATACCTCAAGGACAGAAAGGAAGGGGCAGGCCTGTTCTCTATTGTCTCAGAGGGTAGGACCAGATCTAATGGTTTGAAAAATTACAGGTGAGTGGATTTTGATTTAACATAAGAAAAACCTTCTCAACAGTAAGGCCTGTTTGGAAATGGAAGCAATTGCGGAGAGGTGGTATGGACTCTCCCTTTTCTGGATGTTTTTAAAAAAGGCTGGACAGCTAACTTCTTGAGATACTTTAGCTGGAGATCCTGCATTGAATAGTGAGTTGGACTAGATGACCCACGAGACCCCTTCCAACTTGGTGGTTCTGTGACTCTATGGCATCTTCTGTTACATATCCTGTGTGGTTAAAGAGCACATTACTTCATTCTCACAATAAATTTAGAACTTTAACATATCTTAGATCAGAATGGGATTCAACAGAATGTCACAGAATTATAGAGCTGGAAGGGTTTCTAGAGGCCATCTGGTCCATTTCTCTGCTCAGTAAAGGATCTTCAGCTAGAGTATTCCCAGCAAGTAGCTGCTCAGCTTCTTTCTGAAGACATCCAGAGAAGGAAACGTCTTCCCATTCAACTGTTCTGACAGATTCTACAAACTTGAAGTAACCGTTCACATTGTTAAATTTTAGAAATACCACAGCTTAACTGCTTTAGAAGATTTTAATTGTGGGTTGAGTTTTTATTTCAGTTTATCAATTATATCAGTTTTGAAATTGTAGGATAAGGGAAGGAAGTGTCAATGAAATCCAAAGGTACCTGTCCTGACTCTTGATAAAAATGTGTGAATATTATTTGCATCCCTAGTCTTCACATCCATAGAGGCCTTCCGCTCAACTATTGTCTCAGTCATTTTGCTAGAAGGCCCTCCAGTCTGTTAGTTGAGAAGGCATGAAAATAATTACTTTACCATCACCAACTGAAGTTTTCTGAAATCATGTCTAGGCAATGTCTAGAATCTAATGCAAGATATTGCTTTTCATTGGCCTGATCAAGCTGAGTTAGATCAATGCAAATTCTTTCCTTGTGGTTGCTTTCAATGAACAGCGTGCATGGTAAGGTACTTATGTACACACATTGCTGTTTTGTAGCTGAAGGCTGTTTCTGAAGCACTTTGTGATCTGACATGAAATTCAGCTTTTTCCTGTACCAATCAGAAAAATGTTCTACAGTCATCCTTCTATGTTTGCGGGTTAAGTAGTTGCGAACTTGATTATTCATAGATTGCTCTATTTGCTGCCACCTCTGCTGCTGCCCTACACAGAAAAAAGTTATCTCTAGGCATTTTATAAATAATTTTATGCATTTCAAAGGAGGTCAAATAAAAACCTGAGCCCTTTTGATATAATGTGTGGGAAAGAACACATTTACCCTTGGGAACACTGTAAATCCCCTTTCCTGCTCCTTACTCAGAGTTGCCATCCACCCCTGGCTGTGTCAACGAATGACAGCATAAAATATTAACAAGATCTACTGATTTGATACTAGCAAATAGTGACTCGATTTGAGCCCCCAGGGTCCAGAATTGGCTTTGAGAATCAAAACGAGACAATTTGTTTTGGATTGTGTCTCTAGAAGTTGGACTCTAAAAGTTGGATTTTTTTCAAAGCAGAATTATTATTATTATTTTGCGAAACTTCCTTTCCCAGCAGGTTGAATTTTCCTTCATCACCCACCAAGATTAGAGTGGAAAATGCAGTCGTATATGCACCTTCCTGAGAATCATTTCTAAAGAATTCAATGGGGCTTGCCTCTTGGTTCAGTTGTATAAGGCTTCAAAAGGCATGGGAGATATTGGGGAGGAAAGCATTTTAGAGTGATGCTAGCTTTGCCTGGCCATGCGTTGCTGTGGCTTACGGGAATAATTTGTTGGCCAGGTAGAATAGCAGTGAATAGCCTTGCAGCCTCAAAGCTTGGCCATTTTCTGGAGTAGCTGGAGTAGCACCCTCAATCAAAGAGCTGCTTTGAAGCCTGGCCACTTCCTTAGTAGGGGAATCTTTGTTTGGCCAGCTTGAACTTGTCAGAGTATTTTGCAGCGCAGCAGCAGTTGGATACAATCAGTGGAACGCAGAACGAAGAGACACCAAGACTTTAGTAAAACTATATACAAGTTTTACTGAAAGCAGTAATAATCAAGACAAACAGACTCGCAGACAGTGGACACAGGACTTGACTCTCAGCAGACAGCACTTGACTCAACTCAGAACTGAACACAATCAGCAATGCACACACACTTGTGTCTGGACACTCCCCAGTTCCAGCCACACATCAAGGTCATTACAGCTTCTTAGTAATTAACTCTTTCCAGACTATAGTACACTCTGGATGATGCAATCAATATGCAATACAGGCAAGACACAAATTTCATTTAAACACTATCAGTACACAAATCCCACATTAACAGAACTGCACTGAATAGTCTTGCAGCTTAAAAGCCTGGCTGCTTTCTACATAGGGCATCCTTTCTAGGCCTGGTTGTATGAGACAGAGTGTTTTTAACTTGTTTTATTCTGTTTGATTTGTTTTATTGCTTGTTTTTATACTGTTGATGACTGGGTTTGACCCCATGTAAGCCGCCCCAAGTCCCTTCGGGGAGATGGGGCGGGGTATAAGAATAAAATTATTATTATTATTATAGCCTCGTGGCTTCAGAGCTTGGGGGTTTTCTATCCAGGGGAAATCTTGGTTGGCCAGGTTGAGTAGCACTGAATAGCCTTGCTGCTTGCAAGCCTGGGTGCCTTCTACCTTGCGGAATCCTCGATTGGCCAGGTTGAATAGCAATTAATAGTATCGATGTGGCAGGTATGAAAGCTGAAATTAGCCAACTTGATTAGCATTTAATGGCCTTGCAGCTTCAAAGCCTGTTTGCTTCCTGCCTGGGAGAATCCTTTGTTGGGAAGTGTTAGCTGGCGCCGATTGTTTCCTTTCTGGAATTCCCAATTTCCCTGCTTTCAGAGTGTTGCTCTTTATTTACTGTCCTGGTTTTAGAGATTATATTGTTCTGTATTATTATACCACAGTAAATATTTCATATTACAGTAGAGTCTCACTTATCCAACATTCGCTTATCCAGTGTTCTGGATTATCCAACACAGTCGGCCTTTTAGTAGTCAATGTTTTTGTAGTCAATGTTTTCAACACATTGTGATGTTTTGGTGCTAAATTCGTAAATACAGTAATTACTACATAGCATAAATTCGTAAATACAGTAATTACTACTTTTTCTGTCAAATTTGTTGTATAACATGATGTTTTGGTGCTTAATTTGTAAAATCATAACGTAATTTGACATTCAATAGACTTTTCCTTAATCCTTTCTTATTATCCAACATATTCACTTATCCAACGTTCTGCCGGGGTGTTTATGTTGGATAAGTGAGACTCTACTGTATATTTATAATCTTATATTATCTTCTTAGAACTGGATTATATGAGGCTCCTTCTACACAGCTGTATAAAATGCACACTGAAGTGGATTATATGGCAGTGTGGACTCAAGATAATCCAAAGCAGATAATATAAGATTATATATTGGTAATATAGCTGCGTGGAAGGGCCTGCGTGGAAGGGCCTGCGTGGAACTGCCATATAATCCAGTTCAAATCAGATAATCTGTATTTTATAGGCAGTGTGGAAGAGACCTGATTGAAAAGGCCCTGGGCACCATTAAATGGCTGAATGGGTTTCTAGGGCAGAGCTTAGCCTTCTAACTGGCAGCAATGGGAAAGAAACAGATATTCCTCTCCCTCTAATTAGGACTTTATTTTTCTTGTTTTTTTATGTAAAAACACAGTCTGGATGACCATGTCTTTTGTGGCCAAATTTGGTGTGTTTTGGTTGTGTACTTTTGTTGTTTAAGTAAAGGGAAAAACTATCAGAACATTTTTATATATATAGATAGAAGAAAGAGTTCACTCTAAACCAGTGATTCTCAACCTGTGGGTCCCCAGATGTTTTGGCCCTCAACTCCCAGAAATCCCAACAGCTGGTAAACTGGTTGGGGTTTCTGGGAATTGTAGGGCAAAACACCTGAGGACCCAAGGGTTGAAAACCACTGGTCTAGAGTCAAATATGGATCTAAACCAACGTTTTTTTAAACTGTGCTCTTTCAGATGTTTTGAACTTCAGCTGCCACAATTCCTAACAGCTAATAAGATGGCTGGGATTTCTGGGGGCTGATGTCCAAAGCACCTGGAGGAGCAGATTTTGAAAAACACTGCTCTGAACAACAAGGATTTTATCAGGCAAGTAAGACATTATACAGCTTGGATGTTGTTATATAGTAGTAGGTGGAAAAGGGACAGGCAATGTAGATAACAAGACACCCACAGGGCCATTACACAAGGTTACTCACACTGTACCCATTCCCATTTTGAGAGAACCAAAGCAATTCCATTACCATGTGTACAGTTGTCTAGGCAATATATCAAGGGAACAAAAAGAACATTTCTTATCACTAATATGAATTGTTTTTATGGTTTAAAATTAAAAACAAGAGGAGTCCATATCTGCATGTATCCATGTTCGTAAGTTTTGTTCATCTATCTCTCTAGTATGTATAGTCAGCCTTCCATGTCCACAGGTTCTAAATTCACAGTTTCAACCAACTATATCTCGAAAATATTAAGAAGAAACAAAAGGAAACTGACACTCAATTGAGTTGGTCACCATATGAGGGACAACATTTTACAATGCCATTGCATATAATGGGACTCGGGCAACCCCCGATCTTGGTATCCATGGGGGATCCTGAAACCAAACCCAGCTCAAATTGAGGGCAGTATATTCCCTGAATCAAACTGCAGAAACTTGTTTATTTTTTAAAAAATTAAAGGACTTAAAGAAGTGCATTAACTTCTTTCAGTTCATTTTAATTTTCTTAATGTTTCCATTTTAAAATAGATGTGGCATTTCGTGTATGTGTATTTATAATAATATGATGAATGAGTAAATTATATGATGGTAAATTATAAGAAATTAATCCATTTTGAGTTCATTTTGATAGATAAAGGAGCTATGAAGGATTCACTGTAATACGCAACAATGTGTATAATCAAATGATGAAGGTTTATGTAAGTTTATCCCCATGGCCATTTGCTGATTACGCATTACTGTTTGCCAGTCTCTTGCTATTACTCTCTTGGGAGTATAATTGCAATTCCCTTTTGCCCTTGACCGAGTGACCAAGCCATGCCCCCCCCCCCCCCCATTTCTTCTGTGCCTTTTGAAACTTCAAAGCTGACTTTTCTTTCTGCAGAGCAGCTCACCACTGGGATAATTGTGCTGAAGGATATGACCCAAGATGAAAATTAACAAAATATGTTTGAGAGAACAGAACAATTTCTACACAATCCAAGTGAAGTTAAATTACTCCTTCAGACACAAGGGGTGGACACTTGCTGTTTGTATGACAAAGAAAGTTGGGCATTATCCAAACGTTATGCATATGTAAGGTCCACATAATTACAGTGAGAGAAATTCCTGCATGATTCCTTTCCATTTAAACAATGGGATATAAAATAGTTCACATTTGCCAAGACATGCTCATTAAATGTTCTTTTGGCCATATTAAGTGACAAATCTCTTCTGAACAGTTGCCTTAGATTTACCAATTCACTTGCTCATCTGAACTCCTAGATATCTTAGCTAGGGAGAATCTCATATTAATAATATTAAACATCATGGGAAGTTATCTGATTGAAAATGTCCTATTCCCAGTCTAACTCTCCCACATGAAGTATGGTCATATTTAGATTCTCCATTTCTGGTTTAGTAAATGTTTTCCCCTGACATTAAGTCTAGTCATGTCCGACTCTAGGGGTTGGTGCTCATCTCCATTTTAAGCTGAAGAGCCAGCATTATCTGTAGATGTCTCCAAGGTTCCCGCCAGAGCAGTATCTATTGATCTACTCACATTGGCATGTTTTCAAACTGCTAGGTTGGCAGAAGCTGGGGCTAACAGTGGAAGATCATCCTGCTCCCCAGATTTGAACCACCAACCTTTTGGTCAGCAAGTTCAGCAGCTCAGTGGCTTAATCAGCTGTGCCATGAGGGGCTCCATTTCTGGTTTAAAATGACTAATTTTCACTATTCATGCTTTTCACATTCCATGTTTATGTTAGATTTGTTGTGCAGCTTCAGATTCTCCTTATACATTTGAGTAAATCAACAGTTGAATGTCCTTTCAGCTTAAATCCATGATCATTAGAGCACTAACTTGTCCTTCCCTGGTACTTAGCTGAGGCCCCTTATACATTGCCCTATGTCTCAGGATCTGATCCCAGATTATCTGCTTAAAACTGGATTACATGTCTATACTGTGAGATAATCTGGGATAAGAAGATAATCTGCGATCAGATCCTGGGATATAGGAGCAGTGTGGAAAGTGCCTGAGTGCCTTGCAACTTAGGACCTCATCAGAAAGGCCAAGTGAAGTGTCCTGCTTCACCTGGCTTCACTGAGAAAAGAAAGGGACAGCGGGGTGACTCTGTCACCCCCACACAACTCCCTCTCAGTGACGCTTTCCCCATCATATGATGGATGATCCATCCTGGAGATGATACGTGGGAAGCGTTCAACTGGGACTTCATGGGAAGCATCCTGGGTTCTGGAGAAAAGGTTCAACAATGCTTCCACCCTGGTTGGGGATGGGGCCTCCGTCGAAAGTCACACAACATTATCCCAAAAATCTTCTAGGATGCTAAATTCCCTCTGTCTGATGAGGCTGTATGGAATATCATCTTCTGGGACTATCCTTTGCTTCATTTTGGACTATCTCATCATTGGGATTTTAAGATGAAAGGCAATGAGAAGTGTATCTTTTCCTGTGTAGTGCTGATAAGAGTTAAGGTGTCACTGCTTTCATCTCTTAGCATCATCTCCCCAGTTCTGGCTTATGCTGCTGTCCAGTAAATTCCCTTCTGGAGCTTCTCTGTTACTCATAGAGTTATAGAATCATACATTCATAGAGTTGGAAGAGACCACAGGACCATCCAGTTCAACTCCCTGCCATGGAGGATCACAAAATAAAAGCACACCAGTGAGATGACCATCCAGCCTTTACTTAAAACCTCCATAAAAGGAGACTCCACAACTCTGAGAGGCAGCTTATTCCACTGCTGAACAGCTCTTACTGACAGGATGGTCTTCCTAATGTTTGGGTGGAATCTTTAATCCTGCAATTTGAATCCATTGCTTTGTGTTCTAGTCTCCAGAGCAGCTGAAAACAAACCTACTCCCCTCCTCAATGTGACATTCTTTTCTCCAAGCTAAACATACCCAGCTCCTTAAGCCGTTCCTCATAGAGCTTGGTTTCCAAACTTTTGATAATTTAAGCTACTGGTTCTCTTCTGCTGGAGCAGTGATTACTCTCTGAAGAGAATATCATCTGCAGGATCAGTATCCGTAGCTGACAAAACATGTCTTCTCTAGGCAAACTTTGGCCATTCCGTTCCATTCAAAGGTTGTGCATCTTCCGAAATATGAATGTTGTACTGTATTTTGATCACTTGTGCTTGCAGATATTTGATTGCCTAGGCAATGTGATTAGTAACTATACACCACTCACTGCTCAGAGCTTGCACTTATTTAAAATGTTTCCTGTCAGTAGGGTTAGGGTTACATTTACTTTGTCAATGCTCTCTTGAGGAGTCAAACTGAAGGCAGCAGTGATCAAAATCCATGTAAATCTTCATATGATCTCTAAGATTCTCCTAATTCACAATGTGGATTTGAATTGAGCTACAAAATATACAATATTACTGGAAAGCATGTGATTTCCAGACTTTCTAAAAAATGGTCTACATACTTTAAATAACAACCTTTATTTTTGAATCTTCTTTAAGTTGTGTTGTCTTTTCTGTGAGAATGTGTCTGAAATCTTTTTTAAAAAACCATTTTGTGAAACAACAGCATTGGTCAAGTTGCATTTTTATTTAAAGGGTGTACTTTGCCTAGGGTAGATGCGTATTCTTGCCTAAAATTTGACTTTCATACTTGTCATTTAAATTTGACAAGGAATGCTGACAGTACTTAAATTTACATAAACAAGGTCATAGATCTGTTATAATGGTAACAAATTGGGAAGATGTGCTACATTAAACCTTTCAGTTTCACAGAGCTGCTTAATGTAACCTCGTGTTCACCAACGGGACCTACAATTTATTCAGCTATACATATATTAAGATCTTACAAACTTGATTATTCATGTATTCATTCCAGCATTCACATTTATGAAATATTAGCATCACATTATTTTTATATATCAGAATAGTTTTATGCCCTGTCTGTATACTCTAAAGCAGGGTTTCTCAAACTGTGCTCCTCCAGATGTTTTGAATGCCAGCTCCTACAATTCCTAACAGCTGGTAAACTGGCTGGGATTTCTGGGAGCTGAAGTCCAAGACACCTGGAGGATCACCATATGAGAAACACTGCCCTAAAGGCACCAGATCCTGTCTGATTTTAAGAGCTAGGCAGGATCAACTTTGGTTAGTACTTGGCTAGGAAACTGTCCAGGCAACATACTGAAAGAATACTTTCAGATTTATTTAACTATCAGTGCAAGACTAGGATTTTTGTAACCTTCCATCTGTTATCGAACTGTAGTTCCTGACAATATTCATCCTTGGCTGGGCTGTTGAGGGCTGCTGGGAGATGCAATTCCTCAATTTCTGGGGAGTAACAATTATCATCCCTGTATTGGTACAAATAAGTGGAGATAAGCAGAGCCATGTGCACAATCATGCAGTTTATTCACGTTTAGATAGTCATGATTTCTTCTTTTTTTGTTCAGTGTGAAAACAGCAATTTTTCTCAGTAATTTGTCTAACAACTCCATATTACAAATTGATTCACAGCTGGGGCTGCTTTAATCCATACATGTTAATCACTTGATCATGGCAACATTAATATTTCTCACTTCCATGAATGCTCTCCATCTGGAAGATCTAACACTCCAGAGAAAACAATCCTAACATTTTACATGAGTTAACAAAAGGGAGTTAAATCCCACTGTTGACTCAAAAATTCTAGTAAATAGTCTTCATGTATGGATATACGGTATATTCATGTATTCTGTTTGTTGTTTTTAAAGCTTCACTGCTAAGTGTTAACTGATGAATCTATACTGAGTGACATAGAACCCTTGAAGCCAAACTAGTATTATTCAATTCCCAAAACATGGCAAAACCCCAGCACAGATCTCTGCAATTTGATATGGAATAAAACTTCAAGTGACTGTTGTCACTTGAAATATAGTTGTCCAGAAATGCCTGAAAGGCTGAATTTCCTGGCACACTGTGCTGAAAAACCTGTTTGCAAATGAAATTAAAGCATTTACTTGCAATTGCCAACAGTTTGTGTACTGAAGAGGGTATGCAAATATTGTAATGGATGCTTATCTGCTTCAAATTACTATAAACTCATAAAACATGAGAACAAATACCTTAGAGAGAGAGAGAGAGAGAGAATATGAGGCCTAAAGGGAGACTCATTTTTTGAAAATAAAATACAGTACTGGCATTACATGCACACAGTGGCCACTTTTATGACAGCCATGTCAGTTTTATTTAGTTTCATTCCCTTTGGAAATAGCAGCTGACTTGACTTGATGATTTTTCATTTACTTTGCATGTTGATAAATACACATTTTCTAACAAGCAATATAAACTCACATTTTATCAACTGTAGATTTGGCAACATTACAGTATATAAACCAGTGGTTCTCAAAGTGTGCTCTGCAGAGCCCTTGGGGCTCCGTGGAGCATACTGAAAAGCTCTGCAGTTTATGTCTCCTCCTCCTCCCTCCTCCTCCTCCTCCCTCTCCAAACGTTCCCTCCCCTTTCCTGCTCCCTCCCACCTCCTTTGCCCCAAAACCTTTTTTCTCAGCTTCCTCGCCACCCAGATCCTTCCCCCACCACCTTCTTTGCTTCCAAAACCTTATTTCCCTCCCACCACTCAGGGGATTCTTTCATTGTTCTTTTCCTGCATGGCAGAAGGGGGTTAGACTGCGCGACCCCTGAGGTCTTGCACTGAATTATTGTTAAGTTTATGTTTGTGAAAATTGTTCTTCATTTTAAATATTGTATTGTTCTTTCCTTCCTTCTGTCTTTCCTTTTTGTGCACTATAAATGAGATATGTGCAGTATTTTACTTTTATATTTAGACAATCCCTCATTGTTCAAGTATGATGGCCTTCCAAGTGTAGTGTCTTGGTGGTGGATTCATAGGTGACTGTAGAGCCCTATTCTTGACCCACATGTTCTTCCACAATGAGGACATTGGTTTCCAGGTGGAAGGCGGTCCTGATCAGGGTTGGCTTGATGTGCCTTCCTCTTGGCACGTTTCTCCCTTTTGCCCTCCATTCGTGCCTCTTCAAATTCCACAGCGTTGCTGTACACACCTGACCTCCAGCTAGAGTGCTCAAGGGTAAGGACTTCCCAGCTCTTGGTGTCTATGTCAAAGTTTTTAGGGTTAGCTTTAAGCTCGTCTTTAAATCTTTTTTCCTGTCTGCCAACATTTCATTTTTCATTCTTGAGTTGGGAGTATAGTAACTGTTTTGGGAGATGGTGATCAGGCATTCAGACAACAGGGCCAGTCTAGCGGAGTTGATGGCGTAGGAGCATTGCTTCAATGCTGGTGGTCTTTGCTTCTTCCAGCATGCTGACATTTGTTTGCATATCTTCCCAAGAGATTTGCAGGATTTTTCAGAGGCAACAGTAATGGACTCATTCCAGAAGTTGGGTATGACGTCGGTAGACAGTCCACATTTCGCAGACATATAACAGGATTGGGAAGACAATAGCTTTATAAACAAGCACCTTGGTATCCCTATGGATGTCCTGATCCTCAAACACTCTCTTCTTCATTGGAAAAAAATGCTGCACTCACAGAGCCCATGCGATGTTATATTTCAGTGTCAATGTCCTTAAAAAAGAGACCTCTCCTCTGTCTAACATGACAGGGGAGGGATGAAAACATGGTGAAAATGCCCTCTATAGACTCTAGGAAATGTTGGGGTACATTTGGGAGCAAAATATGTTTGTTTGTTTTTTTTGGTGGTGGGGTTATGGTGGTAGCATGCTGGGGGACTAATATGGTCCCCAAGCCTACCATAGCTAACCTCTCCTTATGTTCTCTCCTATTTCCTTTTATTAATCCATAACACTATGTAACATGATTTTGTTCCTTGGTTATGAATGTCATTTCCTAATTGGTTCTATCATAAAAAACATGAAAAAAGTTTATTAAACTGCAAAAACATTGTTTTTGTGGGGCATCCTGCAGCACATTTTCCTATAGCTTTTCAATGAATATCTCATGCAATTTAAACCAATTCAACATAATTTGTGACAGCCAGAAAAACAAAGTTTCTGGAGTATAACAACTGCTTTCAAAATAAGTACCACACAATTAAACAGGAAATAACACTTTCAAACCAGGAACAGAAAATTATTGTTACATAGTGTAATTTTTCCAGGGCCAGTGGCACACGAGGAAAAGACAAAATAGTTCAGTCCAAAAGAATACTTACTAACTTGGTCTCTGTTCTCCTCCCCTCACTCTTGTCCTGCATTCCTGCTCCATTTCCCTTCTCCTTTCTCACTTGCACTCTCTCTTGCCTTTATAATTTTTTTTCTCTTTTGTTCCCTCTCCTTTTTCCCCTCTAATTCCATATTCCTGTCTATTATTCCCTTCTCTATCTCATTGTGTGTCAGCTTTCTCTCAATGGGAATTATTTTTGAGTGAGCAGATATAGCATTGAATGGTTACCATTCTATTAATACACTCTGACCCACATTCACCTTTATTTTTAAAAACTTGCTATATTTTTAGGTGACCTTGTTTCTTAACTGGGACAGTCATTAAAACATACTGTCTTCTTCATCAGGTTGCCTTAGTAGGACAATTCTGCAGATTTTAATTCTAGTCAACTTTATGGTGCTGGTTGGCTGATAATTGAATAATGATGGTAATGTTTTAAATGTTTTTGAATGTTTTAATGTATTTTATAATGTTATTTAAAATGTTTATTTTAATTGTTCATTGTTTTAAGGCATTGAATAGTTGCCTATGTGTAAAGCCACCTTGAGTGCCCTCCAGGGTTGAGAAAGGCGGGGTAGAAATGTCATAAATAAATAAATAAATAATGTTTGTTAATTTTGCCACAGATTATGTCATTTTGCCCATTGTTCATGGATATGGATCATAGTAATTATGTTCATTGCAACAGTGGATGTAAGGAATTAGATTTATATCACCAAATACTAGAACTAGCTTTAAATCCTGTAGGCTGTGATTTATACAACTCACCATTTACTTCAATAGTATTGTTCTGGAGTAGAAGGCTTTAGAAAATAAACAGAAAATAACATCATAGTATTACTTTGGCACAGAGACCCGCCACCTCATCACACAAGAGGCTGTTGGCCCTTTGCGCCTCTTCAGGCGCAGAGTCTGACAAGCACCATCACATGATGTTGGCCATGGCCCCACTCCATTAATGACCAAAATGGTGAGGAAGCATTGCAAGATGCTTCCTCGCCAATGACTGTAAGGTAAGTGACTTTTGGGTAGCTCCAACAGAGCTACCTGCTCTTTTTAGCCTTTCCCCCCATCTTATGGGGAAAGGACAATGTGGCAACACGCACTGCCACCCTTTCCTCCATCTGATGGAGGCAAGAACAGGGCGCCTTGTCCTGATGTCCTCATGTGATGGGGCAAGGATGGAGGGTGCACAGGTCGCCACAAGATGCCCGCACGCCTTCTATTTTGCCAGCAATTGCTGGCAAAATAGAAAACAATAAAGTGGGGGCATCTGTATGATGCTGCTCAGTCGTTTAGTTGTCTCCGACTCTTCGTGACCTCATGGACCAGTCCACGCCACAGCTCCCTGTCGGCCATCACTGCCCCCAGATCCTTCAAGGTCAACTCAGTCACTTCAAGGATACTGTCCATCCATCTTGCCCTTGGTCGGCCTCTCTTCCATTTTCCTTCCATTTTCCCAAAATCATGACCTTTTCCAAGCTTTTCTGTCTCCTCATGATGTGGCCAAAATACTTCAGCTTTGCCTCTAATATTCTTCCCTCCAGTGAGCAACCGGGCATTATTTCCTGGAGGATGAACTGGTTGGATTTTCCTCCAGCACCAGGGTTCAAAAGCATCTATCTTCCTTCACTCAGCCTTCCTTATGGTCCAGCTCTCGCTTCCATAGGTTACTATGGGGAATACCATTGCTTTGACTATGCGGACCTTCGTTGCCAGTATGATGTCTCTGCTCTTCACTATTTTGTCAAGGTTGGCCATTACTCTCCTCCCAAGAAGTAAACGTCTTCTGATTTCCTGACTGCAGTCTGCATCTGCAGTGATCTTCGTGCCTAGAAATATAAAGTCTGTCACTACCTCCACGTTTTCTCCCTCTTTTGCCAGTTATCAATAGGTGTAGTTGCCATGATCTTGGTTTTCTTGATGTTTAACTGCAACTCAGCTTTTGCACTTTCTTCTTTCACCTTGGTGATAAGGCTCCTCAGCTCTTCCTCACTTTCGGCCATCTGTATGATGAGGTCCTTGAATTCTGTTGGAAGGGCCAAATAGAGCATACCCTTTGATTCAATTGGATTTATCTTGCATGTTGACTTACAATTCATTCAGTCACTGTGTTGTAGTTGGGACTAGCCTACCACAAATAGACAAGAAATATCAATTCTTCAAAGAATTGTAAGTATGCCACCTAGAATGCACAGGGACATATTTAACACATTTGTTTTAAAGATAAACCACATTCCAGGATGACTTGGTTGACTGTGTATGGTCATCTAAGGTCCCTGGAAGTTGTCTACCCCTGCTTTATAAGCTAGTGTGCAGGAAAGAGTCCGGAAGAGGTCATGTGCATGTCCCTGTAATCCACATTGACTAAAGCCATCATTAAAACTAGATTGTGTTTTAGGATGCAGTTTCTACTCCATCTCAGTTACCTTTCCCGGCATGCACCTAGAAGAACTCCCTTTTCTATGGGGATACATGTTAAATATCTAGCATTACATATAGTTTCTCCCTAGTTATTCATAAGATCTTCAAGGCAGAGTACATTTTTATTTTAAAAGTGCCTATATATTTCAGCTTTATTAGGTGTCTAATGGAATAGATAGAAATAACTGTAATAAGACTTATTAGAGTTCTATTGAGTGGTTAGCAAGCTTCAGTAGTTTAGAAGACAATCTATCTGTCACCTTTGCAAAATATGATGCTGTACAGAACTCATGATGCTCTGTACCACAACGTATTTTCATACAATTATTTTTGAGACTTCTGTGCAAAACAACAGAGATTATGTTCCTGTAAATATTAATGCTAACGCTTCTCTTTAACAATACATAAAGAAATGGGTGTGTGCAAAATTTAAATACAGCAATGTGAACCAACGTTCATGATAAGTGTGCCATAAATTAGGTGGACAGAAGGCAGACTAAGAAAGACCCATAGCTCAGGGCTTTGCTGATGTTTTTCACTTCATCTTAGTTTTGACCCCAAAATAACACTGTCTGAAATCTTGGGTACTGGTTCCCAGTCATTGTACAACTGGAGTAGGGTGACAGTCAATTGCTTAGGGGCTCCAATTTTGTGGAATACCCCTTTTCTGCTGTAGTCGGTCCCTCTCAGAATGCCAACAAGAAGTTATGTTGCATGACTTCCTGCTGTGAAAGAAACTGTGGAGTAAAATCGAGGCATTTGGAATACAGAATACTTGTGAAGATGGGGTATTTTTGCAGTTTTCATAAACTTGGCAGGATTTCTGGATGGTTTGGGGGAAGGGTAGTATCCTATCAAAGTGGAGTCCAGAGGCAATGCATGGTCCACAGTCTACAATTTGTCCATCCCACTATAACTAATACTGAACTAGATGGGCTAATGGCCTAAGGTTATATTCCCATTGTGATTTTCTGGTCAATTCTTGAATTATTTGTAGATGATCAAATTGATTTCTACCTTTCAAACATTTTAAAACAGACTTTGGCTTGCCCAACAATACCACAGGAATAGTACTTCCTTCACATAAAGCTACATTTTTGATCGTCTCTAGAGGTTGCAAGATATGGCACATATATAATTCTACTGCCGTACTTCCAATCTTGATATATATGTTTTAAATGCATTTTGCTGTTGTTTTTTATGCTGTATTTTGGACTTGGTCCCTATGTGAGTTGCCCCGAGTCCCTCCAGGAAGATGGCATGAGATATAACAATAAAGTTGTTGTTGTTGCTGTTGTTATATTCATCTCACAAGCTATTGTTGCTAAGAGAAAGCAATGGAGCCCTATAATGCATATCAGCAGTTCACCTAGTTTTCACAATTTCAGTTGGTTCCCTACAAAATAGGATGTCAAGATGTTCTTTTTGTCGGATTCATCCCACACTCATGCTAGTGACCTGTGATAGCTTTGGAAAGCATAATAGTTTAGCTCTTAAACTATATCATTCAAGCAAAAAAAAAAATGTAATGCAACAGAATTTTTGTCTTGTGAGTGTTGTTTTAAATAATACTTTCCCTGCCTTCATACACTGTTGTTTACTGTTTGCTTTTAATGTCCTTTTGTAACATTTCTGACTTTGGCTTTTGCAAAAGAAGAACGATTATCAAAATTACTAATTAGGAATTCAGTTGCAGTGTCTCATTTCCTGGCTGCTTTCTTTTCATCTCTGTTTTGAGCGTAACATGCAGTCTTTTATCTTTGGTCTTTCCTAATAAAGACCCAATTATCGGCTGTTATTTCAGGGCATGAAAATCCCCGCCTTTTGGTAAAAGACGTACTGTCGCATTGGGTTGCTATGTGTTATATGTTTCTTCTCTAAGAAAATCATGAAATTTAGAAATTAGCAGTTGAATACTGGTACTTATTTGTTGAGTTCATTATTACTAATAGTTTTGGGCTTATAGCTTTCACAGGGAATTGAATGAAATCCATAACTTTTGGAATAATTTTTAAAAAAATAAACATTTGTAAATCTTCTCCAAATATTCAAAAGAAAATCAGCTCAGGCAGTTTATCACAAAACAAATCCAATATTTTAGTCCTTAAAATTAAGTATTCAGGATATAATACAAAATATTTTGGGACAGGCTAAAATGTATATATACCTAAATAAATATCAATACGAAAAGTACAATTTTGTACTTTTCTCCTCAAAAATAAGCCTAGCCGAGTTCAATTTGGGATTTCCTCATAGATAAGTGAGGATAGGATTACAGCAGGTTTGAACCTTTCTGAAAAAAATGGTGCGAAGGGGTTTACATGGAAGGAATAAATAACATTTCACTGTGGCAGAATGGTTGGATATCAAATAAACAAGCAAAATTAAACTGCAGCCCATCACTCTACCCCATGGCCGTGATACCCAAGTGTCTGCAGATAGATTATCTGCAGTGCATACACTTAAGGCTGCATGCAATAGACATGCAATTCTGAATACAAGCTATCAAAGCTAGGCCTTGTACTAATGAATTACAATTGTAGAAGATTCTCCTTCTCAGATGTTGGGATTGTATATACAGACATGGGCAGGAGATGGGGCAACTGATGGCTTTCATTATTAGGTGACACCACTTAATTCCACTTTGTTGTGTTTATGCCTTTGTTCTAAAGGAGATATTCAAGGTACTGAACCCTATTTCTGAAGTAGAATTTGCTTCTTGAATAGCTCCTTGGAAGTTTATAAAGAGAGTGGAATTGCAGGCTGGGATGTCAGATATGTGGTGGGGTGTGTGTGAATGGGTAACATGACACATGACCTTATCATATGGAGGAGCCCACCGTGCTGTTTAGCAAGTGTGGTGAAACAGCAGGCATGAGGGGTGACTTGGTCACTTTGGCATGACTCTGGCCTGATGATACTTCCCCCATCACATGGGGGGAGTGTCACTCCAACAGGGCAGAACTGTTGGAGCCAGCACAACACAGGAAGGCTCCTGTGTTTGGGGGGAAGTGTCCCAGGATGCTTCCACCCTGGTTGGGGGCAAACCCTCTGCTGGAAGCTACATGACATTGTGTGATGGCTGGCCTAGGACTCTGTCCCCAAAGAAGGCTTGAAGCATCCTAGGATATTTACTTTGGTAAATGTGAGGACCTGATGAAAGCTAACTGAAATAGAATACATTTTAGTAGATTTTATTTTGAAAGAAATCGAGACATTGATGGCAAGAAAATCTGGGTCCTGTTTTGACAATTACATAAACTATGCTAGGAATTAACTAATGACATATCAATCTGAGAATTCTCATATAGAAATATGGTAGGTTAGTATTTCATTCTAAGCAGAACAAATCCATGGAAACACATAAGATAAACTGGGGTGTTGTGTGGTTACTAGGCTGTATGGCCATGTTCTAGCAGCTTTTTTTCCTGTTGTTTTGCCTGCATCTGTGGCTGGCATCTTCAGAAGATCTGAAATAGGATAAATGTTACTTGTGACTTATTCTGCTGTATGGTATTATTTGAGTCTAACACTAAATGCATCCTGGGAGAAAGGAGATGGATCCTGTGAAAAATGAGAAGTTTTTCCACAAGATTTGTGCAATACTGAATGTCCAGTGTATGATTATTCCATATAAAAGAGTCATTAGCAGTTTGCTGTTTATATCACTCTTTTACATCAATATGTGAAATGCTGTCTCAAACCGTCTGCCCTTGATATGTTCCTATCACTTCAGCATTAGAAATCTTTTCAGATTGGACATGAGATTTTACTGATGAATATTTCCTGAATAAAGGAACTCACCACAGTTTTTACCAAATGAGAAATGATATGACATTAGAAAGAATTTGTGACCTCAGGAAATAAATGCTATATTCTTATTTGAAATGGAAAATCTTGCTTCTTCTTGTGTTGTACTATATGATATAAAGCTGGTGAGTTCTATTACAAAAAATAATCCTCAACTCTCTATGTACTGAAGTTAGTTCTTCCCAATAACCCTTTCAAAATTTAATTTACTTTAAATAAAATTAAATATGCAAGACTATGATATATTGATGACAAGGAACTGGTGAAACATCACTGTCTGTTGTCTTCCAGGCTGTGTTTGTCAACTTGTTATACCTAATTCCTGTATTGGCCTATATATCAGAATTGCTTTATATGTATGTTTTGTGACTAAATAGGAAGAGGTTATCTCTCACTGGTTTTCTCTGGAAAGAGTTTGTCTATTTACAAAATGTAAATGTTTTTGCAATTTCAAAGCTAAGGGAAATCTAATATGAAAAATGTGCTATTAGTTTTTCACCCCCATTATTACTTTCAGTAAGAACCTCATCCCATTTGCTGCTGGAATCATCATGCATTGTGGCGAATCCAGCGGTGCCTGGCATGGGGCATGGGGAACACTTTGCCCCATGCCCTGCATTGCCCGATGTGCCCCTTACCTCATCTCATGGGGGAAGTGTCCACTGCACGGCTTCTCGCCATTGATCTTTATTCAAAACAGGAAGCCTGCCATGTTGCTGCCACAGTGGCATAATGCTGGTTCCCCATCCCTTTTACCATAGAGCCCCACTGGAAGTAGTTGTGCATCATGGAATGGGAGCAGGCAGGCTCCATGGCAAAAGGGAAGGAGAACCGGCATATGCCATTGAATTCAGCCCCATCTGATGCAGTCGTAAGAGAGTTTATTGTGCTCATTAATATATAGTTGGCAACTAAGGGAGAAGAATTGTGAACTAGGCCTTTGATCAAATCCATCAGCTTTCTTCATTTCTAGCTATGAAAAATTATACTCATGGTCATGATGTATGAATATATCTTGCTTCAACGTTTTATTATATCTGACATGTTAGCTGTGGAATACACAGTGATCTGTCTTGTAGAAATTATTTAGACCTAAAGATGAACAAATCAAGAAATGCATGGGAAAACTAATAAATAATGACTGTTTTCTTCCCCAGTGCAATTGCCATTCACTGGTCTTTCATCCAGTAATATGGATTTGTCTGATTTGTGGCAAGCAGCAGAGAAGAATGAGAAAAGCTCAAATTTGTTGCTTAGCAACATGTCCCAGTTCCTTCTCCCATTTCTTCAGGGTTATATCGGGAAGCAGTTACTGAGAAAAACAAGGCACTTTTTGACAGCCACATTTCATTCTAGACCAAGCTGGTACTACCGTTAGGCAGAGTGAGATGTGTGTCTTTGGCAGTTGATTAGGGGTGTCATAAAGAACAGCAAATTGTTGTCAATTATCCAGTGACATTTCTATATTCTCTGTAACTATTTTGTACTTATTCTTTATATGGTGTAGCTAGCTACTCTATCTTTATGGCTGCTTTCAGGCTCTCAGGTTAGCTCCCATATAGAAAAGACAGATAGATATTGCACTTTATCTTTACTGCTATTACTCATGGTTACAACAGTTTTTCTTCTCAGTCCACGCAGCTTTTGAAATGTTGAGGTCTTTACTTTTCTCTCTTTACCCAAGGAACAATAATGATGTGAAAATTGCGATCATCTGCCACCCTCCGTGGGCAGAATGGGCTTTTTGGGACAAAATAGAAAAGAAATGTTTGGTTAATTAGATCCCCAAGAAGAAGGAAATTTTGTATATTCCCATCCCTCGCCCAATGCAAACTCAAAACATGGGTGTTTATTGGAGCTTTCCTGTATTTTAACTTCTGCCCCAGTTAGGGATTTGGGTGGGATGGATATTATGGTTGTTGTACAGCACTGAATGCTTGTTGATTTTATTGTTCACAGCCCTGAGTCCCTTCGGGAAGATAGGACGATATAAAAATAAAGTATTATTATTATTATTATTATTATTATTATTATTATTATTATTATTATATTCTTAGTACTTTTCATCACACAGGTACATTGGCCTGTGTAGCTTTCTTCAGTCTTATGCTCCTGCACATATATTGGATTGCAACTCTCATAGGTTCTTTCTAAGATCAATGGTGAGGGAATTCTTGTTCCAAATCTCTGGAGGGTATCAGAGTGGGAAGGATTGGGTTTCAGTGAGATGGAAACTGGGAAAGTGTCAATCGTTTCTAAAAATGCTTCCCAGTTTAACATTGTTGGAACATGGGAAGAATGGCAAACATTAAAACAGCATTCTTCCACAGATTGCAACATGCATATGAATGGGATGTGACAAATATTTACAAGTTTGTTTCCTTTTTGATAAGAAAGGGTATCTTGACATATCAAGACACCCATCAGAAAACTTGTCAACCTCTGTGAGATTTTTCATCCTCAGCAAGAGTAAAAAGACCCCTACTTTTCTTTATCCTTCCCTCCAATCATTTGGGAACTTGGAACAACCTTCCCATTTTTGTCAAGAAATTGTTTTTGTACAAAATACATTGTCATTTGTGTAAGAATGTTGAATTTTCAGCAAAACAGTGTCTTGGACAAAAATGATTTTTTTTTCATCCATAAGTCCTCAAATGAGAAAAGTTCATTAAACAAAAAGAACATGACATTTGAAATCTTGCTCAGCTGGACCTTGCTGATACTGTGAAAGATGCTCCTCAGCCAGTATTAGAAAAATATGAATCAACTGCTAGTCTAGTCAGCTTCTGTATGTGGAACAGGAAGGAGGCCATATCTTGACCTTTGCCTCAAGCTACTGTCTTGAATCCTTATTTTATTTCTAGCTACATTCTATTTGACACCAAGGCTATCTTCAGTGATTCACCTTTGTCATCTTTAAACCTAATAAACCAATTCCTAGCAATTGAATTGAAGTCCCTGAGGCTTATTTTTAGTGACACAGAGTCCTACTGGAGCCTAAGGAGAGAGATGGGACATAAATTGAATGAAAGCCCATATTTACTTGAGTCTAAATTGCCATCAAATCTAATGCACACCTCTATTTTCAAAACACAAAACCAGGGTGAATGTAATATATAGAGGCAAAAAGTGGATCTTTAGCTGCCATGACTACATACTGTGGCATACTAGGCTTTTTAATTTGATTAGGAAGTAGAGATTTCTATTTATTTATTTACAACATTTATATTCCGTCCTTTTCACCCTGAAGGGGACTCAGGGCTGATCACATTACACATATAGGCAAACATTCAATGCCTTTTAACATAGAACAAAGACAAACAAACATAGGCTCCGAGCGGGCCTCGAACTCATGACCTCCTGGTCAGAGTGATTCATTGCAGTTAATTGCAATTGGCTTGCTCTCCCGCCTGCGCCACAGCCCGGCGCAGGCGGGAGAGCAAGCCAGCTGCAATTAACTGAGAATTCTAAATATCTAAATTCTAGCTGAGAATTCTAAATATCCCATAAAACTAAAAGTTGTAGGAGTCCTTAAGATGGATCCAAGGTAGTTGAAGTAGAATCAGAGTATATAATTATATAGTGAGAATGGCCTCTGGGCCTCTCTATTGATAATTCCAGCCACACTTATAACAAATATGTGATCCTACAGTGGATTGCTCTTGAGGAAATGTGGCTTATGTTATTCTCTGAGATAAAAGGTTTTTGCCTCGCTTGTAAGGCAGCAAAATATTTTTTTTTCCCATTTTGCATTTGCGAATGTGACAAATTGGGTTGCCAAATTGCCAGAGGCTGCTTCCTGGCTACATGGACTTTTAAAAACTCGATGTATTGAAGAGCACCTTTTCAATGGATCAGCTGGGCTTCCTCTGCTTGCCGCCTGTGCTTATCTTCTTAAAACATGAGTTTTGTGCAGAGACATTTTGGACACTTCAAGAGCAGGGGGAGAAGTGTTCATTGTCTCAGTCTCATGCTGGAGGCAAGAAATCACGTGGGGTTTCATGAACTCTCCGCAGGCTGCCCCAGTGTGCCAAGACAGCCTGTCTCATTGAGAATGAGTAATCCACTGAGATTTCTTCACCTCCTACTCTCAAGGGGGGGAGTTGCTTTCTCGTCTCTTATTTAAAGTATATATATTCTTCTCAGAGTGCTTTCTCTCAGCCATTCCTTGAATAAGTAAAATCAATGATTGTTCAATGATAGTCATTAGGCAAGATGACCCAGAAAAATGGATTATCTAAGTGTATCTAAGTTTTACTGTTAGATGCCTTTATTATCTGAAATCATAATAAAAAGGCAATAAAAAGCATCGTATTTCCACTCAAGAGATTATTCTTGCTGCTCCATGACCAGGAGAAAAGGACCAGGGGCCAGAGAGAAGGACCTGCTTGTGCTAAACTCTATAATATTGATACTAAAAGTTTAACAATATGAAGCAGTAAAGTACAATGAACAATGTTTCTGACCCTTTCTTTCTGCTTTTATGCCCTTTGTTATTTATTTACTTACTGTATTTTTACCCCGCTCTATCTCAACCCTGAAGGGGACTCAGAGCGTCTTCCAAATTGGCAATAATTCAGTGCAGCATCAAAATATAAAAATAATCAAAATACAAAATACATAGTGGATTAAAATTAAAACAGTAACATATAAATACATTTAAAATTGATTGATGCAAATCATTTTTTATTAATAATTGCATAGAAATAATAGCAGAAATCATGAAAGGATTTTATAACACAACATCAGCTCATGTACAACATATGGAATGTGGGAGAGGGGAAGACAGTTTAAAAAAATAAAAGTATAACAGGAGCTTATGTCAATAAGATACAACAGAATCGGGAAGAGTTAAAAATGAATAGGAACAAAATCTTTATAATGACTTAGCTATACATCTACAACTGACATTTCTGGCTCAATACTGAAAGAGGGGTAGACTACTCTGGCCCCCTCTACACTGCCTTATATCCCAGGATCTGATCCCAGATTATCTGCTTTAAACTGGAATTATATGTGTCTCCACTGACTAATCTAGGATAAGAAGATAATCTGGGATCATATCCTGGGATATAGAAGTAGTGTGGAAATGATCTCAGAAAAGTTGTTTTATGATTGTGTGTTATATGCACATTCCATATTATTTTTGTTTTCTTCTACCCATAGAAAGTGATGAATCTCCAGTCTTCATTTTCTTGCTATCCATGGAGTTTGGAACTTTGAAATTCAAGAGTTTGTTTTCCACCCCTTTCAATTCTCTTTGGCTCCTCCTACACTGCCATATAATCCAGTTCAAAGCAGATAATATGGACTTATATGGCAGTGTAGAAGGGGCCATAGAGTCACCCTGGAGAACCTAGTAGGGGATATCTCTCTTTGACTTTTCTAGGTCCTTCAAGGCAGGTCCAGAGTAATTTCCAGTGGAGATCATTAATTTCAATAGTCTTTCCTATTATCTTGGTTTCCTGTTTCTATTGTAAATTTAAGAACATATATTCTGGCGATATGGGAGTCTTGCTGTATTTATTTTGCCTCATTTCGAGTGAAAAAAATCCATATGATGCAAAGCAAGATTTCTTGTGCAACTGATAAGATGCATGTGAATGTTAAGGGATATTATCCAGCATATTACATAGAATTTATATTTTTCTCCCTTCCAGTGGTAGTTTTGGGTGGAAACCCATAATGAGAAATACTGCATGTACAATTGTTCCTTCTACAGATTTTTTTTTATTGTGGCAGAAGCGACTTGAGAACATATTGCCCAGGGGACGCTCGGATGTGTTACCATCCTTCTGGGAGGCTTCTCTCATGTCCCCACAACCTAGAGCTGACAGACAGGAGCTTACCCATCTCATAGATTTGAATCGTAACTTTCAGGTCAGCAACCTTCAGGTCAGCAATCCAGCCGGTACAAGGATTTAATCAGGGTTGTAGCCAAGGGAGGGGGATTTAGGAATTCACCCCACCCCCTGAAATTTTTCAGGTTTAAAAAAACCTGGTTTACTCATGAATTTTAATTGGTTAACCAAATCCCCATGTGTGTCTACTAAAGTTTCTCTGTCTTGAAGTTTATTGATGGAGCCTGATTTCTAAATTATTTTGCGTTATAGAACTACTCTTCATGATTTGCTAAAAAAAAAAAAGGTTGAACCCCCCCCACCCCAATTTTTTTTTCTGGATACGGCCCTGGGTTTAATCCATTGTGCCATCATGGCTCCTCCTGCTACAGATGATTTTATAGCAATGCGTATGTGCCTTATATGCAAGTTTTACATGTATCCATGTATATAAATACCTGTCCCAAAATAAAGATGAAATAAGAGTCAGAAGAGTAATGACTATTAATGGGGCTTTCAGTTCTTCTCCTGCCCTTGATAAAGTTGCAAGCTTTCCCAAATGCATTTCACTCTCATTTGTGCTTAGACAACATTTTTACATGCCACCATATGGTTCTCATTTGTGATTTTGAGTTGGACCTTCAAATCTCTTGATCTGAGGAGCCTGCTTCCAGAACACCACTATTGTAACTCATGAAAGGCAGATATTAATGGGGACTCAAGTCACTTTGAGTCCCCATGAGGAGAAAGGTGGGATATAAATAATGATGACGATGATGATAGTAATAATAGAACAATCACATGGGTATGGCACGTTTCAAGGTGTCACTGATGAGAACATTGAACTTTATCAGAGAATATAGAGGGACATCCTTACAAGAATTTCTTCACACTTTGAGATTGCTGGAAAGTCCCAGTGTTGCACTATCATATCATAATTTTGTCTGCTAATATTTCTCTTTTTCAAAATATTGTTGATGTTGTTGCAACTGCACAATCTAAAACATTTTTGTCTCTTTCTTTCTTCCAGTTTGCTCCCAGTTTTCAAGAGGAGTTTTTGCTATTTTTGGATTTTACGACAAGAAGTCTGTAAATACTATCACATCGTTTTGTGGAACCCTTCATGTATCCTTCATAACCCCCAGCTTCCCAACAGATGGAACACACCCATTTGTCATCCAGATGAGGCCAGACCTCAAGGGAGCCCTTCTGAGCTTGATTGAATATTATGACTGGAACAAGTTTGCCTATCTCTACGACAGTGACAGAGGTAAGGTGCTATTTATGACTTACTGAGATTAATTTTCCACCGCAAACCTAATTGAAATGATGAAGAGGCATTGCATGTGCCAAGCATAACAGAGGACATGATGTTTGGCCTTGGACATTTGATGAGAGGGCGCAGAAACAATGAGTAACTTCTGTAAACAGAACACGGGGCCTCAATTTGGATTTAAAACCTGGCTCATGTGTCCTTTCTAAAAATATTGCTACACAAACCTGTCCAAAAGATTCCCTCATGGGAAAATATTATACTGAAATAAGACCCCTAAAGGATTTTGGGGTGAGAGGAAATATAGATAGGCATTTCTGAATTGGAGTCTCTGTTCCCTTCCTGGGTTCTTGAGGAAAGAATGAAAATATAGGCACAGACAATTTTGTTCATCTGTCTCTTCTAGTGGGAAAAATACCTTCCAATTCTGAGCAATGAGATGTGGCTGAATTAGTTCTATTCTGTGGTGTATGTAAATTATGTTTTGTGTCAGGGGCTGAAATGCTTTTGTATCTAGCAGCTCCAAGCCATTGTCCTCCCCACCTTCCCTCAAATACTCTGCTTTTGTCCCTTTCCATGATCTGTGCCCGATTTGAGGGTAGGGACTACTGCTGAACCTCCTAGAAGAGAGCAGGAGAGAGATCTGATGTCAGGTCTGTAGCCAGAGGGGGATGGGGTTAAGGATTCACACTCACCCCCCCCTCCCTTAAATGTTTAAGGTTAAAAAAAAACCTGGTTTACTTATGCATTTTAACTGGTTAACAAATTCATAAGTACAGTAGAGTCTCACTTATCCAAGCTAAACAGGCCGGCAGAAGCTTGGATAAGCGAATATCTTGGATAATAAGGAGGGATGAAGGAAAAGTCTATTAAACATCAAATTAGGTTATGATTTTACAAATTAAGCACCAAAACATCATGTTAGACAACAAATTTGACAGAAAAGGTAGTTCAATACGCAGTAATGTTATGTTGTAATTACTGTGTTTACGAATTTAGCACCAAAATATCACGATATATTGAAAACATTGACTACAAAAATGGCTTGGATAATCCAGAGGCTTGGATAAGTGAGACTTGGATAAGTGAGACTCTATTGTAAATCAATTAAAAAAACTGAAACATTTTTTGAGGGGGATTGAACCCTTAACCCTTCCCCTCTGGCTGCAGGCTGTGATGGTGGATCTTCCCTTCCAAATCAAATCATCATTTATTCTGGTCAAAGATCTCGGAGGGGAAATATTCTAGAATTACTATAAACTAGCACTAGTTGGCATAAGACGTTAACGTAAAAGTGGAATTTATTATTTACTAGCTTGGGGACCCGGTGGTGCCCGGGTTTTTGAGAAACCTGTGTGCCAAGTTTGGTCCAGATCCGAAGTCGACTGGGTTTAGTGCTGTCTGTATAAGGGTAAACTACAACTCCCAGAGTAAGAAGTGAGTGAAGCAACTTGGTCTATCCTCCTCCAATCTGTCTCAGGATGGAAAGGGGTTCATGGGGGTTCTGTGTGCCAAGTTTGGTCCAGTTCCGTCACTGGTGGGCATCGCAGTGGCCTGTGGGAGTCGTAGCGATTGAAAGTACTACATATCCCATTACCCATGGTCCATCATCCCGTAAATGGCACCAGGACATAAAATGCGTCATGGGGGTGAAGCGTGTCAAGTTTGGGCCAGGTCCGTCATTCCTGGTGGGCACAGTGGTTTGTGATAGTGGCGGCCAATCAGAAAGCTGCCACAAACACACATACATACATACACCGCCCGCCGCATACAAACACTGACTTTTATTATATATATATATAGATTAGCTTGGGTACCCGGGTTATTTAAAAAGGGCCTTGATTGTTTTGGGATGTTAGGTAATATCAGTTTGGTCATATGTTACACTATTTTTAAGGGAAAAAAATCAGTCTTTGCTTTTGTTTTTGTTTTTTTATGAATGCTCCCATTACAAAATGCATAAGGATGTGGGTAAACTAGAATTCCCCAAACTTGGGTCAACCCTCCCAAAACTCCACCATTATTCCCAGTTGGGCATGTTGAATTTGTCTACCAAGTTTGTTCCAGATCCATCATCAGATGGGTCCAGTGTTCTCTGAATACAGGTGAACTATAACTCCTGGATAACAAGGTCAATCACTCCAAACCCCGTTGGAATGCAGAGTTGACTGTGTTGGGTCTATGTTCCAAGTTAGTTTAAGGTCTGTCATTGGTGGGGTTCAGAGTGCTCTTAGATTGCAGGTGAACTTTACACCCCAGTCCGTACAACTCCTATAAATCATGGTGAATTCTCCCCAACCCTCTCTAGTATGTTCAGTTGCTGATCAATTCTTCTGTTTGCTATGTGCCATAGAAAAGGGTAGGAAATTGTTAATGGAGAGGCATTGGACAGGGTCATGCAAATGGAGAGAGAAAGGAACTCTGGGATGTGCTCGCTGTAACCTGCAATGACCTGGGAGGGAGTGACTTGGTGGTTCCTCAGCACTGGGAACTATAGCCTGTTTGTGGAGGCTGGAGATTATCTGTGTGAGTGGAAATCCATGCCACATACACACATTCAAATTTCCACTTTTATTATGTGTATAGATTTATTTACCATATTTGTACCCCGCACTTCTCAACCACGAGGGGGACTCAGAGCGGCTTCACATAGCAGCAAATTGATGCCATTAAAAACATGCAATGGGTAAAAACACATTAAAACAGGAATTAAAACAAATTACAACAATTATTAAAATCACATCATCCAAAGTCATAGTCCAGGGCCATTCCAAATTATCATTGCATGAATTCATTATTTATTTGTTGCACTGCAGTTATTCTCCAAAAGCTTGGTCCCATAGTCATGTTTTAACATTCTTCCTGAAGTCTAAAATGGAAGGGGCTGATCAAATATCACTGGAGAGGAAGTTCCATAGCTGAGGGGCCACAACTATGAAGGCCCTGTCTCTTGTCCCCACCAACTGCCAGAAATTCTAACAGCTGGTAAACTGGCTAGGATTTCTGGGAGCTGTCGGCCCGAACACCTAGGAACCCACAGGTTGAGAACCACTGGTTTAGGGCTTTATTGGCTAAAGCCAGCACTTTGAATTGTGCTCCTCCAGGTAAACTATGGCAATTATCAAAAGTCTCCCCATTAACATCATTTTGGAAACTAAGAAATAGGTGCCATTAGTAACAGTAACAAGCATGCCAGAGGAATTTAACGGAAATAAATCATAAAAATGCATATATTTAAAAATACACTCATGTAATGAATGCATTTGATGTTAGCATAAGTTGTTGGAGCATGTTATCACAATGGAAAAGTGGTATACAGATAACCATGATGATGAGGAGGAGGACTGATACTATTTTATATTTATTCTGTTCCTATACATACTTATTTCTGTTTAAGAAATGGGATACAAAAGTGAAAGCCCTTTATCTTGAAAAGTAATGGAGGGCATACATTCTACATGACAATATTGAAAAGTGAAATTTGCATGCCTTTAGCATTTACAATCAGACAAATATCTATAGCATCCATTTTATGAGATATATCTTTGTTTGTCATAATTCAGAACTGAATACAGATACTATACTATATGGCATATTCACTTCCCATCAGAATAGCAGGTTGGAGGAAGGGAAATGGGAAGCAGTACAAAAAGTATTAACTATTTCCTCATCCATCGCATTTTAGTTCCACCCTAACACTACTCCTGCCAGCTTCGGGCTATGGACTCAGAGTGGGGACCCTAAAGTACACTAAAGCTCCAAGCCCCACAACTTTTAATTGTCGTTGTGTGTGTGTGATTTTTTTTGTACACACCACAACTCAAAAATCATAGTAAACATGACAGCTTGGTCCTAATGAGTCCCCACATATCTTGGTTGGGGGGGGGGGGGGTATTAGAGAAAACATTTTTTTTAAAAAAAAAACAGCTCACTTCCTGTTTTATTGGGATATTTTGCTATTGTGTTTGCTATTTGAGGTGGTTAATGTGGATAGAAAATCATAAATCAAATGTCATTTTAGGGGCACTAGGAGTTGGCTCCTTGGTGAAGCCTGGCAAGGGGTTCTCCCTTTGGAAGCCCATCACTGAGAAAAAGTGTTCCATGAAATCTTGGAATGAAATGTGGCAGCTAGGGAAGGATTAAGCCTGCTTCACTTGATGTTCTGCATGTTGTCCTTTTAAAGGCCCTGACACGCATTTATTTATAATTGTATTTTCAGCTCTTAACCATTTTCTTGTTGAAAGACACAAACAGCTGCCTTGTGAAAGGAAGGAAATTTATACCAGTCTTTAATTTTGAGATCACTTTTGGGAACTACAATTCCAGAATGCTTCATTGGCTCATTAAGGAGTTTGTCAAGCCATACAACTATTTTTTTTAAAAAAAACCTAGAAGTACATTTCTATCTGGTGCCAAAATAAAAATGCCCATAGAAGTACCAAGAACATACATGATGTGTTTCCAGCCATCTAGAAGAAAAGAAATCTTATTGACTGAATCCTGAAACAAATCAAAAACTCAGTATTTACTTTTAAGCCCTTTGGAACTGGCAAAATAATGCCATGATTAAAAGAACAACTGTTGAAACATTTTTGTTGGTAGAAATTATTCTTACATTATTTTTTCCTTTTTAAATTTTTTATTTGGTACATCCCAACCATTTACAATTTTTGCCATACATGACTTAGTTAAGTATACATTATTTCAAAAGTAACTATTCCTTAAATCACAATTTAAACAATCAATAGAAATGTATCACCCACCATCCCCCACCCTCCCCATTCCCCCCACCCCCCTGGAACAGCAATTCAAAATATTGTCATTGCATAAGTTTAACCATGTGTCCGTCTATTTTGTCTGTTAGCACTGACCATTTCCTGAACCAGTCTTATTCTTTTGGGCTGTTTGTATATATTTTTTTCCTTTGATTGATGAAGTCATTAATTATATATTCTGATATGTAAGCCCACCAAGTTTCTACATCTCATTTTGTATCATCCCTCCATCCTCAGGCTATTGTGGCTTGTATTGCGGCTATCATATATTTTAGCATCTCTGTCCATTTATTGTTATCTTCTTTTACTTTTATTGTAAGAGACATGTATCTGGCTTTGACCCATATTAATTATTTCCCTATTATTTTTTCCATTATTTTTTTATTTTACTATAAAAGTTCTGAATTTTTCTACAATCCCACCACATGTGGGAGAATGAAACTATTCCCCACAGTTGTGCCAACACTTGTTTGAAGTATTGCCCGTTATATGTGCCAATTGGAGGGGGGTTCTGTACCATTTAGAAATTATTTTCCTTTGGGTTTCTTTAATCCTTATATGTTTAATTTTGTGAATATTATCAATCCAAGACCCGATTGCTTTCTCAGTAAAGATTTTTTTCCTGTTTCCAGTTCTCTATAAGAGTTGTTTTTGTGTTGTAAGTTAAGGTGGTTAGTTCGTCATACAATAACCCAGTCATTCCTTTATCTATTTGTATTTTCCTTTTAATTATTCTATCCAGTGGGGTTTCAGCTACTTCTTTTCTTTTCATGGCCTGAGCTTTACTGAACAGACCTAACCATGCTATCCAGTTCCCTTGACCACATTTGTCTTTTATTTTATCCCACTTTAATATTTTTCCATTGGGATCCATGATGTCCCCAATCCTTTTGATATCATTTTCCTTCAGTGCCCTAATTAGATTCGTGAATGTCTTATCCTTATTTTCCATTGTTTCTAATAGGAGAGGGTCAATTTTATTTATTTGTAACTTATTTTACAATTTTTTCCAGATTAGCAACATTGATAAACAGGGGCCCGTTTTAAATTCTTTAAGTCTTTTCTATCTATTCTTTCCCCCAATGATGTTCCCCTTTGCCAGCTATTTGCTTCCTTTTCTATTTGCACCCATTTTTTTTTTACCCTTCGAATTCAAATTCTAATAATCTCACTAACTGGCTTGCCTCATAGTACAGTAGAACCCGGTAGTCCGAGTTAAACGGGTGGACCTCAACTCGGTCAACCCAGATCACTCGGACTACCAGGTTTCCTGTTCCTTTAGCGGCCGCTTGGACCCAGGGAAGTGGCACGCTTCGTGCTCCCCTGGGTCCTAGCCTCCGCCAAACAGAGAGGCTTCCTCTCCATTCGGCCGCGGCTTGGATCCAGGGACGCGTACTGCTCCCCTGGGTCCTAGCCCCTGCCAAACGGAGAGGCTTCTTCTCTGTTTGGCCAGGGCTTGGATCCAGGGAAGCGTGCCGCTCCCCTGGGTCCAAGCCCCCGCCAAATGGAGAGGCTTCCTCTCCGTTCGGCCGCAGCTTGGATCCAGGGAAGCGTGTCGCTCCTCTGGGTCCTAGCCCCTGCCAAACGGAAAGGCTTCTCCATTCGGCCGGGGCTTGGATCCAGGGAAGCGTGCCACTCCCCTGGGTCCTAGCCCCCGCCAAACGGAGAGGCTTCCAGCCATGCGTGTTACTAGGTAGATAGCAAGCTACCTAGCAACACGCATGGGGCGCTTGCCCCTTGGGAGGTGTCCCCTGCGTGTTGCTAGGTAGCTTGCTATCTACCTAGCACAACATGCACACCTAGCCAGCCAGCGAGCAGGTGAATGGGGAGGGCCTTTGCGGCCCTCCCCGTTCAGCCGCTCGGATTGCACAGAGGCTCGGACAAGCGGGGCTCGGACAAGCGGTGTTTTACTGTATATTCTCAAAGAAGTTGCTCTCCAACCACCCATTTTTTGTTTACTATAATATAGAAATTTGGCAATTATGTTTTTGTTTCCTCCTACTACCCATTGCTTGATAGAGTTATCCCACTACTTCAACAAATTGGTAGGATATTCACCGTGAGGGTTTGGAAGAAGAATAAAAATTTGGGCAAGATCTTCATCTTATAGATTTTTAGCCTTGCAGATATATCTCGAAATTTTTTGAAATTTCTAAATTTCTTGCTGTTATCCTTTTCCATGGTGAACAACATTGTACAATAAGCCGAGACAGGATTCAAAGTAGACAAAACAGAATGGTCTGTAAATCAGAGAAAAGGAATAAAGAGTAAGAAACAAGGTCTGCTGATAGCTTTATAAGAATAGTCCTCAACCTAATCTGTTGAATTTTAAGTGAGGTCAGCAAACTGATGCATGAAAATAATGATTCTAACTAACTTGATGGGAGACATAATAGATTGAAGGCATGTGAACAAAGCAAATTTTTATTAATATTTCTTCACTGACTTTTGCCTAAGGAAGGAGGAGAAATCCATTTTATTATGAGCTCATCTAATTTGCACTCCTAAACTAATAGGCAATCTGGTATACAATTATCTTTCACTTCATGCTTCTCCAAATGTTGCAATGCAGTTTCTATTGTTTTTGAAGGAAGTCATGCACACAAAATATGCATACAAATATGCATAGAAGAAATGTATACAAAAATACACACTGAATACATTTTCACCAAAGTTAATGTTATCACTTTATTTATGTTCTGCTTTTTCCCAATATTGAACCCAACGGGACTTGAAGCATTGATGAAAACACAGTTTAAAACCAATCACAATAGCAGGAAAGGGTTTCCAATGTAACAAACTGTTATTCTAAAATATAGCACTAATTGAAATGCAATTTAAAGCATTCAAGATATAACAATGAAAATAAGACTAGAGTACTTCCCCTTTCAAATATAATATAGTTCCCATTGGCAAATGGTAGATTTGCATGAAGTCCAAAGGAGTGGATTAATGAAAAATCGGATAGGATAGTTCCCATTCCAAACTCTGTCACAGTATGATCACATTTTTTTTCCAAATTGTTTGCCTGATGTCAAAAGTCAAGCAGTAAGGGGCTGATCTAATCTTCCATAAGTACTTCTGTATGCATTTTCTTTCTTATGCATACGAACCTGTATGGCTTAACCCATAGTCCCCAACTGTACTGGTTTGGAAGGGCCTTACATGCAGTCCTGATTCATCCTCTGTGGGATGACGAATGTTTGTCGAGGTCAAAGAGATTGGAGTTGAGACAACAGGGCCTGCAATTAAGGACTCGCTTCTCCAAGTGACTCAGAGAAAAGGAGCGGGAAGGCAGGTGCAGAAGAAATTATCTCATGGGAGAGATTCTGGCTTTTTAAAAGTGGGTCATGCTGGTATAATCTTTGAGTGAACAATGCTACATTCAGGTGAAAAGCTCTTGGTTTCATGGGCCTTGAAATTCATGTGCTGTATTCAAATATTCAAGCTATTTCTGCATCCTGGCCTTGTGAGGCATATTTTTGTCTGCCTTGGATTTATGTACCATGTCTTTGAATATCTTAGTGGAATTGGTTTAGAGACTTTCTTGGAATGGATTTTTGGTCTGTTGGCTTTTATGGAAATAACCTTTTGAACTTTGATTCCCTTTGTACATTTGCTTGCTTTTCATATATCCAACTTTTATTATACGCTGACTTTAATAAACTCTTATATTGGATCATTAGGACAGTGTGTGATTTGTGGTGAAAAGAGGCTTCAGGGCCATAGTGCAACAGGCACTAAACCATGTTCGGTGCTGCTGGGCAGTCAGGACTTCCTCATGCCTTCAAAACAGTCAAGGGAGTTCCTCCCCAGATATCATGTGGTCCAATTTAGTGTCCAGGATGCCAGATTGAGTGTAGTGTTGCAGCCCAGCCCCCTTTCACCCAAACACCACACAGATGAACAAGAATAGTAAGTTTATTAAGAATAGAATATCTAATATAAAAACAGTTTCAAAATACTTCCATGAGCTAGATTTCCAGAAGCTTAACAAAAATCAATGACCAACTCTGAATAGGAATTCCAAAAATCACTTAAGGCAAAAGTAAGAAACTGTAATCCAAGGGTTGTTGTAATTGAACTAGAATTATATTGAAAAGCTTAAAAGCATGAACATGACCATAATCCAAAGACTTTATACTTGAACTTGACTATAATCTGAAAGGCTTAAAACTTGAAACAAGATTTGTAATCCAAACAGGAGGCATGGAACTTAAGCAGGAAAACAAGATATAGACCCAAGAACAGAACTTCTAACTCAGAGCTCCTAAGACAACTTGACACATGAAAATCCAACATTGATCTCCCCACCAAACATTGACTCCAATTTGTTAAGATACTCCCCCTTGCCCATAGAATCACTCTTTCTCACATCTGGGTTCTCTTTGTTTATCTTTCAGTCTCTGGGAACACCAGGTTTGTCTCTGTTTCACACTGTCCCTTCTGACAGTAAATGCTTGGTTATGTACGACTCTCCTTGTCTCCTCCACATTCTTTTCAGAGTCAATCCCTGGCCAATTGTAATTAGAATCACTGCTTGTTTCCCCAACAACAGATCTACCCAAAACATTCCCATCATCTCAAAATGCCTGCTCCAAAGCAGTGGTTCCCAACATTTTGTCTTCAACTCCCAGAACTCCCAGCCATCTTATCAGATGTTAGGAATTATGGAAGCTAAAGTCCAAACACCTGGAGGACCAAAGATTGGGAACCACTGCTTTAGAGGGTTAGAGGGTTTCTAAGTTCCAATGGGGTATAAAGGAAGAGAAAAAAGTTTTATTATCCTGGTTATGTCATACCGGTATACTCCATTGGAAAAATATATTCAAATTTGATATCATTGTTTGTGTGGGAGATTTGTACTCCATACTTCTGCCACCACCCTACAAGGAATTTCTTCTCTAATGGTAACTTGCTTAACTTTAGAAGACAGGAGAATCCAGGAAACATTCTCCAAAGTAAATGAAACATAAGTAAGAACAGAAATTTAAAAGTGCACCTGTTAAAAAGGACACACAACAATAACAAAGAATACATCACTTTATTTACAGTCCATCCTAATCAACAATAATTTTTCAAAGGCCTTCAAACAAAAGAATGCATTTTCTGGGAGGTATCAGTCTAATTTTTCAAGGCATAGGTTCAGTTATCAGGATGTTTTTGCCAGAGGTATTGCCATAGGTTTCATATTCAGAAATATGGTCTGACTCATTTAAAACAGTAGGTTTTATGAATGTTTCTTAAAAAAAATCTGTTGCTATTATCTTACAATGGTGGTAAACATATATTGTGATGGCATTTCATCAGTTTTCTCAGTGAGCATAAGAAAAATGCATAAATTATGAAAATCAATACATGCACAGATCTGTTGTCTTTATACAGTGCTTTCACCACATGCTTGGTTCTGTTCAATATCTTTGCTTTTTTGCCATATAAAGTTATGGAAACAAAGTGTTTCTTTTGCCAAAAGTACTTCAGTGGCAAAAAAAATACAGCTGTGAGTAAGTGATGAAAGGAATCTGACATCTCTGTGTGGGTGGGACAAAAATCCACTTCAAAGTCTTTGTTATGCACTTGTTATAGAAATGATCCCAGCTAAATAATGTGGACTGTATATGACAGTACATATAGGTAAACACACACCACACACAATTTGCAACAAATTCCTTACCTAGAGGAGGAAGAGCTCTAAGGGCTCTTCTACACAGGGCCAAACTGGGATTGAGTTTGTCATTTGGAAGTTGTAGTTGCTAGGATTTATAGTTAACCTAGAATCAAAGAGCATTCTGAACTCCACCAGCAATGGAATTGAATCAAACTTAGCACACAGAACTCCCATGACCAACAGAAAATACTGGAAGGGTTTAATGGGCATTGACCTTGAGTTTTGGAGTTGTAGTTCACCTACATCCAGAAAGCACGGTGGACTGAAACAATGATAGATCTGGACCAAATTTGGCACAAATACTCAATATGCTCATATGTGAACACTGGTGGAGTTTGGGGAAAATAGACCTTGACATTTGGGAGTTGTAGTTTTGGTGTGCATTGACCTTGAGTTTTGGAGTTGTAGTTCACCTACATCCAGAAAGCACTGTGGACTGAAACAATGATGAATCTGGGCCAAACTTGGCATGAACACTCACTATGCCCAAATTTGAACACTGGTGAACTTTGAGGAAAATAGACTTGAAGAGAAGAACAGGCGGAATGATCTTCAGCCTTCTCTGCCAAAGGGGTTCCTAAGACCATCAGAAATATGGTGTGTTTCCCCCCCCCCCCCCAGGGATTCTAATCCCCAGGTTGAGAAATGCTGCTTTACAACAATTGAACAGTGAGTCCACATTATTTTGGTGATGTAACCATGGCCAGAGTTTTTTGATGGCAAATGTACCATTTTAGATGTCATAGCCTATAGGCAATTCACTGATCTATTTAACAAGATAATAAAATATCACCCTGACATTTCAAATAATTTCCTTATTTCAGTCATTCCCCTTGAAAAATTAACTCTGCTCGCCAGACATTCTCACTATAGGTACTTGAGTTGCAGAAGTATTTCCCCTTGTTCCACAGAAGAACATATTAGTAAAGAGATATACCATGATATTTATTCCTTGCTTTACTCACTCATTACTTTGGGTTATTCAAACTCAACATGGACATGTGTAGATCTATGAATAGTACTCAATATATTAAAGTAAGAACCATATGGGGCCCTCTCTATGCTCCAGAAATAATTACTTGTTTGATTACAGTAGCCCTTTGACATTTACTTTAGTGTTTAATGGGCAGAACAATTTGTGAGCTACTTATAAAGGTTAAATTATAATTATAATGCTATCTAAAATCGTAATTGCCATGGCAAGGGGTACAATTTTTACAATGTTTCAATCTCCGGCTTCTTTCTTCACTTTATTTACATGCACTGTAGGTAAACAGAGATGGGCTAATCTTAGGATGCGTGGTTAAGGTTTGCTTATCTTTCTCCAATAATGATAGGCAGAGATTAAAGAGACACTACATAAACACATACTTCTGCTGTATCCAAATAGCAGGACGCAACAAGAAACACACAATAGAAAGTTAAAAGCTTTTAAGAAAAAGGATGAAATTGGGCTAAAAATTATCCATGTGAAAACGATGGCAATAAGACCTCACTGTTAATTCAACATTTCTCTTTATGCATCTTTTAAATACTGTTGAACAAACTATCAGGCCATACTGTTCTGGATAGCTTAATGTGTGGTTACATGGATCTTTCAGATCGAATTTATACTGATTGTAATGTTAATAAGTGGCAATGCAATAGTTTAGGCTAGTTTATAGAGGAGTCAACTCAGTTAAATGATGCGATGAGTCAGCTTACTGATAGACCTACTGTTTCAGAAGAATGTAATTAACTTTCCTATTTACTTGTTGCATTCAGTAATCACTTGTACCCTGAACAGCAAACAGTAACATGGATTCAATGTGATTGAAAGAGAAAAGGCTGACGATACCTTATTAAAGTAACTTAGGCTTTTGCTGAATCAGAGTGTTAGTCCATCTAGCAAGTATTGTCTGCAACTGAGCCTCAAAATAACCACCTTATGTACTCATATATAAGTAGAAATTTGAGTCAAAAAAATCAACTCAAAAAACAGTGTTGACTTATCCTCAGATAAGTGTGAGTACTGAACCTTAACTTTATCTAAACAAGAACCATTCCCTTCTCCGAATAGAGTGGTGACAGACAAGAGCATAGTCCTTCATCGGAAGATCCAAAAGGAGCACCAATTCTTTCTACCCTCTCTGCCACAATGCTGTTTCTGGTTTTTTAAAATGTGACCAGATGTGGCTAGTCTCCTGAGGCTGCATTGGTGTTTTCCCCTCTCCATGTGATTGCCCTTGACTTATCCACAGGTCCTATCACAACCTCAATTTTGGCCCCCAAACCTGCTCTTCACTTATACATGAGATCGACTGATACATGGATATATGCAATCATTACAAATGTCATTTTACTTTTATTTAATTCAATTCTTGTAATAACTAAGGCAAAACTAAACTACATTGTGATTATAACTTATCAAGGAATAATATCACAACTTTTGCACCAAAATTGTAGTTCTTTAACTACTTTTTATTTACTTTTACACTTACAGGACATAGATGGTCTTACTCTTTTAGTATGCTTTGTACTACACAGCAGTGGCTCTTAGTACTTTAAGAATGTACAGTAACCATGTCAGTTTTTCAAGAGGGATAACCACAAAGTAACATAGACTCCTATGCCCCAAAGATAATAAAATCTTTTTCCTAAAGAAATGTAAAACCCAATGGTTGTAGGCACTTTCCTGCACAGAAATTTCATAAAAGTCAAGACATTCATTGTTATGGTTGCTTTGGTTAATGTTTTATTGGTGCTGGCTTCTGATGAAATAGGATCTATCTACAAAAGCTTATGTCAAAATAAAATTTGCTAGTTTTGACATTTTTCCTGGAGGGTGATTTTTTATATGAAATAAACTAACACAACTATCCCCTCTCAGAGTAGCCCTATACAAAAGGGTCTCCATTTACATTGGGATTGCATTCCTCAACTTGTGGTGTAAATTGAAATTAATGTAAAGACCTCATCAGACGGATGGGGGCAAAGTGGGGGAAAGCACAGGACAGCAGAGGGAACAATCAAACTTGGTTCCTTCCCATCTTCTGTCTTCCCAAATCATTTCCCCCTTCAGATCCATCATTCTCTGATACCTCTTTGCTTTCTTCAGTGTGGAGTCAGGTAACACCCAACACCGCCACGGGCACTCTGAGCTCTCTTTCCTTGCTATTGCCAAAACAGAGCCCAATGGAGCCCTGCCAGAAGTTGCCCTGCATCATATGATGGCCTCTGTGTGACTCCATTCCATTAGTGGAGAGAAGTACAATATGCTCCTATTTCTGTGTCTGATGAGGTCCAAAATTAAAAGAGTGTTTCATAATGAATCATAGAATGCTAGGTTCTAACTGAACTGAAGTAAGCACAAAGTTAGTGATTTTACTCAACTCAAACACTGTAGAGATTGAAACCACAAAAATTAACACCTTTTCTAGGCTAGACAAATAATAATAATAATAATAATAATAATAATAATAATAATAATAATAATAATGCTGGGATCTGCACATCACACAGTCCTAGACACTTGGGAAGTGTTCGACTTGTGGTTTTGTGAAACGAAATCCAGCATATCTATCTTGTTTGCTGTGTCATACAACATTGTTGCGGCAATAATAATAATAATAATAATAATAATAATAATAATAATTTATTATGATTCACCTCTTCTGATGGCTTGAAGCAGGGTATAACAAAGTCAAAACATATGAACCTAAAATACATACAGCAAAATATATTAAAACACACCAGTATAAAAATATGCACCAAACACAGGGTACAAAATTAACACCTAGTAGCAACAGAATGTAAATCAAAACTGCTGATTGAAAATTGGCTGGATAAACCTGCCGGAATAAATAGACCTTCAATAGATAGACCTAAACAGCTCATTTATCTGTGAGAGCTCTTCTGGCAGGTGATTCCACAGTGCTGGGGTGCTCAATGAAAATATGCAGATGTTCTCCAGACAGATCAAAAGGGCAGTAACTGCTGATCCTAGTTGTCTTGGTTGGGGTAAGCTGACTTGCCATTAGGTGACAGCTCCTCTTCATGGAAGCATACAGAGAGCATCTGGTAAAACTCTGTTCTTGCTGTGCCTTGTCCAACAGGCTTCCTGCACATCAGGATCAAGAGAGGCAACACATATCCTGCTGGCTTATCTGTACACAAGGACAGAGAGCACACCAGGAGAAACAGCACAGCTCTTGTACAATAACCAGCTGCAATGGAAAAAAAATGGGAGGGGGGGGGGAGCGGGAGACCTCATGCAAAACACCCTCTGATTTCTCTCTTTCCATTACATCTTCAGTATTAAACAGGTTTTAAGATGCCACAAGGTTCTTCATCATGTTTGTTTCAGCATGCTTAAAACAGGGTGCATCTACACTGTAGAAGTAATGCAGTTTGGCATTACTTTAACTTCCATGGCTAAGTGATTCCATGGAATCATGGAAGCTGTAGTTTTACAAGGTCTTTAGCCTTTCTCTGCCAAAGAGTGCTCATGCCTCACGAAATTACAAATCCCAGGATTATATAGCATTGAGCCATGGCAATTAAAGTGTTGTCAAACTGCATTAGTTCTATGGTGTACTGTCATGGAGCCAGATCCCAGGGCTGAATTTCCAAGCCCTGAATCTGACTTCATAACATAAAACAACCCTGCAAGCACCTGGCGGGAGGAGATAAAATGAGCCTGGGAACTCAGAGTTGAAAGTATAAACAATTATAATTGCTGTAGTGTGTGGGAATAGAAATCATGGTAGAAATGTGATCCCGAAGGTGGGGTTTGATGATGATATTTGCGTGTGATATTACGTTGCATCAGAAGTGATAAAATTAGATGTATGTAAACATTAGGTCATTCTCGACTTTTCCGAAGTCATGTATTCTTCAATAAAGATTGAATTTGAGAGCAGCTATCTTTGATCTGCGTTCAGACTGGTCCTTTGAAGTGAGCCTGACATTAAAGTCGAGAATCCATTTCTCACCCTCCTGCGGAATTCGCAGTGAAGTGATAATGAGTGAAGAAGGAGATCAAAGCCCAAATGGGGCAGAGAGGCCTTTGCAAGGGGCCCGGCCGAAGAGAGAAGAAACGCTGCAAGCCATAGCTTCCTCTACGGGGTACCCCAGGCCGAACGGCGTGACCCAGAGAATTCCCAGGGGAGGAAGAGGCGTCTCTGCGGCTGCAGAAACCAGTTGGGGATCTGGAGGAAGTATGCCGGAGACCGTGGCCCTGCGGTTATCCATCCTGGAAACTAATTTATCCAGGCTGTCGGAAACCGTGGGGAGATTGGTGCCATTATTGGAAGAGAATCTCCAAAAGGAGCCCAGCCGATATGGCGCCGAGAGAGAACCAAGTAAAGAAGGAGATTGGAGCCAGAGGGGCCAGCGAGCGTCCACGCAGAGTCCCGTGGCGGCAAGGGACGAGGGAGATGAGGAATGCTGGCGGGAGCTGGAGTTCCGGGACAGAATGGCGCGAGAAGTGGAGCGTCAGCGAGCCCTGGGAACTCTGAGGCCGCCATCTCCAACAGAGCTCCCAACCCCCCGAATGGGCGTCGGGGTGGAAAGGCCACTGGGGCCAGAGATCGGGTCCAGTGGATTAGCAGACGAAGGCGGAGAGGAGCGGGGGATCCAGGAAGAGGAGGAGGATGTGCCGTACGACGAGGAAAGGCGAGATGAGGGGGCTACAGCAAGGCCAGTATGCGGATGGGCGGAAGAGCCGACGGCGGCGGCATACTTTCGGGAGCCGCGCAGAATGACCACCGGAGTGGGGCGCGGCGTGTTCCAAGGAGCCGCCCGAGGAAACCTGATGCAACCCTTCCCCATGCCTCCCAGACAGCATCAACGGGCTGCAGAATGGATGCCTAGAAGGGAAGATCTCAAACTAGAATACGGAGGGGAATCAGATGAACTGAACTTTTTTCTAATTAGCATCAGAGGATACATGGAAGACAATGCACACACATTCCCCTCCGAGGCAAGCAGGGTTCGAGCCATCGGCAACACACTAAAGCGAGGAGCAGCCAGCTGGTACGTGCAACTCCATGCCAGACACGACCCATGCCTGAGGTCAGTGCCCCGCTTCCTCGCCGCACTGGAAAACCGGTTCAGAGACCGGCTAGAGCAATTGAGGGCTCGAGACCAGCTGAAAGGAATAAAGCAGAGGGACAAAACAGTGCCCGAGTACGCAGAGGAATTCCTTCACCTCGCGGAAAGGGTACCAGAATGGTCTGAAGTGACCAAAGTGGAGTTATTTAAAGAGGGACTGCGCCCCGAGATTTTCAGCTGGGCAGCGCACAGAGACGACCCCGAAACGCTCCAGGGATGGATTCAACTAGCGGGGCGCGTCGAATCCACCCTGGCCCAAGTAAAGCGCTTCAGGAGCGGCAGCGGCCAGCAAAGACCGGTGGCGAGGGGTCGAGGAGAAACGAGGAAGCAGGAAAGACCCGGAGGGAGGCCGGGGATTCCCTCCAGAGGAGACGACAACAAACCTAAACCGGGATGCTTTGTATGTGGGAAGACGGGCCATCGAGCAGCAGAATGCTGGGCCCGGAAGGGGGAGCCGCCAAAAGCCCCAAAGCCCAAGCCAGCAACCGGGAGGCGCGCGGAAGAGGAGGTGCAGGCCCCAGAATCTTCAGAAAAACTGGTGAGTCGGGACAACCGCATGATAGTAGTGCCAATCTGCCTCTCAGGGCTAGAAAATCGGGCCACCTGCAAGGCATTTGTGGATTGTGGGTGTTCTAGAAATATTATAACCCCGGAGTTAGCAGGAGCGCTGAAATGCCAGCAGATGGCGCTTGACTCCCCAATTGCATTTTCGCAGCTAGATGGATCAGTCGCTGCTGGGGAAGCATCTACAAAGGAAATACGAGGAATCCCATGTAAAATAGGCAAATGGGAAGGAAGAATATCCTTTGTGATAGCCCCTATTGCCACATACCACGTAATATTAGGGATACCATGGCTCGAACAGGCAAATCCTGAAGTAGATTGGAGAGGGAAAAGCCTAGCATTCAAAGAACAGCAGATGCAATGGGAGATAAGCAAAATTGCAGAAGAGGAGGACGAGGAAGATGAAGCAGAGGAAATAGACCCACAGCTATTGCCACCTGAATACAGGGACTTTGTGGATGTTTTCAATCAGAAAGAGGCCAGTAAATTGCCTCCCAAAAGGAATATAGAAGTAGAAATTGAAATAACCCCAGGAGCAAACTTACCCAAACCAAAAGTGTATCCCATGTCTGTGCAGGAGAAGGAGGAATTGAGGAAATACATTGATAAAAACCTGGCGCGAGGCTTCATTAAGCCATCCAATTCTCCTCTCGGGGCCCCAGTGTTATTTAGGAGAAAGAAAGATAACTCCCTAAGATTGTGCATTGATTATCGAAATTTAAACGCAATTACTAAGGACAATAAATACCCTATGCCCTTAGTCAAGGATTTAATTACCGTATTGAAGAAAGGGAGCATATTTACTAAACTGGATTTAATTGAAGCGTATCATAAATTAAGGATCAAACCGGAGGATACTTGGAAAACTGCATTTTCCTGCGCATTCGGCCATTTTGAATACGAAATTTTGCCTTTCGGGTTAAAAAACGGAGGCGGCTGCTTTATGCAGCTTATAAATGAAATACTACACCCGTTATTGTACAGAGGGGTATTCATATTTCTTGATGATATCTTGATTGTAACTGAAGATAAGGAAAAGCACGTAAAATTGGTCCGGGAAGTTTTGCAGAGACTAAGAGAAGCAAAGCTGTACGCAAAACTGTCCAAATGTGAATTTAATAAAACTCAAATTGACTTTCTGGGGTATCGGATATCTCCAGAAGGGTTAGCTATGGATCCAGCTAAAGTAGCAGATGTGAAAGAATGGGGAGTGCCTCAAACAAGGAGGCAATTACAATCATTTCTGGGGTTTGCAAATTTTTACAGACCCTTCATAAAAGGTTTCGCGCAAATAACCGCACCCCTTACAGAACTTTTAAAAACAAAAGGGAAAGGGGAGACAGCAAAAGTGAAAGCTCCTGGCGCCAAACTGAGTTGGACGCCAGAATGCCAAAAGGCATTCGAAACCTTAAAAGAATGCTTCACTGAAGGACCCATCCTAAAACACCCCGATATCAGGAGCCCTTTCATAATCCATTGCGATGCCTCAGACTGTGCGTATGGGGCAGTACTATTGCAAAAAGATCAAAATGGGAACTTAAAACCCTGTGGATATTTGTCACGGAAGTTCAGCGAAACTGAAAAAAGTTGGCCAATATGGGAAAAAGAGGCATTAGCCATATTAAAAGCCTTAGAATGCTGGCGACACTTCCTCGAAGGAAGCGGAATCCCATTTGAAATTTGGTCTGACCATAAGAACCTACAGTATTTAAAGTCTCCTAGAAAATTGTCCCCCAAACAAATTAGATGGGCGCAATACTTCAGCAGATTCGATTTCCAATTAAAGTTTTTTCAAGGGAAGCAGAACGTCTTGGCAGATGCTCTTTCACGCATGCCTCAACACGAAGGCATAACCACAGCAAAAGAGGGGACAATATTCTCTGACAAACAATGGGGCTTAGCTGTCAGGACAAGAGCACAAACCCAAAAGGAGGACACGGCTTTTGTTGAACTCGGCGGGGAAGAAAACTGGGGAAATGAACTTAAACAGTCTTATGAAGGAGATCAATGGATCGCGTCCAACGCAGAAAAGGGGGAACAGAAGGGGGGATTTTGGTTTGTAAACAAGAAACTGTATATCCCAGCAATATTAAGGATTAAGATTCTGCATCGTTTTCACAACAACCAGAGCGCTGGTCATACAGGAATTACAAAAACAACAAAGGCAATAGTAAAACATTGTTGGTGGCCAGGAATGAGGAAGGACATAAAGAATCATGTTGTTCAATGTGATGATTGTGCCAGAAATAAATCGGGAGGAGGGAAGCCTATGGGATTGTTACAAACAGTAGCGGAACCTACCAGACCTTGGGAATGTGTAGCTATGGACTTTGTGGGAGAACTGCCGGTTAGCAAAGGACATCGTTATATTTGGACAGTATTAGACCTGTTTTCTAAACAGGCTCACTTTATAGCGCTGACGAAACTACCATCGGCTGAGAAACTAGCTGAATTGTACATAAATCATATTTACAAACTACATGGATGTCCCAGTAGAGTAGTCAGTGACAGAGGAGTACAGTTCACAGCAAAATTTTGGGAAAAATTCTTGGAGATGCTAGGAGCAGAAAGGAGTCTAAGTTCTGCTTTTCACCCCATGACAAACGGGGCGGTAGAACGTACTCAGCAAACGCTTGGGCAGTTCCTTCGAATGTACTCTAACTTGAGACAAAATGACTGGTCTAGGTGGTTGGCTTTTGCGGAACTAGCCTTTAATTCAACTATACATTCAGCAACAAATAAAACCCCCTTTGAAGTAGTTTACGGGTATGAAATACAGCCTTTACCCCAGTTGCCAAGGTGGACAGAAAATGAGGAAACAGAGGCAGGGAAGTGGAAAACGCAAATGCTAGAATGTTGGAGTCAAGTGACTGCATCCTTAAAGGAAGCACACAAAAAGTATAAAGCGTTCGCAGACAGAAAGAGGGTGGAAGGCGATAAATTAAATAAAGGAGATCTAGTGTGGTTAAGTACCCAAAACATCAAATTGGGGCTACCTTCAAGAAAACTGGGCCCCAAATATATTGGACCATTCAGAATACAGGGTGTTATCAATGAAGTGACTTTCCAGTTGGCATTGCCAAAAAGTTTAGGGAAAATACACCCAGTATTCCATCGCAGCTTACTGAAAAAGTATATGGGGACTTTGGACAAAATGGACACATAGAGTTATTGTTTGATTTGTTTCAGAACTATGATGAAAGAAGAACCGAAGAGGAGGACGAAGAAAACGAGGGCGCCATGTCATGGAGCCAGATCCCAGGGCTGAATTTCCAAGCCCTGAATCTGACTTCATAACATAAAACAACCCTGCAAGCACCTGGCGGGAGGAGATAAAATGAGCCTGGGAACTCAGAGTTGAAAGTATAAACAATTATAATTGCTGTAGTGTGTGGGAATAGAAATCATGGTAGAAATGTGATCCCGAAGGTGGGGTTTGATGATGATATTTGCGTGTGATATTACGTTGCATCAGAAGTGATAAAATTAGATGTATGTAAACATTAGGTCATTCTCGACTTTTCCAAAGTCATGTATTCTTCAATAAAGATTGAATTTGAGAGCAGCTATCTTTGATCTGCGTTCAGACTGGTCCTTTGAAGTGAGCCTGACAGTGTACCATAGACACACCACTAGTCACTCTTTTGGCATTGTTAATGTTAGCACTTACTCTCTCTCAATTGTGAAACACTTATTTCCACTCACAGCCAAACTCCAAGATTCCAGTTTCTTCCTCCCTTTCACAAGTGGACATCTTAGCCGCCAAAGGAAATTCCTTCTTGCCGGCAACACCAATACTGCAGTTGCTGTCTCCGGCTCCTCACTTTTCCAGCCTAGGCTGGGAAAAGAAACCCAATGTAGTCACCGCACTCTCTTCATTCTCTCTCTTTGTTTAATGGCACAGGTGTGCTGGGAGACTTTTACATTGTTAGTGAAACATTTATTTCTAGAGAAATGATGTTAGTGGTCTATTTTTATTGTCTCTTGTTATGTTTTTAGGATTATCAACACTACAAGCTGTTCTGGATACTGCAGCTGAAAAGAAATGGCAAGTGACTGCTATAAATGTGGGGAATATTAACAATGATAGAAAAGATGAAACATACCGCTCATTGTTTCAAGATTTGGAGTTGAAAAAGGAAAGGCAAGTAATTCTCGACTGTGAACGGGATAAAGTCAACGACATTGTAGAACAGGTTTGCTACCCTCTATTTTTCAATGTCTAACAATGTAAGCTTGTGTGAAATATACTGCTGTAACATCTATTTATCATCAGGATTGATTTGTGTTTAGATTAGAGCTTGGAACATTATTTTTACAAGCAATTTGCTTGTTGTAATGGGGAAGAAATAATTTATTTTGTTCCTTGTCTCTGTTTACTCAAAGTAATTTGTTAAGGTTCTTCATAGTAATGTTTTGTTTTTAATTAATTCTTAAAGCATGTAAGATACAAAATGGCAAAAAAACCCTGCCCAAATGACTAGTCAAATATGATTTTGGAACTAATTGAGTAAATATACTGGTTATGAATATTTGTGTCTTTGTGTTACTAGGAAGCATGTTGCTATTTATTAAACACCCCCAAAATCATAATTTTACTGATTGTTGTTGTTGTTGTTGTTGTTGTTATTATTATTATTTCTTTTAATGTGTTTTTAGCTTTGGTTAGTTTCAATATCAGGAGTCAAGTGTTGATACTAACAGCTAATGCTGGTACAATTGGCTTTCTATATCCACAAATTATGCATCCATGGATTCTGCCATTAATGGTTTAGGATTTTTTTAAATAAATCTAAACAGTAAACATAATTTTAACATTTTATACATGGGACTACTATTTTACTACCACATTATATATAATGGAGCTTGGGTATCCATGGATTTTGGTATCCATGGTGAGGTCTAGAAACCAAACCTAGTGGATACCAAGGACCCACTGGTACTATTTTACATACTTGGGAGATAATGTCAATACGGATTTATCAAAGAGAAATCCTGCTGATAAAATAGAAACAGACTACTTCTTAACATGTGTGTAAAATTGTTGTATTAATTGTTATCTAGATAGTAAAATATGTTTTGTATGAATGGGTGGCATTTCTGTTTGCATATGGGAGGGAAAGGATAAAGCTGCTGATTTCCATTGGTTCCCCCAACTTACACTGCATTGTATGGCATTTCATAAGATTTTGTGAGTCTCAGTGATGGATATGGAGCATAATGAGCTGTGATCAGAAGGACTAAAAGGGCTCATTGCCAGACAATGTAGTTATTCATAAAATATCTACATGTTTGCATGCAGAGTGGTACTCAAAATGGGACTGCTTTTCAGCAGGAACAGAAAGTGAATGTATAGGCTGAATGTCTCATGCAAGGTCACTTGCTTTCATCTAGTTCTCAAAGCTGGAGACCACTGTTTGGGTACTTCAGCTGATGAAGATCTATAAAGAAGTCTATCAGAGATTGCAGGTCAACCCCATAATGCAACACAGAGGGCTTTGTGTGTAATCGATCAACAGTAGTTGGATCCCCACTATCTTCTTATGTTAAAGTAATTGGAGTGTAACCCTTTTAGTTTCATTAACATTAAAGGACTAAATCAGCAAGAATCTATATATTTCAATTGATTGCAGAAGAGATTTTATTTTTTTATATAATGAAACTACTTTATTTGCCTAAGAGAGGCCAGCGTGGGCACTTCCTTTCTTAAGAATGTTAAGTAAATCAAGAATACTTTTCAATGACAGGAAATTTCAAAGACAGATACAAAGTGGCATATATGTCCTCTATAGGCACTTTTCAGGCCCTCCAACAATGCTCTATGGATCCTTGGGTCAGAAGTGCTTTCAATAGGATTTGCTGTCATCCACACAAAATCCAGGAACATATCCCTCATAGATATGGGGGTCATACTGTATGGCTATATAGAATTATTGGTGGAGAAGGTAATAGGCAAAGGTGGATGTCAACCTGGTAGAAAAATAATAAATACTGGGAAAAGCTACCTGAATATATTGATCACAATCCACTAGGTCAGGGGTTCTCAAACTTTTCAACCATGGAGCCCTTTTTGAAGCAAAAGTTTCTCATGGAGCCCCATAATAATAATAATAATAATAATAATAATAATAATAATAATAATAATAATAATAATAATAATAATAATGGTATAGTGGACTAAGTGACTTGAAGGCTGGGTTGCTGACCTGAAAGCTGCCAGGTTTGAATCCCACCTGGGGAGAGTGCAGATAAGCTCCCTCTATCAGCTCTATCCATGCGGACACGAGAGAAGCCTCCCACAAGGATGGTAAAACATCAAAAACATCCGGGCGTCCCCTGGGAAACATCCTTGCAGATGGCCAATTCTCTCACCCCAGAAGCGACTCAAGTTGACATGAAAAAAATAAAAAAATAAAAAACTTTATTTTTATATCCCACTCCCATCTTTCCAAGGGGACTCGGAGCGGCTCACATGGGGACAAGCCCAACATCAACATACATTAAAACACAATCATAATGTAAACCAATATAAAACAATAAAACAATATAAACAGCATAAACAACATAAAACATAAAACATATCAAGTCATTAGAGTTTGAGCATAGTGCAAAATATATGAGGTAAAATTATACAGACTCTACATGAGGCTCAAGGATAAAATATAGGGCGATCAAGGAAGAAAGGTAGGACTCATTTAAAAATTAAAATTAACAAGGACAAGGAACATTCATAAAGTGCAATCGTGACAAGCTGATTCTAACTGGAACTATTCATTCAAAAGCACATCGAAATAGCCACGTTTTAAGGTCCTTATGAAAGATGGACAGGGAGGGTGCCAGCCTGATCTCCCTGGGGAGGGAGTTCCAGAGCTGAGGAGCCACCACCGAGAAGTCCGTCTCCCTCGTCCCCACCAACTGCTCCTGAGACGGAGGTGGGAGTGAGAGAAAAGCCTCCCCAGAAGATCTCAAGGCCCGCATGGGTTCATAGGGGAGGAGGTGGTCATGGAGATAAGCAGGTCCTGAACCGTTAGAAATGTTATATATATATATATATATATATATATATATATATATATATATATATATGTGTGTGTGTGTGTGTGTGTGTGTGTGTGTGTGTGTGTGTGTGTATAAGGCATGGGCTGGGCTAGTGGCAGATTGATGGAGAATGCAAAAAAAAGGAAAGAAAGTAAGAAATAAAATATTTAAAATGAAGAACAATTTTAACCAACATAGAATTAACAGTCCATCTGAGCCTATCCAGTGGGTCAACTGTCCAACACCCTTCTGCCATGTAGCAAAAACACAATCAATGTACCCCCAACAGATGGCCATCCAATAATAATAATAATAATAATAATAATAATAATAATAATAATAATAATAATGGCAGAAACTCCAGGAGCCATCCAGTCCAACCCCTTCTGCCAAGCAGGAAAAGCACAATAAAAGCAACCCCTGAGCGGTGTGAGGGAAATAAGGTTTTGGAAACAAAGAAAGGGGGGAGGGAGGATCTGGGCAGCAAGGAGAAGAGTCTGGGCAGCGAGGGAGGCCAGGGAGAAACAGTCTGTGCTCCGAAGAGGACACTGCTGCTGCTGCTGTTTTTCCGGCAGCTTAAAACTTTAATTTCCCTGTATTTCTCAGGAGGAGGAAAGAGGAGGAGGCAGGAAGCAGCATGGCCCCATGGACCCCCTCATTATCACCCATGGAGCCCCAGGGGCTCCTCAGAACACAGTTTGAGAACTCCTGCACTTGGTGACTTTCCTAGCTAAAGATTAATGAAGTAAATAGGAAATCATTGCATTTGGATTAGATCCGTTTCCAGAATCAGCCATCAAATCAACTTCAAAGTTGCATTGAAGGCCTATTTATTAATGACATCTAAAATTTAAATCCATATTTTTAATCTTCAAAGAAGTTATTTTCTGTTGTATTAACTTGTATACTAGAACTACTTGTTGATCACTAAGGTTAGGACTCAGCGGTATACTTCTGCAGGATTTTACTGCATCTTACTAAATCAGTGATAGCTCTCCCTTCTAATGTTCTCTGGGTGCCTTAAAGTTTTCAGTGATATAACAGCAAGAGTAGAAAGGTGGGAAGAACTCTGTTAGTAGAAGCTGTGAGATCTAGTGGAGGTAGACTGTTGGATCCTGGCCTTATTGCCTTATTCAATGTATTTCTTGGTATCAGTGTATTTTTTTTCCAAAGAAAATTAATTACATGGTTTCTTTCCAGGTAATTACAATTGGTAAACATGTAAAAGGATATCATTACATCATTGCAAATTTGGTAAGTCTGTTTAATACTTACTTCATATACTTAAAGCTGGCATCATGTTAGGAAATTACTCCATTGTAAAGTGACTTGCATTTATGTAAATGTCAATTGTGCCATTACCCAAAGTTCATAGGAGAGCAGAGAGAGAAAACTGCATCATTGAGACCATAGTGCAGTGGAACTTTCAGTGTGCATGTTCTGAAATGGTCCCAATGCACAATTTGTCCTGAAGTGTGATAGGGCTCAATGTACAAAGTTCCCCAATGCACAAGGTGTCCTGCTGCACAATGTAAGCCCCTGTTGTACAATAAAACATCTGGTGGTGTCCCAATGTGCATTGTTGCTTGTGAATGATAGCCCCTGATACAGGATTTCAGCCAATGTTTACACAGTTCAAAGAACTTTGTGTGGGCTGATTATCATTATCATAATTCATTAAAAGGTGGTAATTCCACATCTCTTGTTTGCTTCCCTGTTCTAATTTCTAACTTTCATACATATTGTCCACACATCTGCTTCTAAGGGACTTTCCACATTTGTCCAGTTTTGCATTTATGTATTTCCCCTTTCCCTACACATATTTTCATTGCCCTCTACAGCATCACCTCACAAATGCATTTTTCATAGTCTTCTGATCTTTAAAAAATGACATTTATTTAGAGGAGATTTGCCATTTTCTTCCTCTTAATCACAGAGCATGTGACTTGACCAAAGTCTATAGCTCTGGGGTTTTTTCAGAGATTCAGACCACTAAATACCCCATAAAATACAAATTTCACAATTCCATAGGCTGGAACCATGGCAGTTATTAAAATCAGAATACTATTGTGTAATGTGAAAGGATCCCCAATAGAAGGAAAAACCTTGTTTTAATGTGTATTTCAAGCATGTGTGTCAAATGTGCATGTTAACTCAGCTTTTTCCTTTGGTTCTCTCATTGACTGAAAAGTTAGAGAACTGATGAGCTGACCAATGTTTCTATTGCCCAGGGATTTAATGATGGAGATTTGTCAAAAATACAATTTGGAGGAGCCAACGTTTCAGGATTTCAAATAGTGGACTATGATGACCCCTTGGTATCGAAATTTATACAACGCTGGTCAACTCTGGAAGAAAAAGAGTATCCAGGAGCACACACTAGTACAATAAAGGTACACTAATTTGGTTCTGTATTTAGAACAATATACACTTTGAAAATCATTATTGTTCCTTGCTACTGTTGAAATATTTTGTTGTTATGTGCCTTCACATCAATTCTGACATATGATGACCCTAAGGTGAAACTATCACAGGGTTTTCTGGGATGAGTGTGTGTGACTTGCCTTGGGTAATGGCAATGCATTTTGATGGACAATCATGCTAATCCATTCTAGTAGGGGGAAAGCTAAATAGCAACATTTTATTATGGCATAAACTTTCACAGATAAGCACTGACTTCACCAGATTCATAAACTGTTATTCTCAGTTGATGTATCCAAATATTAGCAATAATTTTATCATATATCTATGAAGAATGTGAAACTACAAAAATAAAAATACTAATTTTTATGACAGATGAAAAAATATAGTGGGTCATTATGTTTTGTAATAAGAAAGCCCACAATCAGTACTGGTAAATTGATTGAATTGTCCAGTAATGTATTAATCATATGAATGATCTTTACAATTCAATTCATATAAATAAAGTATAGTACAAATTGATTTATAAAATTCAATTTCTTAATAAATTCTTCTTCAGCAGTTAATACTAGAAAAGAAGGAGCAGCGATACTAAGAGTAATTTATCTGTTTTATGGGGCAAAGGAAGCTAGGCTGTAATGTGCCATATATACGACTAATAATAGAGAAAGTGGAAATGAAACTCAGCACACTGTCAAAGAGTTAGTGATTAAAGGGGAAAGGAAAAAGAGAATGACCCAGGATAAAATGCAGTGATAAAATCTTCATTAATCTGCTTCTAGCCAGATGCTGTTTTGAACTATATCATATTGCGCATGTTCACAAAACTAATATACAATAGCAAAAATAATTATGCACATCACCTCAGTCAGTGAGAAAGAATACTGTATTGTATGCTTTGTAATGCATTCAAAATTTAATTCTTCGAAACCCAGTGTCTCTTTTATAAGCGTAAACTTAATAATGAGAGAAAATGTGATGTAATGGTTTGAGAATTGGACTATGACTCTGAAAACCAGGGTTGTGAAAAATATCTCTGAAGAAAGCTAGTCTCTTTACTTTGATGATCCACACATAAACACAGTGCTGACCAATGACAAAGGTCCAGGTAACCTAACCCCCCACTGAAGTTTGCTGGTTTGTTGGCAAGCCCTTCACTGGTTTACTATTCTCTGCAAAACTGTGGGGGGAATGGGGAAGCAGCAAAGAGCTCACCAACCACCCCATGAAACCTAAACACCAGCACAGTTCATGGGCTGTTGGCAAACTTTCACTTCTTAACCTCTCTCCAAAGCCATGGGACAATCGGGGAAGCAGTGTAGTTAGCTAACTGTCCTCTGAAGCTTATGCCCCAGCAAGCTTCAGGGCAGTTGAGTTGGCAAGTCCTTCACTGCTTCCACACTTCCTCAATGGTGAGATGAGAAAAACTGCAAAGAGCTTGCCATTCATCCCCTAAAGCAAGGGCGTCAAAGTCATTTTCACTGAGGGACACATCAGCCTTATGGTTGCCTTCAAAGGACTGTTTGTGATTGTAAAGACCTTATCCCACACTAAATTTTTCCCATTTTTCTACACTGGCATAATGGAGTCCAAAGGATGTCTTCCTATGATGGGCAGCCACTTCTGGAGGGAAGCGGGTAAAAGTTGTAGGATGGCTGGCTGTCCACAAATATTGATCTTGCCAGGATAGGTCGCGTCCCTATTATTAAAGACGCCTTCCCCTGTCCCTCCCTTCCCATGGGATAAGGTTGTAAGACTATATAGAGGTAATCATGTTGCCCTTGCATTGAATGCCTTGTGGGCCATGTAAAATGATTTGGCCTGCATGCCTTGCGTTTGACACATGTGTCCCAAAGCCTACACATAGGCAAGCTTTAAGGGAATAGCAAATCCACAAATAATGAAATCCATGAATGCTAAACCTGTGAATGTAGAGGGCTGACTCCAGTTGGAACTATCATTATGTTTAGGTCTGTGTGCATGTGCATATTCTCATGGATGCAGTCTCCAATTATTCCACAAAAAAACAAATACAAATACAGTCAGGATTTACATTCCTGCATAAGGCTTTCTCTTCACTCCAACTTTAAAGACTCATGAACTGTAGTGATCCTTCTTTTCGTCATGCTGTCTCCTGAGTTTCTCCCCTTATTGTGACAATTTGCAGTTATCTCATGGGCAACTGCTGTTTTTAAGTGTTCATGTTACTTGTAGCTGTCATAGGGTTTTAGCCATGAAAAATAAGATGCGAGTCTCTTGTGGCAGTACTATCAGCCACAAAGATTTTAGCAAGGAATATAAGACAAGAAGGAAATCTAGGAGGAGTACCTTCACTTTAGCTAGCAGGACTGTCAAGAGGTTTGCCAAAATTTCATTCCCCCAGAAAAGCTTGTGAGCAACAAATTATTATCTGTGGGTCTTTTTCTTTATCAATAAATTTCTACCATAGTGAAGGCATTTTAATGCAGTCTAGCAGTAATTATTGGGAAAGCAGATGTTCAGAGCAGTTTACATTAATGTAAAATCAATTTTGTTAGACTGCATAGTTGTTTCTGTTTTTGATTTTATTTTGATGTTTAGGTTAGCTGTAAACAGCATTTAATTAAGGTGTAGTGTTTAAGGTAACACTTTGGGGGCATTTTTTGTTTACTTTTCTCGGTAAAAGAAATAATAAAATAAATATTATGGAATTGGTTGTAAGATGAAGTCTGTGGAACTCCTTTATAGTTCCCTCTCAGGTCATAAATTCCAGCCCAGTTTACGGCTCTGGCACGGTTTATCTGTTGGAACGTATCTTCCCCTGTGAGCCACCTCGGAAATTAAGATCATGCTCTTGGTCCCGCCTGCCTCACAAGCGCAGCTGGTGGGGACGAGAGACAGAGCCTGCTCAGTGGTGGCCCCTCAGCTGTGGAACTCTCTCCCCAGTGACATCAGATCAGCTACCTCCCTTTTAGCCTTCAGAAGGAAAGTAGAAACATAGCTTTGGGATCAGGCTTTTGGTAATTAGTATAGTGCAATAATAGACTTGGAATAATGTATAATTGACGACGGAATGGCAATCATAATTTTCGGATGATGTGATTTTTATATTGAATGTGATGTTTTAAATGTTTAATATGTATTAATTTTAAATTTTCGTTGATTTTTAGTCTCTGTTGTATGTATTTTAAGGCATCTAATGGTCACCATATGTAAGTCGCCTTGAGTCCCCTTCTGGGTAGAGAGAGGCGGGGTAGAAATAAGGTAAATAATAATAAATAATAAATTCCTCTCTGAATAGTTCAAGGAGGGGGCTGAATAGGGAGAGTCTTCTTTTTTCTCTTTGCTTACTTTGGGCATTCCATTCTATGGGATTTCTGGAGAAGAACAGACAAAATTTAGGTAAACAAGTTATATTGAATGTTTTGCAGCATAGTGAAAGATAAAACTAGGAAGCATCAATCAGAATTTTTTGCTGTTCATTCAAATACACTAGGTCGCAATGTTCCTTTCCCCTGTTGAATATGATCCTAAGTGATGAGAGCCTGGGAAATTCTCAGTCCTTTCCTCAGCCAACAAATTAACATTTCAGCTATTGTGATGGTTGCCTGGATGGTGTCATCTGTAGTGCTTTTCATCTCTTTGTAGGTAGAAGTAGAAGTAAAAATATTGTGTCAATTGTGTGCTGAGTCAATTGTGTGCAAATGACTTCTATACATTGAATTCAGTTTGCAGCAACTGAAGTAATCTGAAAGGGGAAGAGGAGACATAAATTTCAGCAGCTGAAAAAGTGAGATGACAGAGGAATAACTGGGACTGCCTCTGACAAATTGGCACAGTGGGAGGGTATATATTTATTGTTTATTTATTGTGGCTTTTGTTCCATGGCTTTGGGTGCTGCCATCTATCCTTTCCACATTGCCCTGAGAATAACGCCAAAAGGGACTCCTTATTTGCACTTGGCACGATTTCCTGTTGCAGCTCAGCATCTTCAGGTTTTCAGAAGACAGAGAATTTCCTGGGTGCAATATCTCAATTCAAGGGACTGAAGAATGCCTTCTGCTTTGCAGCCCTGCTAGTCCTTTAGTGATGCATTTTTGAGAATGGCACAAATCTCTGAGAAAATGAGATCACTTTTGCAATGACATGCTTGGAAACAAGCTTTGAAATTCTTCTTGAGCAGTTTGCAAGTGAGAATAAAGAACAGCCTTAGGAGAATTCTAGAGACTTGATGCTTTGTACTTGTTCATAAATCAGTGTATACATTGAATATTATACAGGGATGAAAATATTATACTAATATACTCATTTTTTTTTCTTAAAGATCACTGCCACAGGGCATTGTTTTGTGAAAAACCTCTGCTGATCTGTAATTAATATTAGCTAGGCGTATGCCTCATAAACCATTTATATTTGCCTCAAGACTGCGGCTATTTCAGACCGCATATAAATGATTACAGTAGCAGCAGGAGAAATAGCCTATCTCAGCGGTGTTCTCTAGCATAATTTAGTTACTGACTAGTCTCTGGGCAAGGAATGCTAAATCGTTCCAACAGCAGATTAAATTTGGAGAATGTTGATCTATACCCCCAATATGATCAATGAATATGAGATCAAGAGAGAAAGCCAGATAGTGGGAGTAAATGCTTTTCAGCACTTTGATCCAGCTGCATTTGCTGTGCCAGGTTTGATTGCTTTTCTGCAAAGGAACTGTGTGGAGTAAGAAGCAACCCCTCATGTATAGAAATAGCTAAGATATAGGTAATAGACATTTGCAATTGGAGGTTTTTGGAGAGGCACGTCACCCCTTTGGGGGTCCACAAAAAGGATGATTTGTGGTATCGGGAGAAAAAAATGGGCTGCATGAGCTGTACCTTGCTCACCTTCAGAAAACTAAGATGAAAAACATTTCTGACACTAAAAGGATGGGGTAGAGTTATTGGTTCTCTTTTTTGTGCTTATGTACCTGATTTGTTCACCATTGCTGACATTCCTCTCAGCAATCTCCTGGGTCACATTAATGGTGTTTGCATCAAGACTACAAGGTCAGAATTCAAGGTTTGTGCTGCCATCAGCTAGTCACTTCTGATTAAACTAGACAAGAAACCAGCTATTTATAGGAACACACTTATTTTCTTTATGCAGTATGAGAAAACTAGTTGTTCTCTTACTAAAAAAAACACCAGCCCTTTTATCTTTTGGGGAGGTCAAGACTATTCTTATGTTCCTATCTCTGTTGCTATATTCCTGTGACATTACTATTGTTGGACTGTTATTTCATCAGCCAGCTGTACAGTGTGCCCTCAGTATCTGCTGCGGTTTGGTTCAAGAGCCTATTGTCGATATGCCATATTGGAAGGCCAGTACTGGAAGATCCCATTCTCCGAGAGATTGTGTCCCTGTAACTCAGGACACATACAGACAACGGAACATGTGCTTCTTCAGTGCCTGTTCTATAGAGATATTCCATCCTGTCTCATTACACTATGGTTATATAAACACTCAGGATGCTCTGGACAATTTTACATCTCCCTGTTGCTTTCAGACACTAACTTGGCTATAACTTATAATGTTGCCAAGTTCTGCACAGCAGCAATTAAAATCCGGCAGTCAATGACTGATAGCACAAGCAAGTACAAGCCGGACTTCATAGTAGCAGAAAATTGGGATTACAGTATTTTAATTATACATAGGATGGATATTGCTCCCTCCTTGGTTTGACTGGGCCTCCCTTCCCTGTGCCATATGAGCACCCCTGTTCCCTCCCCTCCCCTTAATTCCATAAATATTGTTGGGTTTCAATGTAATCCTATATGGTTTTAGTTCATCTTAAATTCTTAAGTTAATTATCTTAATGTCCTAACAATGATATGCTTATTTTAAAATTTTAAATCTCTTAACCCACAACTCAGATATGCTTGTACAGGACTATGTCCTTCTTCTCTTGATCTGGTCATTGACTGTAATAAAGTTAACTTGAAATATATATATATATACATATACATATATATATATATATATATATATATATATATATAGTGGGAAAATATCTTAAGTGAAATGAATATAATGCTTCTCTCCTTCCCGTAGTGGAAATAATTAGTTACAAATTAACTCTGAAGAACTAGCCTCCTTAACCTGGGTTTGTTTTTAATCTATGCTATTGTTCAGTATACATCAGCATTAACCTATGATGCCGTCAAAGTAATGGATGCAGCATTCCGAAATCTTCGCAAACAGCGGGTTGAGATTTCTAGAAGAGGAAATGCTGGAGACTGCCTTGCAAACCCAGCAGTGCCCTGGTCTCATGGTGTGGAAATAGAAAGGGCATTGAAGCAGGTAGGCATTCTAGAACCAACATTATGTATATAAAATCAAGTATGAATGTCTTGAACTTGATTTTTTTAATGAAAAAACCATCCTTTGTATCTAACATATCTAGGATAAAAACTAAATAAAACATAAAATAACAACTGTGGAAGTAAAAATTATGTGACTGTAAATTCATTTTCAATTCATTTTCAATTAATTACTTTGATTCCACTCCTCTTTCTATTATTGCTTCTCATAGGTTCAGGTGGAAGGGTTGACAGGAAACATAAAGTTTGATCAGAATGGAAAGAGAATTAACTATACAATAAATGTCATGGAGCTCAAAAGTACTGGTCCCCGGAAGGTAATTTTTAATACTGAGTAATTTTTGTTCTTTTCTGTTAAGTGATTTGAAAAAAATAGGTGCCTTAAAACTTAAGATGTATGCAGGCTTGGGAGTCTGTAAGCCCCGTGCATGGTTTTGATCTTTAATTCCCATTGGTCCTCACCACCTTGGCTGTTTAGAGATGATGGAGTAATAGTCAATGTCTGCAGGACCATAGGTTCCTCAGTATTTAAAGACATGTGTATATGTGTTTGTATATGTACCTGTGTTCCTATGGAGTTGAGTCCCCTTGGGGAGAGAGGGCAGAATATAAATAAAGTTATTATTATTATTATTATTATTATTATTATTATTCATAAAATACATTTTTTGTTAGCAATGACCACATTTCTAGATAAATTTAATCAGAGTGCAAAATTATATTGTTTGAAATTGTGTATTTCTTGTTATTAGACATAAGATAGATGAATTATGACAAGTTTTAAAGGATAACTGATTCTATATAATTTTCTGAATTGCGATTTTCCTTAGCATGGTTACAGTGCAGCCATTTAAGTGTAGATAATTCCCATTGATTTTTCAATATAACAAAGTTTTTTGTCTCCTATTGTAAGTAGGGGAATATTAAAGGTCTTTCATTTGACTGGGAAGTGTCCATAATATCATATATCACATAAGTGGAAAACAATTAAAATTATATAGAAAAATGTATTGAACTCATACCATCAAGCGTTCACCCATTTTGATTTTGCATAGTGTATCTCATCCTCATTATACATCTTGTGTAATTCATAGCTGTCATTAGTTCTTGAGTACATGCAGTAGAATACATATTGATAGACAAGTTTGATTTGTCAAAAATTATTCTTTAAACAGAAATATTAATTAGCTTGAGTGCTACCTGCAAACTTTTTCAGATTGGATATTGGAGTGAATTGGATAAATTGGTTGTGATTCCTACTGATGGTCTCGCTGGCAACGACTCTTCTGGATTAGAAAATAAGACTATTGTTGTCACTACTATTATGGTAATTAAGCACATTTTTTGTGAAATGGATACTCTGAATTGTAATCTTATCATTGGATCTTGGTTTCTGTTGAAGTAAACTACTACTGACTGCCTTTTTCATTGTAAATGTGTGAACAGTTGGAAAATTGTTTATTTTGGAAATAAAGTTAAATCTGTGGGATAATTTCCTTTTGCTTCGGCACAGTTTTGAGGATTTTGAAATCTATGCTTGCTTTGATTTTTTTTAGTATTTATTTATGGTAAAGTATGTTTTATAATGTTCACCAACAAAAAACATTAAGGGAACAATTTTCAATGAAGTGCACCTTCTACTGTGGCAGGATTTTCATTTTTGTGCTAAAGTTGACCTTTCCTCATTTAATCAATGGAAGTTGCAAAGTCAGAAGTGTATGCACAACTCTCTCTCTCTCTCTCTCTCTCTCTCTCTTTCTCTTTCTCTTTCTCTTTCTCTGTCTATCTCTCTTTGTGTCTCTCTCTAGTCAATTTTAAATTCTTCACTAAATAGAAGAGTTTGAAACTTCCTCTCTCTTTTATAGCAGTTATACAGTAGTATAGTAAGGATGTCATGATGTGAACCCACTAAGTGAATAATTGCTCAGAGTTGTTCATTTAGTGCATAACTTTTCTGGATTATATATTAAAGAGACCAAGAACTTATCAGCTGTTTTGATGGTGGTAAGCGCTATATTTATTGTCATTTTTATATAGTCATTTCTGGGATTTTTGGGATTGGTGGGAAAATCCTATGAAATAAGCAGGAATAGGCTGAATATGCAGGTATATTCTTTAAACATTTGGAATTAAGCTCTTCCTTTACTTATCGTTTTGCAGCTTCCATTAATGCTAATAAGAATTATGAAAGCCGCTTTGAGTGCCTCTCTCTGTAAGGCTTGCTGTGACACTGAAGAAATGTTATGATGATTGCTAAATAAATAATCCTGAATATTTATCAAAGAAATGCAGGATTTTTCTTGTTTTATTTGATGCTCTTCCTGACTTGTGCTCAATGAATAGACAACTAACTCAGGTGGTATCCTGATCAATTAAAGTCACATTTCTCTGTACAGGAATCTCCGTATGTCATGGCAAAGAAAAACATTGACTTGCTTGAAGGAAATGAGCGCTATGAGGGCTACTGCGTGGACTTAGCGGCAGAAATTGCCAAACACTGTGGGTTCAAATACAAACTCACCATTGTTGCTGATGGCAAGTATGGGGCCAGGGATGCTGAAACAAAAATCTGGAATGGAATGGTTGGCGAACTTGTTTATGGGGTAAGAGCCATTTTTAACCATTGCAGGTAGCTATGAGTAATAATAATAATAATAATACAATTCTTTATTGATTAGTCACTTTTGACCATATCAAAACATGTAAAACATACAATACGTACACACTTACACATACATACAATAAAACCATGTAAAGATACAAAATATCCCGACCTGCGGCCTAATAACCCGCTGCTAGACAAATACAGAGTCAAAAGGTTAAAATTAGTAATTTCCTAAGGTAAGGTTTGAACGAGGACAGGGGTAAATAAAACAAGTGTCGTGTCCATAGTAAATTTTAAGTTTGGAGCTATGAGTAATGGAGACAATGTAGGAATGACAGCTGCAGTTCACCCAGAATGAAGCCAGAGCTAAATGGGCTTTTGAAAAGAGGCCAGCATGTCTGCATTTCATCACCATTTCCTTCAATTGGAAACCTGTGCATTCAAATGCCATAACTATTGAGAAAAACACTGTGTGTTTTGACAATATTGTGCAGATCATAAAGAGGTACTCTTTGCATGATAAAGGAAAGCCAGGTGGCTGGGTGTGTCAGTAAGAAGAATATCATAGGCAGCTTGCTCAGTACTTTATTCCTCAGTAGGACATTTGTATTGGAATTATTATTATCCATGACCCTGCTGTTGCATTCTTCATTTGTGATTCACAAAAGCAATGAAGCTATTCCCTTGTTAAATATTGAATAAGTTATTATCTTGTTTTGCTTCCATTACAGAAAGCCGATATTGCAATTGCTCCATTAACTATAACACTGGTGAGAGAAGAAGTGATTGACTTCTCAAAGCCTTTTATGAGCCTCGGGATATCTATAATGATCAAGAAACCTCAGAAGTCCAAGCCAGGAGTGTTTTCCTTTCTTGATCCCTTAGCATATGAGATCTGGATGTGCATTGTTTTTGCCTACATTGGGGTCAGTGTTGTTTTATTCCTGGTGAGCAGATTTAGCCCATACGAATGGCACACTGAGGAGTTTGAAGATGGAAGAGAAACGCAAAGTAACGAATCAACTAATGAATTTGGGATATTTAATAGTCTCTGGTTTTCCTTGGGTGCCTTTATGCAGCAAGGATGCGATATTTCGCCAAGGTTGGTTACACACTCATTTCAACTTTGTGCATTTTTGGTCTCCCCCAGGATGTTCATGGTGCATATATATTCACTCTCATGTAATACCAGCAGTGGAAATGTTTTTCAAAATCATCTAGCCTTCTTCATGAAAACCAAGAACTCAGCATGTGAACCAGTGGACTGTTCAATTGGTTTCCTCCTAGCATTGGACTTTTACCTTGGTGAACTTATATACACCATGCAGAGGCCATAAAATGCATAAGGTCCTCTCATTCCATACCTTCTTGGAGGGGTACCGTGTTTTTGCTGCATATTCTCATTCACAGCCAATGATGCTTTGATTTCACAGGTGCTGTGATGGGAAAAAGGGTAGAACACTGTTAATGGTCTATGAAATAGTACTTTCCCCTTCACTAACCATCTTACATGACATTGTGTCTATTGCTTATATTTCCCCTCTACCTTTGGCCAGGTAGACGGACTCCAAATAGAAAGGTCTTCTGATAACTCAATAGCTATGTGAACTAGTTGAAGAAACCTAGCAAGGGTGTTCAGTAAGAGAATTCTGGAGATAGTTGTTTGGCTTAAGAGAAAACTCTTGTTCGTTTAAGAATATAAACTTAGGTATTGCTGGTTTTGGAGGACTTGATTTGTATGCCACAATTCTAAGACTAATTCTAAGATCATATATATTTTAATTGATGTTTCTTTCTGAAGGATTATCAGCTGTTCATTTTTTTCATACTATGTGATGTATCCCCAGACTCAATGGCTTAATTGGGCAGTTGTTGGTAAATCATATCAAATCTGAAAGATCATTGGAACCAACTGAAAAAGTTGGCAAGGTTGCAGAGCCTAAGAAAGCTGGGCATTTTTCAGATCACCAAGTTGAGCAGAGGGCCCATTATCCTAACAGTGCACCTATTAGATTGTTTGAACTGTATAGGAACAGACTCAGCAAGTCAAACCTACTGACCTCATTCCCCATCCAAAAAGCAAAAGCTTCGAAGGCTTCATTGAGGAATTATAATTTTATCCCTATTATGTCTGATTCGTAAAAGCAAGGTGGATGAGACTAGCCTTAATAGAATGTTAGAAAATAAAGATGAAGTACAAAGCTTTTTTCCTAGTAGAAGTATTAATCAAGGAGGATTTAAGATAAAAGAGAAAACGGGAAGGTGATAATAAAAAAGTGGTCAGTGAATTGTCTTTATAGTAGAAGGAACTTTTGCATCATTCTCTATCCAATAAGTAAGGCATTCTATGGGTCATGTGGATAGGGAGGGGGCACAATCATCTTCTTTTGAAGGGCTATCATAGGACCTTTGAAATGGTGCTCTGTCTGAAGAGTTGTCTGTTCCAAATGTCTTCTAAAGATAGGAAGTGGTGACTTGAAGTAGGCCATCAATATGGGAGGTAGTGCCTTGAAATAGGCCATCAATAATTTGCAGATTGATAACAATTTTAACATTAGCACAAGTCACCCAGTTACAGATTTTCACACTCCGATGAGATGCATTGCTAATTTACCATACTCAAATGTAATGCATATTTTTGGACGAATTAAATCACAAAAATTAGAGTGTGCATTAGATTTGATGGCACTATAGATTCAAGCATGTAAAACAGTCATTCTTCACCAGGTTTTCCAAACTGCCAGGCAGTCCCATGAGCTTATGCCCCTCTGTAGGGGCTTGTGGTCTGGGTGGCAGCAACTAATAAGAATGTCACACTGACCATTCCTTGGACAATAGGGTGACCCCTTCAATTTCCCCCTTTGCTCAAGCTGTGACATGTTTGAAGTCCTCCCAGTAGCACCTACATTTAAAGGGGCTGCAACCACAACTTTCCCCCCTTTTAAAATCAGGGCATCAGAAGAAGTCGGTTGCTCAGGACTTTAGATACCATTATAAATAAATCAATATTTTATATAGGTTTATCATACTTAGAGAACTCAAACAGAAATTAAAACAAGAAAAGTATTAACAGATACTCTAATTCCTTGCTCTAAAGCTGAGCTTAATTTTCACATATGTTAAACAGGGATCCAATTCATCAGAATTTTCATTCTTAAAGAAGTAATGAGTAACTCCCACTGTGCAATTTTTGAAAAACATTCACAGTTCTGGACTTATACTGTAGAAAAACTGTACATGGGTATTTGCACAGAGAGTAATTTTCTCACAGAAAAAATATGGTTAATGAAAAACATTATTATCTGTGCAGATATTGCCTTCCTCTGCAAATAAAATGCAGTATCCAAGAAATGACTTTACACACAATGTGCACAGAAAACTGCATTTTCTTTGAAAAAAATGCTGATAAAATTACTGCATGTGAATATTTTTGCAGAATCCTGAATTATGAAGATTCTCAAAACTATAAGGTTCTCCTTGTCAGGATTTATTGGCACTCATGGAATAGATTTTTGATCATTTTTCAAATATTTTTGTATATTATTTCTATTATTAATGGTAAACTTAAAATAAGAAGACACTGGAAGACTTTGTGAGATCAAGAAATGAAAGATTGGTTGCAAGAAATTAGTGATTGAATATGGAGGTTAGAGCGGGAGACTACGAATTACAATGATAAGCATACATAACCTCAAAATGAACAAAACCTAAGCAAGTTAAAAGTTCAATATTTACCAACCTCTCAGTAGTTTACATATGTATCATCTTTCTTTGTTCTTTCATCCTCAAAATCCCTCTAACATCAATCAGGAGGTTTTATTCCCACATTGGGTGGATACAGAGAGAGACTGAAAGAAAGAAAAACATAGCCTTGCCTAAGGTTTCCGGATGAGTTTATGGAAGAAATGGTCCACAGTTCAAACCGTTGCTTAGCTACCATTCTGCTACCTGCAGGAATCTCAGCTCACTCCTCACTTGCACAAGGCAAAACATTGTCTTTGTGGGAGAGGTGTGATAGCATTCATTTCTTGCTGTGAAAACAAACACACCATGATGCACCAGTTTCATCATTTTCAACAGCCTTGCAGGGCAGCACTTGAAGATTTAGAAGTTAGAAATTGCAGTATATCCTCTGAATGGTGAAAAGTAACATAGCTATATTAGAGAAAGAACTTGATCAACAACTATGATTGATAACCAGCACCTATGTACTTAGGAACTACTCAGAGATAGCCATCTTCTCCCAAACGTTCTTCCTCATGCTTCAGATTGAAAATTCGAAATACATGGGAGTCTATGGGTCTGATCCAATCTCTGAAAATTCCCCACACAGCCACAACAGACTCTGCAAAAGTTCCTTCTCTTTCCCAAGTTCAGCCACCTACAGCTGAGGTGGAAACATGTGGACAATTTGTGGCTATAGTCATAAAATGCCCCGAATGCCAAATAGTCTTGGTTGAAATTAGAATTGCTGGAAAATCTGTAAATACAAACAAAAAAGAAACCAATGCTAGGTTACAATTCATCACATTACTGGCAGAAAACGTGATAGTATGAGCCATTATAAACCAATCATAATTGCCCCTTTTTACCCTAATGGCTATCTTGAATGAAATCCCCTTCATTTCCAATCACTGAGACTTTTCTTCTTTTTGGCTTTCAAAAGAACAAGGAAAAGAAATAGAATAAACCAAGTCATAATTCCAGATATTATTGAGGCTGAAACAGTGCCCTTTTTACTAAATGAAGAAAAGGCAGGGGAAACAATGCCAAGTCCTCAAATGAAAAGTTCCATCCAGGGACTTCTTTAGGTGATATTTAGGAATGTGGAGGTCACATCAGGTTGCAAGAAAAGGAACTCAGTTCCCAATGGGCTGTAGTTTCCTCACATCTGATCTAAAGGTTTCGTTAGCTGAAATTGATAGTTTATCTACCTGGTAGTAGTCTACATGGAACTCAGTGGAGTCTTCTGAATTGGCACGTATAGGATTACACTCTATAGACCACTGATGTGGGCAGAGGGACTGTGTACATTTTGAGGCAAATACTTTTTTTTTAAAAAAAAATACCTTTTGCACAGAGTACTACAGTACTGTTACTACAGAGTAACAGCCTAAGTTGGCAATCACATGCCCTATATTCTTATCAAATTACTTCTATGGTTTTAAAATAACCCATTAATCAAGGGAATTCCCCCTTAGGATGAAAAGTTGCTAGAATATTTTTTTTAAAGGCAAGGCTTTGAAAAAGTTTGAAAATATTGGCCATTTTATTAGCATTTATTCTGAAACTCTAAAATAGATTGCAATGATCAATTTCAAGGGCCTTCCCTTCAGTTGTGACTTGTTTCCTGAACTCAGTCCTTAGCAGAATGAGAAAGATAAATATTTCTCAGAGGCAGAAGTAGGAGTGTTTGCCAGATTGGATAGCTTTAAAAAGGGATTGAATATATCCATGGAGAATGGGGCTATCAGTGGCTATGAGTCATGTTCAATGTATATTTCTTTCAGTACCAACAATGGTATGTAGTTGTACCTATATATGTGTAGGTGGGAAGCATGTGGCTATAGTTGCATTCATGTCCTACTGATGAGCTTCATATGGACAAATGTTTGGCTCTTGTGTAGATATAATGCTGGACTAGATAAGGTTTTGAGCCACTGAACTAGACCCATTGTATCAAACAAAATTGCATAATTTGGAAATACCAAGTTTTGTTTAATGCAGTGGGTCTAAAAACTGAATACAGACCTAGATTCGTAAATGTACTTTTGTAAAATGATTGTTTTTGAGTTATTAATGTAAATCTAACCCTGTGTGAATCATTTGAATATGCAATCAGAGCATGGAAGGATTATGGCAAAGGTATATTCAAACATGGTAACACTACTATTCAAAATCAGGCTTCCCAATTCAAAGATCTCTTGTTGTGGTCTACAATTGATAGGTTGCTGGAATTTTCTAAGGAGAACATACAGCAATCTGCAATGAAGTTCAAGGAACACATCGTAATTTGTACCAAGAATATTACTTCCCGGTTTACTTAATCAAAATACAACTTCAGCCCATGAAACCCAGATGTGAAATGTTCTTTGTATATAATAGTCATGAGCAGTTGGAAAAGGAAAAGCTCCAATTGGTATTTAATTTATCTTGCCTATTTGTCTTGTTTACATGTTTGAGTTGCCACAAGTGGGTTTACCTGAGTTATCATGAAAACCATACTTTTTAATAAGGCAATAATGTAACATATACAGCTTTCTTTTCCAGGGGTTTCTGTCCAGTGGAGAACTGATTGGCTACTATTTTAACTCAAGATGGGAGACCTGAATTTAATGACACCAATTGACCTCAGTAAAATAGTCATTGAATATTATTTTAAACGCATTTGTATATCCCATTTCACTAGCACTCATTGCAACAGAAAGCAAAACAGACCAGCACAGTATATAAAGAAAATGTGTCCCTTTGTGACACAGTGCAGCACATATATAGACCTGGGAGTGGTATGTCTTTCAAGATGTTTGCTTCATTTAAAAATCTATTTCATGCTTGTTATTAGATCCCTGTCTGGGCGCATTGTTGGAGGTGTGTGGTGGTTCTTTACCCTGATCATAATCTCATCCTACACGGCTAACCTAGCTGCCTTCCTGACAGTAGAAAGAATGGTATCTCCCATTGAAAGTGCTGAAGATTTGTCTAAGCAAACAGAAATTGCTTATGGAACATTAGATTCTGGCTCAACAAAAGAATTTTTTAGGGTAAGAGTCTTTAGTTAACCTAATTCCTGGCTGGTGATACTCATTGGTATAAAACCAACTTATGCTTGCATATGTCTTTTCATACTTGCAGAGGGTGGTGTTCAATATTTTTTTTTATAATGGTTTGTTAATCATAGGAAATACCATTCTTCTATTGGGGTCTCACCCTTACAACATGGCAATTTAGTGATAGCAGGAGGGTGGAAAGTACTTGAAAACAATTCCAGCTAGCTGGATACATAATGATGATGCCATCTTCAGGGCCACCTGAGGACCACAGTGTGGCCTGGGATAATGTCTTAAATCTACATCTCACTGTTAGAACATAGCTATACTACTTTCAGCCATGCATACTCCCTGCCAGCCAGTCATGTCAGGAGGACTAAGAGAATGGTGAGTCCATGTAAGGGAGAGTCCTTTATTCACTATTGTTAGTTCTGCTGCATTTGCTTGCAAATCAAATTTTAGTACAACTTTGAATTATTTCAGTAAATGACATGCTAATTATAGAACCTCATTTTGGGAATAATAAATTTCAGTGAGACAAAATGGAAAAGTTATCTGATGGCCTACTAGATATGTAGATTGCTAATTAATTTGATAAATACTTCATAATTGAAATCCTTAATTGAGTGTCTGTAGGAAAGATCTTTTTTCATGAAGTCAGCTTAATGAATATAAATGGCACACACTGTTAAAACTGATTATTTGGGTTTTTGAAATTGATTTGTGTTTTTGCGATAGCACTCATGACGATGCTCTTGATTAATGTCCAGAATCTTTCTGTGACATGAAAGTGGCACATTAAAGAAGAGGCTACTAGTGGCATATTGCTAGCAAAATAATAAATTGTCTGTTTTGTTGCCAGTTAGAGTTGTTCTACATAAAGTGGTATGCACTCATCTATCTATACACCTCCAAGTTATCAAATATTGCCCCAGTACTATGCAGTATTACAATTGTGATTGATGATTATTTTATTCATTTATATTCTTACTTTCCTCCAATAAAGATACTCAAGGTGGCTAGCTAGCAACATATTAAATAGTGCCTATTAAAAGCTACAGTAAACTTTGTTAGAACTATAGATATAAAAGTTACTCAAAAAGTAATTAAACAATGTATAAAGCTAAAACATTACATCATTAAAACCCCATTCCATTCAGTTTCTAAAAGCATGGTGAAACAACAGAAAAGCAAGGGGGAGCCATCCTGCTGTTTGAAAAACTGGTAGGAGCTATTGGGAGAGCTTGCTCCCTCTTTCCAGTGAAGAAATCTGAGACGGTAATGGGAGTGAGAGAAGCGTTTGTCCAGAAGATCTTAAAGCTTTAATGAGCTAATAAAGGGCACTGTAATTCCTCATATGTCATAGGAATTGTAGGTCATCACCAGCACCAGTTTAGCATGTATAAAGCTTGAAGGTTCCCCTTCCATCAGGCTTACTCCTGCAAAAGGGTAGAAGAGCTCAGTAAGAGAGTGGATTGGTAGAATCGGATGGGAATTTGTGTATATCGTCCTTGGAAACAGATTTGGCAGCATAATTTCACCAGAAGTGATACTCAGAGCAAATTGGAATCACCAGTATGGAAAAAATGACATTACTTAGACTTGAGATTCCTTTTAGCAATGATTGTTTTCAAAAAAAGGTATCTGTTAGCACTAGTATGATAGAGCCAACATGGTATAGTGGTTTTAATGTTAAACTAGAACTCTGAGAGGCTACGGTGCAAATCACTGCACAGCCACAGAAACTCACTGGCTAACTTTGAGCAAGTCATACTCTCTTGTGCTCAGAGGAAAGCAATGGTAACCACCCTCTGAACAAATCCTTCAAGGAAAACCTTGTGGTAAGTTTGTCTTAGTGTTGCCATGAGTCAGATATGCCCAAAATGTACGCAACAAGAATGCTATACTAATGTATACATAAGGTAATGAAAGCCCACTTGGTACGCTTTCAGACAGCCCAAAAGCCCATATCGTAGCGGGTCAAAATAACCAGGTTTCTGTCTCTACCCACCCACCGAAACCTTGGGCTTTCCTTGGGAGGGGGTGGTTACATGCCATACTGATTGAAATTGGGATGGTATGAAGCCCTCCCCTCCCCAAATTTCCCAGGGGGCTGCCATAACTCCTCTTCTCATGTCCTCTTGATGTGAGAAAATGATACCTGAGGAAATGGGAGGGGTGAGGAGAAAAATCCCTCCTCATCCCTGTCTCCTTGTGCATCATTTTCTCATGCCTGGAGGACATGAGGAGTTATAGTGGCAGGAACATTTTAAAGTAGGTTTTAGGGGAAAATGGAGCCCAAATGGTGTGGGATGGCAGTGGAGACAGAACCCCCAGGACTGCGGAAGTAGTCCCGGGAGTAAGTCCCCATAGACCCAATACCTTATTAGGCCTTTCAGGAAGGCATGGATCTTATGAGGTATTTAATTAATACCTTAGTTTATTCAGAATTAATTTGTTTTTACTGGAAGCATCATTTGGACACTTCCGGCAAAAACCGAGACACATTCTGCAATTTGGGCCTTGGTCACACCATCTCTTTCTCAGAGCAAGGCAATGGCAACTCCTTTTCTGAACCACTCTTGCCACAAAACCCCATGATAGGTGCACATTGGAATTGGCATACATTGAAAATCATGTGAAGGCACCCAACAACAGCAATACATGAAATCAACCATTCATGATATATATAAATTGTTTTGCAGTGACCTCCAAGAATAGATATAATTAAATATGGTCAAGTTGATTAGCTAGATGAGACACCATTTATGCAAATATTTTGGGATAGTATGAAAAAAACACAGCTGAGTTGAATATGTTTATATCAAAACCTATAATTATGACTGGGTCCTACTTCCATATAGTTTTTTAGTTCACTGTGCCTCTTCTCCATGAGGCTAGATATTAACTTAATGCTCCATAATTTACACTTCTGCCTCTGTTCATAGTTCTCATTGATTTCCCATGTGGATAATTACCTACTTGACCTCTTTCTGCAGAGATCTAAAATCCAAGTATTTGATAAAATGTGGACCTATATGAAAAGCGCAGAACCATCTGTATTTGTGAGGACTACAGCTGAAGGTGTAGCACGTGTACGGAAATCGAAAGGAAAATACGCATATTTGCTGGAGTCCACAATGAATGAATATATCGAGCAAAGAAAACCCTGCGACACCATGAAAGTTGGCGGCAATTTGGATTCCAAAGGATACGGAATTGCAACACCTAAAGGATCCTCATTAAGGTGGGTGGAATAGTATAACAATATGCTCAATGTTGTTATAGTATCCCACCTACCCTGATGTATCTTTTTACTAATTTATATGGTTTGTATATGGATAAGAGGTAACACTTGAACATAGATTTTTTTCCATAAACCTCTGTTACTATTGCCTGTAACG